>NC_086129.1:11321803-11642803 GCF_963921235.1 Mobula hypostoma | reverse complement strand
TCAACATCACTCCAATGCTTGTCACTCCAATACTTGTAACGCCAATCTAAGTCACTCCAATCCTGGTCACTCCAAAGCACATCATTCCAATCCTGATCACCACAATCCAGCTCACTCCAGTCCAGGCCACTCCAGTCCATGTCTCTCCAATTTATGTCTCTCCAATCTAGGTCACTCCAATCCACGTCACTCCAATCCATGTCATTCCAATGCATGTCAGTCCTATCCATCTCACTCCAATCCATGTCACACAAATCCACATCACTCCAATCCACGTCACTACAATCCATGTCACTCCAATCCAGGTCACTCCAATCCATGTCACTCCAATCCACGTCACAATAATCCAGGTCACTTTTATTCAGGTCATTCCAATCCAAGTCACTCAAATCAACATCACTCCAATCCATGTCACTCCAATTCACGTCACTTCAATCCACGTCACTCCAATCCAGGTCACTTTAATCCCTGTCACACAAATCCAAGTCACTCCAATCCATGTCACACCAATCCAGGCCGCTCCGTCCATATCACTCCAATCCATGTCACTACGATCAACATCAGTCCAACCCTTGTCACTCGAATCCAGGTCACTCCAATGCACGTCAGATCTATCCATCTCGCTCAAACCACGTGACATCAAACCACGTCACTCCAATCCATGTCACTCCAATCAACGTCACTCCAATGATTGTCACTCCAATCCAGGTCACACCAATCCACATCACTCCAATCCATGTCACTCCAAACCACGTCACTCCAATCCATGTCACTCCAATCCACGTCACTCCAATCCACGTCACATCAATGCATGTTACTCCAATGCGTGTTACTCCAATCCATATCACTCCAATCCATATCACTCCAATCAATACTCACTCCAATTCATGTCACACCAATCCAGGTCATTCCAATCCACATCACTCCAATCCATGTCACTCCAATCCACATCACTCCAATCCTCCTCACTCCAGTCCAAGTCACTCCAATCAACGTCACTCCAATCCAGGTCACTACAATCCATGTCACTCCAGTCCAAATCCTCCAATGCACGTCACTCCAATCCAGGTCACTCCAATCCATGTCACGTCCATCCACGTCTCTCCAATCAATGTCACTCCAATTCATTTCACTCCTATCCAGGTGACATCAAACCACGTCACTCCAATCCATGTCACTCCAATCAACGTCACTCCAATAATCGTCACTCCAATCCAGGTCACTCCAATCCATGTCACTCCAATCCACGTCACTCCAATCCACGTCACATCAATGCATGTTACTCCAATGCGTGTTACTCCAATCCATATCACTCCAATCCATATTCACTCCAATTCATGTCACTCCAATCCACGTCACTCCAATCCAGGTCACTACAATCCATGTCACACCAATCCTCTTCACTCCAATCCAAGTCCTCTAATGCATGTCACTCCAATCCACGTCACTCCAATCCACGTCACACCAATGCATGTTACTCTAATCCACGTTACTCCAATCCAAGTCACTCCAATCTGTATCACTCCAATCCAAGTCACTCCAATCCATGTCACGTCCATCCACGTCTCTCCAATCAATGTCACTCCAATTCATTTCACTCCAATCCAGGTGACATCAAACCACGTCACTCCAATCCATGTCACTCCAATGATTGTCACTCCAATCCAGGTCACTCTAATCCACGTCACTCCAATCCACGTCACACCAATCCACATCACTCCAATACATGTCACTCCAAACCACGTCACTCCAATCCATGTCACTCCAATCCACGTCACTCCAATCCACGTCACATCAATGCATGTTACTCCAATGCGTGTTACTCCAATCCATATCACTCCAATCCATATCACTCCAATCCATACTCACTCCAATTCATGTCACACCAATCCAGGTCATTCCAATGCACATCACACCAATCCATGTCACTCCAATCCTCTTCACTCTAGTCCAAGTCACTCAAATCAACGTCACTCCAATCCAGGTCACTAAATCCATGTCACTCCAGTCCAAATCCTCCAATGCATGTCACTCCAATCCACGTTACTCCAATCCATATCACTCCAATCCATTTTCACTCCAATCCACGTCACTCCAATCCAGGTCACTACAATCCATGTCACACCAATCAACATCACTCCAATCCATGTCACTCCAGTCCAAGTCCTCCAATGCATGTCACTCCAATCCATGTCACTCCAATCCACGTCACACCAATGCATGTTACTCCAATGCATGTTACTCTAATCCATACTCACTGCAATTCATGTCACACCAATCCACGTCACTCCAATCCACATCACTCCAATCAATGTCACTCCAATCCTCCTCACTCCAGTCCAAGTCACTCCAATCCAGGTCACTCCAATCCGGGTCACTCCAATCCATGTCACTCCAATCCTCCTCACTCCAGTCCAAGTCACTCAAATCCATGTCACTCCAATGCATGTCAGTCCTATCCATCTCACTCCAGTCCATGTCACATCAATCCATGTCACACCCATCCATGTCACTACAATCAACATCACTGCAATACATGTCTCTACAATCCATATCACTCCAATCCACATCACTCCAATCCATGCCACTCCAATCCAGGTGACATCAAACTACGTCACTCCAATACACGTCACTCCAATCCTGGTCACACCAATCCTCCTCATTCCACTCCAGGCTGCTCCAGTCCATCTCTCTCCAATCCAGGTCACTCCAGTCCATATCACTCCAATCCATCTCACTCTAATCAACATCAATCCAACCCTTGTCACTCCAATCCACGTCACTACAATCCAGGTCACTCTAATACTCGTCACTTCAATCCTGATCACACCAACCCACGTCACTCCAATCCAGGGCCCTCCAATCCATGTCATTCCAATCCATGTCACTCCAATCCATGTCACTCCAATCCATGTCACTCAATTCCTCGTCACTCCAATACAAGTCAGACCAATACACGTCACTCCATTCCGGGTCACTCCAATCAAGGGCACTCCATCCAGGTCACACCAAACCACATCACAATAATCCAGGTCACTCCAATCCAAGTCACAGAAATCAACGTCACTCCAATCTATGTCACTCCAATTCAGTCACTCCAATCCAGGTCACTTCAATCCAGGTCACTTTAATCCCTGTCACAAAAATCCAGGTCACTCCAATCCATTTCACTCCAATCAATGTCACTCCAATCCACATCACACTAATCCAGGTCACTTTAATCCCTGTCACAAAAATCCAGGTCACTCCAATCCATTTCACTCCAATCAATGTCACTCCAATCCACATCACACTAATCCATGTCACTATCACTCCAATCTCTGTCATTACAATCCAGGTCATTCTAATCCATATCATATCCATTCCAATCTCTGTCACTCCAATCAATATCATTCCAACTATATCACTTAAATGCAGCTCACTCGAATCCACATCACTCCAATCCACATCACTCCAATCCACGTCACACCAATCCACATCAATCCACGTCACACCAATCCATGTCACTCCAATCCAGATCACACCAAACCACGTCAGTCCAATATATGAAACTGCAATCCTGATCACTCAAGTCCATGTCATTCCGATCCACATCACTCCAATGCATGTCAGTCCTTTCCATCTCTCTCCAATCCACGTCACTCCAATCAACGTCACTCCAATCCATGTCTCTCCATTCTATGTCACTCCAATCCAGGTCACTCCAATGCAAGTCAGTCCTATCTATCGCACTCCAATCCATCTCACTCCAATCCACGTCACTGCAATCCATGTCACTCCAATCAAGGTCACATCAAACAACGTCACTCCATTCCTTGTCACTCCAACCCATGTCACTCCAATCAATATCACTCCAATGCTTGTCACTCCAATACTTGTAACTGCAATCTAAGTCACTCCAATCCTGGTCACTTCAATGCACATCACTCCAATCCTGGTCATCACAATCCAGCTCACTCCAGCCAGGCCATTCCAGACCATGTCTCTCCAATTTATGTCTCTCCAATCCAGGTCACTCCAATCCATCTCAATCCAATCCACGTAACACCCATCCATATCTCTCCAGTCCAAGTCACTCCAATCCATGTCACTGAAATACATATCACTCCAAACCATGTCACTCCAATCCACGTCACTCCAATCAACGTCACTCCAACCCTGGTCACACCAATCCACGTCACTCCAATCCAGGGCCCTCCAATCCATGTCACTCCAATCCACGTCACAATAATCCAGGTCATTCCAATCCAAGTCACTCAAATCAAAATCACTCCAATCCATGTCACTCCAATTCACGTCACTCCAATCCATGTCACACCAATCCAAGTCACTCCAGTCCAGATCACTCCAATCCGTGTCACTACAATCAACATCAGTCCAACCCTTGTCACTCCAATCTAGGTCAATACAATCCAGGTCGCTACAATCAACATCAGTCCAACCCTTGTCACTCCAATCCAGGTCACTCCAATGCATGTCAGACCTATCCATCTCACTCAAATCCATCTCACTCCAATCCATGTCACTGAAATCCATATCACTCCAACCCATGTCACTCCAACCCATGTCACTCAAATCCACGTCACTACGATCCATGTCACTCCAATCCAGGTCACTCCAATCCATGTCACTCCAATCCACGTCACTCCAATCCAGGTCACTCCAATCAACGTCACTCCAGTCCTGGTCACTCTAATCCACGTCACTCCAATCCAGGTCCCTCCAATCCATGTCAATCCAATCCATGTCACTCCAATCCATGTCACTCTAATCCACATCACAATAATGCAGGTCACTTCAATCCAGGTCACTCCAATCCATGTCACTCCAATTCACGTCACTCCACTCCAGGACACTCCATTGCAGGTCACTTCAATCCAGGTCACTCCAATCCATGTCACTCCAATTCACGTCACTCCACTCCAGGACACTCCATTGCAGGTCACTTTAATCTGTGCCACATAAATCCAAGTCACTCCAATCAATGTCACTCCAATCCACATCACTTCAATTAATGTTACTCAAAACCAACTCACTCTAATATTTGTCACTCCAATCCACGTCACACTAATCCATGTCACTATCACTCCAATCTCTGTCATTACAATCCAGGTCATTCTAATCCATATTATATTCATTCCAATCTCTGTCACTCCAATCTACATCATTCCAACTATGTCACTTGAATACAGCTCACTCTAATCCACATCACTCCAACCCACGTCACTCCAATCCACCTCACACTACTCAATGTCACTTTCACTCTGATCTCTGTCACCCACTCTACATCATTATATCTACATAACTTGAATCGAGTTCACTCCAATCCATGTCACTCCAATCCACGTCACCCCAATCTACGTCACTCCAATCCATGTCACTCCAAACCATGTCACTCCAATCCAGGTCACTCCAATCCATGTCACGTCCATCCACGTCTCTGCAATCAATGTCACTCCAATTCATTTCACTCCAATCCAGGTGACATCAAACCACGTCACTCCAATCCATGTCACTCCAATCAACGTCACTCCAATAATTGTCACTCCAATCCAGGTCACTCCAATCCACGTCACTCCAATCCACGTCACACCAATCCACATCACTCCAATCCATGTCACTCCAATCCACGTCACTCCAATCCACGTCACATCAATGCATGTTACTCCAATGCGTGTTACTCCAATCCATATCACTCCAATCCTCCTCACTCTAGTCCAAGTCACTCCAAAACATGTCACTCCAATCCAGGTCACTACAATCCATGTCACACCAATCCTGATCACTCCAATCCAAGTCCTCTAATGCATGTCACTCCAATCCACGTCACTCCAATCCACGTCACACCAATGCATGTTACTCTAATCCATGTTACTCCAATCCAAGTCACTCCAATCTGTATCACTCCAATCCAAGGCACTCCAATCCATGTCACGTCCATCCACGTCTCTCCAATCAATGTCACTCCAATTCATTTCACTCCAATCCAGGTGACATCAAACCACGTCACTCCAATCCATGTCACTCCAATCAACGTCACTCCAATGATTGTCACTCCAATCCAGGTCACTCTAATCCACGTCACTCCAATCCACGTCACACCAATCCACATCACTCCAATCCATGTCACTCCAAACCACGTCACTCCAATCCATGTCACTCCAATCCACGTCACTCCAATCCACGTCACATCAATTCATGTTACTCCAATGCGTGTTACTCCAATCCATATCACTCCAATCCATATCACTCCAATCCATACTCTCTCCAATTCATGTCACACCAATCCAGGTCATTCCAATCCACATCACTCCAATCCATGTCACTCCAATCCTCTTCACTCCAGTCCAAGTCACTCCAATCAACGTCACTCCAATCCAGGTCACTACAATCCATGTCACTCCAGTCCAAATCCTCCAATGCATGTCACTCCAATCCACGTTACTCCAATCCATATCACTCCAATCCATTTTCACTCCAATCCATGTCACTCCAATCCTCCTCACTCCAGTCCAAGTCACTCCAATCCAGGTCACTCCAATCCGGGTCACTCCAATCCATGTCACTCCAATCCTCCTCACTCCAGTCCAAGTCACTCAAATCCATGTCACTCCAATGCATGTCAGTCCTATCCATCTCACTCCAGTCCATGTCACATCAATCCATGTCACACCCATCCATGTCACTACAATCAACATCACTGCAATACATGTCTCTACAATCCATATCACTCCAATCCACATCACTCCAATCCATGCCACTCCAATCCAGGTGACATCAAACCACGTCACTCCAATACACGTCACTCCAATCCTGGTCATCCCAATCCTCCTCATTCCAGTCCAGGCCGCTCCAGTCCATCTCTCTCCAATCCAGGTCACTCCAGTCCATATCACTCCAATCCATCTCACTCTAATCAACGTCAATCCAACCTTTGTCACTCCAATCCATGTCACTCCAATCCAGGTCACTCCAATACAAGTTTCTCCAATCCTGAACACCCCAATCCCTCCTCACTCCAGACCAGGCCACTCCAGTCCATGTCTCTCCAATCCAGGTCACTCCAGACCAGGCCACTCCAGTCCATGTCACTCCAATCCAGGTCACTCCAATGCATGTCAGTCCTATCCATCTCACTCCAACCCATCTCACTCCAATCCATGTCACTCCAACCCATGTCACTCCAACCCATGTCATTCCAAACCACGTCACCACAATCCATGTCACTCCAATCCAGGTCACTCAAATCCATGTGAGTCCAATCCACGTCACTCCAATCCTCGTCATTCCAGTCCTCGTCACTCCGATCCATGTCACTGCAATCCAGATCACACCAAACCACGTCACTCCAGTCCCTGTCACACCACTCCATATCACTCCAATCAACGTCTCTCCAATGCTTGTCACTCCAATCCATGGCACTCCTATCAAATTCACTCCAATCCTGGTCACCCCAATCTTCATCGCACCAGTCCATGTCACTCCAATCAACGTCACTCCAATGCTTGTCACTCCAATTCATGTCACTCCTATCAAATTCACTCCAAAGCACGTCACTCCAATCCTAGTCACCCCAATCCACCTCACTCCAGTCCAGGTAATTCCAGTCCATATTTCTCCAATCCAGGTCACTCCAATACATCTCACTCCAATCCATGTCACATCAATCCACGTCACTCCAATGCAGGACACTCCGATCCATTTCACTGCAATCTACATCAATCCAATCCATGTCACTCCAGTCCACGTCACTCCAATACACGTCACTCCAACCAATGTCATTCCAAACCATGTCACTCCAATCCAGATCACACCAAACTACGTCACTCCAATCTATGTCACTGCAATTCTTGTCACTCAACTCCATGTCACTCAAATCCATGTCACTCCAATCCATGTCACACGAATCCATGTCGCTTCAATCCATGTCACTCCAATCCAGATCACATCAAACAACGTCACTTCAGTCCTTGTCACCCCAATCCATGTCACTCCAATCAACATCACTCCAATGCTTGTAACTCCAATCAAAGTCACTCCAATCGTGGTCACCCAATCCACCTCACTCTAGTCCAAGTCACTCAAGTCCATGTTTCTCCAATCCAGGTCACTCCAATCCATGTCACTCCAATCCAGGTGACATCAAACCACATCACTCCAATCCATGTCACACCAATCACCGTCACTCCAATCAATGTCACTTCAATATAGGTCACTCCATTGCATGTCAGTCCTATCTATTTCACTCCAATCCATGTCACTCCAATCCACAGCACACAAATGCATGTCACTCCAATCCACGTCACTCCAACCAATGTAACTCCAAACCATGTCACTCCAATCCAGATCACACCAAACCACGTCAGTCCAATATATGTCACTGCAATCCTGGTCACTCAAGTACATGTCACTCCGATCCACATTCACTCCAATGCATGTCAGTCCTATCCATCTCTCTCCAATCAATGTCACACCAATCCATATCACTCCAATCCACATCACTCCGATCCATGTCACTCCAATCCAGGTCATTCCAATGCATGTCAGTCCTATCCATCTCTCTCCAATCAATGTCACACCAATCCAGGTCATTCCAATGCAAGTGAGTCCTATCCATCTCTGTCCTATCCATCTCAGTCCAATCCATGTCACACCAATCCATGTCACTCCAATCCATCTCACTCCAATCCACGTCACTCCAATCCATGTCACTCCAATCCAGGTCACATCAAACAACGTCACTCCATTCCTTGTCACTCCAATCAACATCACTCCAATGCTTGTCACTCCAATACTTATAACTCCAATCTAAGACACTCCAATCCTGGTCGCTCCAATACAAATCACTCCAATCCAGGTCACGCCAATCCACGTCACTCCAATCCATGTCACTCCAATGCATGTCAGTCCTATACATCTCACTCCAATCCATGTCACACAAATCCATGTCACTCCAATCCACGTCACTCCAATCCACGTCACTCCAATCAACGTCACTCCAATCAATGTCACTCCAATCGATGTCACTCCAATCCAGGTCACTACAATCCATGTCACACCAAACCTGATCACTCCAATCAATGTCACTCCAATCCACGTCACTCCAATCCAGGTCACTACAATCCATGTCACACCAATCCTGATCACTCCAATCCATGTCACTCCAATCCAAGTCCTCCAATCCAGGTCACTCCAATCCACGTCACTACAATCCACGTCAGACCAATGCATGTTACTCCAATCCAGGTCACTCCAATCCACATCACTCCAATCCTCCTCACTCCAGTCCAAGTCACTCCAATCCATGTCACTCCAATCCAGGTCACTCCAATCCACGTAACTCCAATCCACGTCACTCCAATCCAGGTCACTCCAATCCACGTAACTCCAATCCACATCACTCCAATCCAGGTCACTACAATCCATGTCACACCAATCCTGATCACTCCAATCCATGTCACTCCAATGCATGTCAGTCCTATCCATCTCACTCCAATCCACGTCACACTAATCCATGTCACTTTCACTCCAATCTCTGTCCTTACAATCCAGGTAATTCTAATCCACATTATATTCATTCCAATCTCTGTCACTCCAATCTACATCACTCCAACTATGTCACTTGAATACAGCTCACTCTAATCCACATCACTCCAATCCACATCATTCCAATCCACCTCACACTACTCAATGTCACTTTCACTCCAATCTCTGTCACCCACTCTACATCATTACATCTACATAACTTGAATCGAGTTCACTCCAATCCATGTCACTCCAAACCACGTCACTCCAATCCAGGTCACTCCAATCCACGTAACTCCAATCCACATCACTCCAATCCAGGTCACTACAATCCATGTCACACCAATCCTGATCACTCCAATCCATGTCACACCAATCCATGTCACTCCAATCCATGCCACTCCAATCCAGGTGACATCAAACCATGTCACTCCAATACACATCACTCCAATCCTGGTCACCCCAATCCTCCTCATTCCAGTACAGGCTGCTCCAGTCCATCTTTCTCCAATCCAGTTCACTCCAGTCCATATCACTCCAATCCATCTCACTCTAATCAACCTCAATCCAGCCCTTGTCACTACAATCCAGGTCACTCCAATCCACGTCACTCCAATCCTGATCACACCAATCCACTTCACTCCAATCCAGGGCCCTCCAATCCATTTCATTCCAATCCATGTCACTCCAATCCATGTCACTCCTATCCACGTCACTCCAATCCAGGTCACTCCAATCCTTGTCACTCCAAACCACGTCAGTCCAACCCATGTAACTCCAATCAACATTACTCCAATGCTTGTCGTTCCAATACTTGCAACGCCAATCTAAGTCACTCCAATCCTGGTCACTCCAATCCTGGTCACCACAATCCAGCTCACTCCAGTCCAGACCACTCCAATTCAACTCACTACAATCCATGTCACTCCAATCCTGATCTCTCCAATCCATGTCACTCCAGTCCAAGTCACTCCAATCCATGTCACTCCAATCCAGGTCACTCCATTCCACGTCACTCCAATCCACGTCACACCAATGCATGTTACTCCAATCCATCTCACTCCAATTCATATCAGGCAAATCCACGTCACCCAATCCACATCACTCCAATCCTCCTCACTCCAATACAGGTCACTCCAATGCATGTCAGTCCTATCCAGGTCATTCCAATCCATGCCACTCCAAACCTGGTCACCCCAATCCTCCTCACTCCAGTCCATGCCGCTCCAGTCCATGTCTCTCCAATCCAGGTCACTCCAGTCCATATCACTCCAATCCATGTCACTCCAATGAACATCAATCAAACCCTTGTCAGTCCAATCCAGGTCACTCCACTGCATGTCAGACCTATCCATCTCACTCCAATCCATGTCACTGAATACATATCATTCCAACCCACGTCACTCCAATCCACGTCACTACAATCCAGGTCACTCCAATCCACGTCACTCCAATCCTGATCACACCAATCCACTTCACTCCAATCCAGGGCCCTCCAATCCATTTCATTCCAATCCATGTCACTCCAATCCATGTCACTCCAATCCACGTCACTCCAATCCAGGTCACTCCAATCCAGGTCACTCCAATGCATGTCACTCCAATACATGTCACTCCAATCCTGGTCACCCCAATCCTCCTCACTCCAGTCTTGGCCACTCCAGTCTATGTCTCTCCAATCCAGGTCACTCTAATCAATGTCAATCCAACTCTTGTCACTCCAATCCAGGTCACTCCAATCCATGTCAGTCCAATCCTCGTCATTCCAATGATTGTCACTCCAATCCAGGTCACTCCAATCCACGTCACCCCAATCCTGGTCACCCCAATCCTCCTCACACCAGTCCAGGCCACTGCAGTCCATGTCTCTCCAATCCAGGTTACTCCAGTTCATATCACTCCAATTCATATCACTCTAATCAACGTCAATCCAACTCTTGTCACTCCAGTCCAGGTCAATCCAATGCATGTCAGACCTATCCATCTCACTCCAATCCACCTCACTCCAATCCATGTCAGCAAAATCCATATCACTCCAACCCATGTCACTCCAACCCATTAAACTCCAATCCATGTCAGTAAAATCCATATCACACCAAACCATGTCACTCCAATCCAGGACACTCCAATCCATGTCACTCCAATCCAGGTCACTCCAATTCACGTCACTCCAATCCTGATCACACCAATCCACGTCACTCCAATCCAGGGCCCTCCAATCCATGTTTCTCCAATCCATGTCACTCCAATCCATGTCACTCCAATCCACGTCACTCCAATACAAGTCAGACCAATCCATGCCACTCCAATCCAGGTCACTCTAATCAAGGGCACTCCATCCAGGTCACTCCAATCCACGTCACAATAATCCAGGTCACTTCAATCCAGGTCACTCCAATCCAAGTCACGGAAATCAACGTCACTCCAATCAATGTCACTCCAATTCAATCACTCCAATCCATGTCACGAAAATCCAGGTCACTCCAATCTATTTCACTCCAATCAATGTCACTCCAATCCACATCACTTCAATCCATGTTACTCAAATCCAACTCACTCGAGTATTTGTCACTCCAATCCACGTCACACTAATCCATGTTACTCAAATCCAACTCACTCTAGTATTTGTCACTCCAATCCACGTCACACTAATCCATGTCACTTTCACTCCAATCTCTGTCCTTACAATCCAGGTAATTCTAATCCACATTATATTCATTCCAATCTCTGTCACTCCAATCTACATCACTCCAACTATGTCACTTGAATACAGCTCACTCTAATCCACATCACTCCAATCCACATCATTCCAATCCACCTCACACTACTCAATGTCACTTTCACTCCAATCTCTGTCACCCACTCTACATCATTACATCTACATAACTTGAATCGAGTTCACTCCAATCCATGTCACTCCAATCCGGGTCACGCCAATCCATGTCACGTCCATCCACGTCTCCCCAATCAATGTCACTCCAATTCATTGCACTCCAATCCAGGTGACATCAAACCACGTCACCCCAATCCACATCACTCCAATCCAGGTCACTCCAGTCTTGGTCACCCCAATCCTCCTCACTCCAGACTTGGCCGCTCCAGTCTATGTCTCTCAAATCCAGGTCACTCTAATCAACGTCAATCCAACTCTTGTCACTCCAATCCAGGTCACTCCAATCCATGTCACTGCAATCCTCATCACTGCAGTCCAAGTCATTCCAATCGATGTCACATCAATCCATGACACACCCATCCATGTCACTCCAATCCACGTCACTCCAATCCATGCCACTCCAATCCAGGTGACATCAAACCACGTCACTCCAATCCAAGTCACTCCAGTCCATATCACTCCAATTCATGTCACTTTAATCAACGTCAATCCAACCCTTGTCACTCCAGTCCAGGTCAATCCAATGCATGTCAGGCCTATCCATCTCACTCCAATCCATGTCAGTAAAATCCATATCACTCCAACCCATTACACTGCAATCCACGTCAATACAATCCATGTCACTCCAATCCAGGCCACTCCAATCCATGTCACTCCAATCCTGGTCACACTAATCCACATCACTCCAATCCAGTGCCCTCCAATCCATGTCACTCCAATCCATGTCACTGCAATCCATGTCGCTCCAATCCATGTCACTCTAATCAACGTCAATCCAACCCTTTTCACTCGAATCCACATCACTACAATCCATGTCACTCCGATCCACGTCACTCCAATCCAGGCCCCTCCAATCCATGTCACTCCAATCCATGCCACTCCAATACAAGTCAGACCAATCCATGCCACTCCAATCCAGGTCACTCTAATCAAGGGCACTCCATCCAGGTCACTCCAATCCACGTCACAATAATCCAGGTCACTTCAATCCAGGTCACTCCAATCCAAGTCACAGAAATCAACGTCACTCCAATCCATTTCACTCCAATTCAGTCACTCCAATCCAGGTCACGTCAATCCAGGTAACTTTAATCCCAGTCACACAAATCCAGGTCACTCCAATCCATGTCACAAAAATCCAGGTCACTCCAATCCATTTCACTCCAATCCATGTCACACCAATCCAGGTCACTACAATCCATTTCTCTCCAATCAATATCCCTCCAATCCACATCACTTCAATCCATGTTACTCAAATCCAACTCACTCTAATATTTCTCACTCCAATCCACGTCACACTAATGCATGTCACTTTCACTCCAATCTCTGTCACTCCAATCTACATCATTCCAACTATGTCACTTGAACACAGCTCACTCCAATCCACGTCACTACAATCCACATCACTCCAACCCACGTCACTCCAATCCACCTCACACTACTCAATGTCACTTTCACTCCAATCTCTGTCACCCACTCTACATCATTACATCTACATAACTTGAATCGAGTTCACTCCAATCCATGTCACTCCAAACCACGTCACTCCAATCTTGGTCACCCCAATCCTCCTCACTCCAGTCTTGGCCGCTCCAGTCTATGTCTCTCAAATCCAGGTCACTCTAATCAACGTCAATCCAACTCTTGTCACTCCAATCCAGGTCACGCCAATCCATGTCACGTCCATCCACGTCTCCCCAATCAATGTCACTCCAATTCATTGCACTCCAATCCAGGTGACATCAAACCACGTCACTCCAATCCAAGTCACTCCAGTCCATATCACTCCAATTCATGTCACTTTAATCAACGTCAATCCAACCCTTGTCACTCCAGTCCAGGTCAATCCAATGCATGTCAGGCCTATCCATCTCACTCCAATCCATGTCAGTAAAATCCATATCACTCCAACCCATTACACTGCAATCCACGTCACTACAATCCATGTCACTCCAATCCAGGCCACTCCAATCCATGTCACTCCAATCCTGGTCACACTAATCCACATCACTCCAATCCAGTGCCCTCCAATCCATGTCACTCCAATCCATGTCACTGCAATCCATGTCGCTCCAATCCATGTCACTCTAATCAACGTCAATCCAACCCTTTTCACTCGAATCCACATCACTACAATCCATGTCACTCCGATCCACGTCACTCCAATCCAGGCCCCTCCAATCCATGTCACTCCAATCCATGCCACTCCAATACAAGTCAGACCAATCCATGCCACTCCAATCCAGGTCACTCTAATCAAGGGCACTCCATCCAGGTCACTCCAATCCATGTCACAATAATCCAGGTCACTTCAATCCAGGTCACTCCAATCCAAGTCACAGAAATCAACGTCACTCCAATCCATTTCACTCCAATTCAGTCACTCCAATCCAGGTCACTTCAATCCAGGTAACTTTAATCCCAGTCACACAAATCCAGGTCACTCCAATCCATGTCACAAAAATCCAGGTCACTCCAATCCATTTCACTCCAATCCATGTCACTACAATCCATGTCACTCTAATCCAGGCCCCTCCAATCCATGTCACTCCAATCCATGCCACTCCAATACAAGTCAGACCAATCCATGCCACTCCAATCCAGGTCACTCTAATCAAGGGCACTCCATCCAGGTCACTCCAATCCACGTCACAATAATCCAGGTCACTCCAATCCATTTAACTGCAATTCAGTCACTCCAATCCAGGTCACTTCAATCCAGGTAACTTTAATCCCAGTCACACAAATCCAGGTCACTCCAATCCATGTCACAAAAATCCAGGTCATTCCAATCCATTTCACTCCAATCCATGTCACTACAATCCATGTCACTCCAATCCAGGCCCCTCCAATCCATGTCACTCCAATCCATGCCACTCCAATACAAGTCAGACCAATCCATGCCACTCCAATCCAGGTCACTCTAATCAAGGGCACTCCATCCAGGTCACTCCAATCCACGTCACAATAATCCAGGTCACTCCAATCCATTTCACTGCAATTCAGTCACTCCAATCCAGGTAACTTTAATCCCAGTCACACAAATCCAGGTCACTCCAATCCATGTCACAAAAATCCAGGTCACTCCAATCCATTTCACTCCAATCCATGTCACACCAATCCAGGTCACTACAATCCATTTCTCTCCAATCAATATCCCTCCAATCCACATCACTTCAATCCATGTTACTCAAATCCAACTCACTCTAATATTTCTCACTCCAATCCACGTCACACTAATGCATGTCACTTTCACTCCAATCTCTGTCACTCCAATCTACATCATTCCAACTATGTCACTTGAACACAGCTCACTCCAATCCACGTCACTACAATCCACATCACTCCAACCCACGTCACTCCAATCCACCTCACACTACTCAATGTCACTTTCACTCCAATCTCTGTCACCCACTCTACATCATTACATCTACATAACTTGAATCGAGTTCACTCCAATCCATGCCACTCCAATCCAGGTCACTCTAATCAAGGGCACTCCATCCAGGTCACTCCAATCCACGTCACAATAATCCAGGTCACTCCAATCCATTTCACTGCAATTCAGTCACTCCAATCCAGGTAACTTTAATCCCAGTCACACAAATCCAGGTCACTCCAATCCATGTCACAAAAATCCAGGTCACTCCAATCCATTTCACTCCAATCAATGTCACTCTAATCCACATCACTTCAATCCATGTTACTCAAATCCAACTCACTCTAATATTTGTCACTCAAATCCACGTCACACTAATCCATGTCACTTTTACTCCAATCTCTGTCATTACAATCCAGGTCATTCTAATCCATATCGTATTCATTCCAATCTCTGTCACTCCAATCGACATCATTCCAATTATGTCACTTGAATACAGCTCACTCTAATCCACATCACTCCAACCCACGTCACCCCAATCCACCTCACACTACTCAATGTCACTTTCACTCCGATCTCTGCCACCCACTCTACATCATTACATCTACATAACTTGAATCGAGTTCACTCCAATCCAGGTCACTCCAATCCATGTCACAAAAATCCAGGTCACTCCAATCCATTTCACTCCAATCAATGTCACTCTAATCCACATCACTTCAATCCATGTTACTCAATTCCAACTCACTCTAATATTTGTCACTCTAATCCACATCACTTCAATCCAGGTCACATCAAACAATGTCACTCCAGTCCTTGTCACTCCAATCCATGTCACTACAATCAACATCACTCCAACGCTTGTCACTCCAATACCTGTAACTCCAATCTAAGTCACTCCAATCCTGGTCACTCCAATGCACATCACTCCAATCCTAGTCACCACAATCCAGCTCATTCCAGTCCAGGCCACTCCAGTCCATGACTCTCCAATTTATGTCTCTCCAATCCAGGTCACTCCAATCCACGTCACTCCAATCCATGTCATTCCAATGCATGTCAGTCCTATCCATCTCACTCCAATCCATGTCACACAAATCCACATCACTCCAATCCACGTCACTACAATCCATGTCACTCCAATCCAGGTCACTCCAATCCATGTCACTCCAATCCACGTCACAATAATCCAGGTCACTTTTATTCAGGTCATTCCAATCCAAGTCACTCAAATCAACATCACTCCAATCCATGTCACTCCAATTCACGTCACTTCAATCCACGTCACTCCAATCCAGGTCACTTTAATCCCTGTCACACAAATCCAAGTCACTCCAATCCATGTCACACCAATCCAGGCCGCTCCGTCCATATCACTCCAATCCACGTCACACTAATCCATGTTACTCAAATCCAACTCACTCTAGTATTTGTCACTCCAATCCACGTCACACTAATCCATGTCACTTTCACTCCAATCTCTGTCCTTACAATCCAGGTAATTCTAATCCACATTATATTCATTCCAATCTCTGTCACTCCAATCTACATCACTCCAACTATGTCACTTGAATACAGCTCACTCTAATCCACATCACTCCAATCCACATCATTCCAATCCACCTCACACTACTCAATGTCACTTTCACTCCAATCTCTGTCACCCACTCTACATCATTACATCTACATAACTTGAATCGAGTTCACTCCAATCCATGTCACTCCAAACCATGTCACTCCAATCCGGGTCACGCCAATCCATGTCACGTCCATCCACGTCTCCCCAATCAATGTCACTCCAATTCATTGCACTCCAATCCAGGTGACATCAAACCACGTCACCCCAATCCACATCACTCCAATCCAGGTCACTCCAGTCTTGGTCACCCCAATCCTCCTCACTCCAGACTTGGCCGCTCCAGTCTATGTCTCTCAAATCCAGGTCACTCTAATCAACGTCAATCCAACTCTTGTCACTCCAATCCAGGTCACTCCAATCCATGTCACTGCAATCCTCATCACTGCAGTCCAAGTCATTCCAATCGATGTCACATCAATCCATGACACACCCATCCATGTCACTCCAATCCACGTCACTCCAATCCATGCCACTCCAATCCAGGTGACATCAAACCACGTCACTCCAATCCAAGTCACTCCAGTCCATATCACTCCAATTCATGTCACTTTAATCAACGTCAATCCAACCCTTGTCACTCCAGTCCAGGTCAATCCAATGCATGTCAGGCCTATCCATCTCACTCCAATCCATGTCAGTAAAATCCATATCACTCCAACCCATTACACTGCAATCCACGTCAATACAATCCATGTCACTCCAATCCAGGCCACTCCAATCCATGTCACTCCAATCCTGGTCACACTAATCCACATCACTCCAATCCAGTGCCCTCCAATCCATGTCACTCCAATCCATGTCACTGCAATCCATGTCGCTCCAATCCATGTCACTCTAATCAACGTCAATCCAACCCTTTTCACTCGAATCCACATCACTACAATCCATGTCACTCCGATCCACGTCACTCCAATCCAGGCCCCTCCAATCCATGTCACTCCAATCCATGCCACTCCAATACAAGTCAGACCAATCCATGCCACTCCAATCCAGGTCACTCTAATCAAGGGCACTCCATCCAGGTCACTCCAATCCATGTCACAATAATCCAGGTCACTTCAATCCAGGTCACTCCAATCCAAGTCACAGAAATCAACGTCACTCCAATCCATTTCACTCCAATTCAGTCACTCCAATCCAGGTCACTTCAATCCAGGTAACTTTAATCCCAGTCACACAAATCCAGGTCACTCCAATCCATGTCACAAAAATCCAGGTCACTCCAATCCATTTCACTCCAATCCATGTCACTACAATCCATGTCACTCTAATCCAGGCCCCTCCAATCCATGTCACTCCAATCCATGCCACTCCAATACAAGTCAGACCAATCCATGCCACTCCAATCCAGGTCACTCTAATCAAGGGCACTCCATCCAGGTCACTCCAATCCACGTCACAATAATCCAGGTCACTCCAATCCATTTAACTGCAATTCAGTCACTCCAATCCAGGTCACTTCAATCCAGGTAACTTTAATCCCAGTCACACAAATCCAGGTCACTCCAATCCATGTCACAAAAATCCAGGTCATTCCAATCCATTTCACTCCAATCCATGTCACTACAATCCATGTCACTCCAATCCAGGCCCCTCCAATCCATGTCACTCCAATCCATGCCACTCCAATACAAGTCAGACCAATCCATGCCACTCCAATCCAGGTCACTCTAATCAAGGGCACTCCATCCAGGTCACTCCAATCCACGTCACAATAATCCAGGTCACTCCAATCCATTTCACTGCAATTCAGTCACTCCAATCCAGGTAACTTTAATCCCAGTCACACAAATCCAGGTCACTCCAATCCATGTCACAAAAATCCAGGTCACTCCAATCCATTTCACTCCAATCAATGTCACTCTAATCCACATCACTTCAATCCATGTTACTCAAATCCAACTCACTCTAATATTTGTCACTCAAATCCACGTCACACTAATCCATGTCACTTTTACTCCAATCTCTGTCATTACAATCCAGGTCATTCTAATCCATATCGTATTCATTCCAATCTCTGTCACTCCAATCGACATCATTCCAATTATGTCACTTGAATACAGCTCACTCTAATCCACATCACTCCAACCCACGTCACCCCAATCCACCTCACACTACTCAATGTCACTTTCACTCCGATCTCTGCCACCCACTCTACATCATTACATCTACATAACTTGAATCGAGTTCACTCCAATCCAGGTCACTCCAATCCATGTCACAAAAATCCAGGTCACTCCAATCCATTTCACTCCAATCAATGTCACTCTAATCCACATCACTTCAATCCATGTTACTCAATTCCAACTCACTCTAATATTTGTCACTCTAATCCACATCACTTCAATCCAGGTCACATCAAACAATGTCACTCCAGTCCTTGTCACTCCAATCCATGTCACTACAATCAACATCACTCCAACGCTTGTCACTCCAATACCTGTAACTCCAATCTAAGTCACTCCAATCCTGGTCACTCCAATGCACATCACTCCAATCCTAGTCACCACAATCCAGCTCATTCCAGTCCAGGCCACTCCAGTCCATGACTCTCCAATTTATGTCTCTCCAATCCAGGTCACTCCAATCCACGTCACTCCAATCCATGTCATTCCAATGCATGTCAGTCCTATCCATCTCACTCCAATCCATGTCACACAAATCCACATCACTCCAATCCACGTCACTACAATCCATGTCACTCCAATCCAGGTCACTCCAATCCATGTCACTCCAATCCACGTCACAATAATCCAGGTCACTTTTATTCAGGTCATTCCAATCCAAGTCACTCAAATCAACATCACTCCAATCCATGTCACTCCAATTCACGTCACTTCAATCCACGTCACTCCAATCCAGGTCACTTTAATCCCTGTCACACAAATCCAAGTCACTCCAATCCATGTCACACCAATCCAGGCCGCTCCGTCCATATCACTCCAATCCACGTCACACTAATCCATGTTACTCAAATCCAACTCACTCTAGTATTTGTCACTCCAATCCACGTCACACTAATCCATGTCACTTTCACTCCAATCTCTGTCCTTACAATCCAGGTAATTCTAATCCACATTATATTCATTCCAATCTCTGTCACTCCAATCTACATCACTCCAACTATGTCACTTGAATACAGCTCACTCTAATCCACATCACTCCAATCCACATCATTCCAATCCACCTCACACTACTCAATGTCACTTTCACTCCAATCTCTGTCACCCACTCTACATCATTACATCTACATAACTTGAATCGAGTTCACTCCAATCCATGTCACTCCAAACCATGTCACTCCAATCCGGGTCACGCCAATCCATGTCACGTCCATCCACGTCTCCCCAATCAATGTCACTCCAATTCATTGCACTCCAATCCAGGTGACATCAAACCACGTCACCCCAATCCACATCACTCCAATCCAGGTCACTCCAGTCTTGGTCACCCCAATCCTCCTCACTCCAGACTTGGCCGCTCCAGTCTATGTCTCTCAAATCCAGGTCACTCTAATCAACGTCAATCCAACTCTTGTCACTCCAATCCAGGTCACTCCAATCCATGTCACTGCAATCCTCATCACTGCAGTCCAAGTCATTCCAATCGATGTCACATCAATCCATGACACACCCATCCATGTCACTCCAATCCACGTCACTCCAATCCATGCCACTCCAATCCAGGTGACATCAAACCACGTCACTCCAATCCAAGTCACTCCAGTCCATATCACTCCAATTCATGTCACTTTAATCAACGTCAATCCAACCCTTGTCACTCCAGTCCAGGTCAATCCAATGCATGTCAGGCCTATCCATCTCACTCCAATCCATGTCAGTAAAATCCATATCACTCCAACCCATTACACTGCAATCCACGTCAATACAATCCATGTCACTCCAATCCAGGCCACTCCAATCCATGTCACTCCAATCCTGGTCACACTAATCCACATCACTCCAATCCAGTGCCCTCCAATCCATGTCACTCCAATCCATGTCACTGCAATCCATGTCGCTCCAATCCATGTCACTCTAATCAACGTCAATCCAACCCTTTTCACTCGAATCCACATCACTACAATCCATGTCACTCCGATCCACGTCACTCCAATCCAGGCCCCTCCAATCCATGTCACTCCAATCCATGCCACTCCAATACAAGTCAGACCAATCCATGCCACTCCAATCCAGGTCACTCTAATCAAGGGCACTCCATCCAGGTCACTCCAATCCACGTCACAATAATCCAGGTCACTTCAATCCAGGTCACTCCAATCCAAGTCACAGAAATCAACGTCACTCCAATCCATTTCACTCCAATTCAGTCACTCCAATCCAGGTCACGTCAATCCAGGTAACTTTAATCCCAGTCACACAAATCCAGGTCACTCCAATCCATGTCACAAAAATCCAGGTCACTCCAATCCATTTCACTCCAATCCATGTCACACCAATCCAGGTCACTACAATCCATTTCTCTCCAATCAATATCCCTCCAATCCACATCACTTCAATCCATGTTACTCAAATCCAACTCACTCTAATATTTCTCACTCCAATCCACGTCACACTAATGCATGTCACTTTCACTCCAATCTCTGTCACTCCAATCTACATCATTCCAACTATGTCACTTGAACACAGCTCACTCCAATCCACGTCACTACAATCCACATCACTCCAACCCACGTCACTCCAATCCACCTCACACTACTCAATGTCACTTTCACTCCAATCTCTGTCACCCACTCTACATAATTACATCTACATAACTTGAATCGAGTTCACTCCAATCCATGTCACTCCAAACCATGTCACTCCAATCCAGGTCACACCAATCCATGTCACGTCCATCCACGTCTCCCCAATCAATGTCACTCCAATTCATTGCACTCCAATCCAGGTGACATCAAACCACGTCACCCCAATCCATATCACTCCAATCCACGTCACTCCAATCTTGGTCACCCCAATCCTCCTCACTCCAGTCTTGGCCGCTCCAGTCTATGTCTCTCAAATCCAGGTCACTCTAATCAACGTCAATCCAACTCTTGTCACTCCAATCCAGGTCACGCCAATCCATGTCACGTCCATCCACGTCTCCCCAATCAATGTCACTCCAATTCATTGCACTCCAATCCAGGTGACATCAAACCACGTCACTCCAATCCAAGTCACTCCAGTCCATATCACTCCAATTCATGTCACTTTAATCAACGTCAATCCAACCCTTGTCACTCCAGTCCAGGTCAATCCAATGCATGTCAGGCCTATCCATCTCACTCCAATCCATGTCAGTAAAATCCATATCACTCCAACCCATTACACTGCAATCCACGTCACTACAATCCATGTCACTCCAATCCAGGCCACTCCAATCCATGTCATCCAATCCTGGTCACACTAATCCACATCACTCCAATCCAGTGCCCTCCAATCCATGTCACTCCAATCCATGTCACTGCAATCCATGTCGCTCCAATCCATGTCACTCTAATCAACGTCAATCCAACCCTTTTCACTCGAATCCACATCACTACAATCCATGTCACTCCGATCCACGTCACTCCAATCCAGGCCCCTCCAATCCATGTCACTCCAATCCATGCCACTCCAATACAAGTCAGACCAATCCATGCCACTCCAATCCAGGTCACTCTAATCAAGGGCACTCCATCCAGGTCACTCCAATCCACGTCACAATAATCCAGGTCACTTCAATCCAGGTCACTCCAATCCAAGTCACAGAAATCAACGTCACTCCAATCCATTTCACTCCAATTCAGTCACTCCAATCCAGGTCACTTCAATCCAGGTAACTTTAATCCCAGTCACACAAATCCAGGTCACTCCAATCCATGTCACAAAAATCCAGGTCACTCCAATCCATTTCACTCCAATCCATGTCACTACAATCCATGTCACTCTAATCCAGGCCCCTCCAATCCATGTCACTCCAATCCATGCCACTCCAATACAAGTCAGACCAATCCATGCCACTCCAATCCAGGTCACTCTAATCAAGGGCACTCCATCCAGGTCACTCCAATCCACGTCACAATAATCCAGGTCACTCCAATCCATTTAACTGCAATTCAGTCACTCCAATCCAGGTCACTTCAATCCAGGTAACTTTAATCCCAGTCACACAAATCCAGGTCACTCCAATCCATGTCACAAAAATCCAGGTCATTCCAATCCATTTCACTCCAATCCATGTCACTACAATCCATGTCACTCCAATCCAGGCCCCTCCAATCCATGTCACTCCAATCCATGCCACTCCAATACAAGTCAGACCAATCCATGCCACTCCAATCCAGGTCACTCTAATCAAGGGCACTCCATCCAGGTCACTCCAATCCACGTCACAATAATCCAGGTCACTCCAATCCATTTCACTGCAATTCAGTCACTCCAATCCAGGTCACTTCAATCCAGGTAACTTTAATCCCAGTCACACAAATCCAGGTCACTCCAATCCATGTCACAAAAATCCAGGTCATTCCAATCCATTTCACTCCAATCCATGTCACTACAATCCATGTCACTCCAATCCAGGCCCCTCCAATCCATGTCACTCCAATCCATGCCACTCCAATACAAGTCAGACCAATCCATGCCACTCCAATCCAGGTCACTCTAATCAAGGGCACTCCATCCAGGTCACTCCAATCCACGTCACAATAATCCAGGTCACTCCAATCCATTTCACTGCAATTCAGTCACTCCAATCCAGGTAACTTTAATCCCAGTCACACAAATCCAGGTCACTCCAATCCATGTCACAAAAATCCAGGTCACTCCAATCCATTTCACTCCAATCAATGTCACTCTAATCCACATCACTTCAATCCATGTTACTCAAATCCAACTCACTCTAATATTTGTCACTCAAATCCACGTCACACTAATCCATGTCACTTTTACTCCAATCTCTGTCATTACAATCCAGGTCATTCTAATCCATATCGTATTCATTCCAATCTCTGTCACTCCAATCGACATCATTCCAATTATGTCACTTGAATACAGCTCACTCTAATCCACATCACTCCAACCCACGTCACCCCAATCCACCTCACACTACTCAATGTCACTTTCACTCCGATCTCTGCCACCCACTCTACATCATTACATCTACATAACTTGAATCAAGTTCACTCCAATCCAGGTCACTCCAATCCATGTCACAAAAATCCAGGTCACTCCAATCCATTTCACTCCAATCAATGTCACTCTAATCCACATCACTTCAATCCATGTTACTCAATTCCAACTCACTCTAATATTTGTCACTCTAATCCACATCACTTCAATCCAGGTCACATCAAACAATGTCACTCCAGTCCTTGTCACTCCAATCCATGTCACTACAATCAACATCACTCCAACGCTTGTCACTCCAATACCTGTAACTCCAATCTAAGTCACTCCAATCCTGGTCACTCCAATGCACATCACTCCAATCCTAGTCACCACAATCCAGCTCATTCCAGTCCAGGCCACTCCAGTCCATGACTCTCCAATTTATGTCTCTCCAATCCAGGTCACTCCAATCCACGTCACTCCGATCCATGTCACTCCAATGCATGTCAGTCCTATCCATCTCACTCCAATCCATGTCACACAAATGCACGTCACTACAATCCACGTCACTCCAATCCAGGTCACTCCAATACACGTCACTCCAATCCATTTCACTCCAATCCAGGTCACATCAAACAACGTCACTCCAGTCCTTGTCACTCCAACCCATGTCACTACAATCCATGTCACTCCAATCCTGCTCACTCCAATCCATGTCACTCCAGTCCAAGTCACTCTAATCCAAGTCACTCCAATACATGCCACTCCAATCCACATCACACCAATGCACGTTACTCAAATGCATGTTACTCCAATCCATGTCACTCCAATTTATCTCACTCAAATTCATCTCACACCAATCCACGTCACTCCAGTCCACATCAGTCCAATCCATGTCACTCCAATCCTCCTCACTCCAGTCCAAGTCACTCCAATCCAGGTCACTCCAATGCATATCAGTCCTATCCATCTCACTCCAATCCAGGTGACATCAAACCACGTCAATCCATGTCACTCCAATCAACGTCACTGCAATGTTTGTCACTCCAATCCTGGTCACACCAATCCTCCTCACACCAGTCCAGCCCGCTCCAGTCCATGTCTCTCCAATCCAGGTCACTCTAATCAATGTCAATCCAACCCTTGTCACTCCAATCCATATCACTCCAATCCACGTCACTCCAATCCATGCCACTCCAATCCAGGTGACATGAAACCACATCATTCCAATCAATGTCACTCCAATCAACGTCACTCCAATGCTTGTCACTCAAATCCACGTCACTCCAGTCCTGGTCACCCCAATCCTCCTCACTACAGTCCAGGTCGCTCCAGTCCATGTCTCTCCAATCCAGGTCACTCCAGTCCATATCACTCCAATCCATGTCACTCTAATCAACGTCAATCCAACCATTGTCACTCCAATCCAGTTCACTCCAATCCATGTCAGACCTATCCATCTCACTCCAATCCATGTCACTGAAATCCATATCACTCCAACCCATGTCACTCCAATCCTCGTCACTCCAATCCAGGTCACTCCAATCCAAGTCACTCAAATCAACATCACTCCAATCCATGTCACTCCAACCCAGGTCACTTTAATCCCTGTCACACAAATCCAAGTCACTCCAATCCATGTCACGCAAATCCAGGTCACTCCAATCCATTTCACTCCAATCAATGTCACTCAAATCCGCATCACTTCAATCCATGTTACTCAAATCCAACTCACTCTAATATTTGTCACTCCAATCCACGTCACACTAATCCATGTCACTATCACTCCAATCTCTGTCACTCCAATCAACATCAATCCAACTATGTCACTTGAATTCAGCTCACTGTAATCCACATCACTCCAATCCATGTCACTCCAATCCACCTCACACTACTCAATGTCACTTTCACTCCAATCTCTGTCACCCACTCAACATCATTACATCTACGTAACCTGAATCGAGTTCACTCCAATCCATGTCACTCCAATCCACGTCACTGCAATCCACGTCACTCCAATCCACGTCACTCCAAACCACGTCACTCCAATCCAGGTCACTGCAATCCAGGTCACTCCAATCCATGTCACTCCAATCCATGTCACTCTAAACCACGTCACTCCAAACCACGTCACTCCAATCCAGGTCACTCCAATCCATGTCACTCCAATCCACCTCACACTCCTCAATGTCACTTTCACTCCAATCTCTGTCACCCACTCTACATCATTACATCTACGTAACTTGAATCGAGTTTACTCCAATCCATGTGACTCCAATCCACGTCACTGCAATCCAGGTCACTCCAATCCAGGTCACACCAAACCACGTCACTCGAATCCATGTTTCTCCAATCCTGGTCACACAAGCCCATGTCACTCCTAGCCAGATCACTCCAATCCATGTCACTCCGATCTAGGTCACTCCAATGCATGTCAGTCCTATCCATCTCTTTCTAATCAATGTCACACTAATCCGTGTCACTCCAGTCCAGGTCATTCCAATGCATGTCAGTCCTATTCTTCTCACTCCAATCCACGTCACTCCAATCCACGTCACTCCGATCCATGTCACTTCGATCCACGTCACTCCAATGAATGTCAATCCAATCAATGTCACTCCAATCCACGTCACTCCAATCCACGTCACACCAATTCAGGTCACTCCAATGCATGTCAGTCCTATCCATCTCACTCCAACCCATCTCACTCCAATCCATGTCACTCCAACCCATGTCACTCCAATCCTGGTCACTCCAATCCATGTGAGTCCAAACCATGTCACTCCAATCCATGTCACAACCATCCATGTTACTCCAATCAACGGCACTCCAATCCATGACAGTCCAATCCTCATCACTCCAATCCATGTCACTCCAATCCTGGCCATCCCAATCCACCACACTCCAGTCCAGGTAACTCCAGACCATGGTTTCTCCAATCCAGGTCAGTCCAATCCAGGTCCCTCCATTCCAGCTCAGCCAATCCAGGACACTCCAGTCCATGTCACTCCAATAAAGGTAACTCCAGTGCATGTCAGTCCTATCCATGTCACTCCAATCCACGTCACTCCAGTCCAAGTCACTCCAGTCCAAGTAACTCCAATCCATGCCACTACAATCCATGTCACTCCAATCCACGTCACTCCAGTCCAAGTCACTCCAGTCCAAGTAACTCCAATCTATGCCACTCCAATCCATGTCACTCCAGTCCAAGTCACTCCAGTCCAA
The DNA here is from genome assembly GCF_963921235.1 of Mobula hypostoma. Taxonomy (NCBI): domain Eukaryota; kingdom Metazoa; phylum Chordata; class Chondrichthyes; order Myliobatiformes; family Myliobatidae; genus Mobula; species Mobula hypostoma. The sequence goes on along the minus strand of NC_086129.1, from coordinate 11,615,045 downwards.
TTCACTCCAATTCATGCCACTCCAATCCAGGTCACTCTAATCCAGATCACACCAAACCACGTCACTCTAATCTATGTCACTGCAATCCTGGTCACTCAAGTCCATGTCACTCCAATCCATGTCACTCCGATCCACATCACTCCAATGCCTGTCAGTCCTATCCATCTCTCTCCAATGAATGTCACACCAATCCATGTCACTCCAATCCACGTCACTCCAATCCACGTCACTGCAATCCAGGTCACACTAGTCCATGTCATGCCCATCCATGTCTCTCCAATCAATGTCACTCCAATTCATTTCACTCCAATCCATAACACTCCTATCCACGTCAATCCAATCCATGTCTCTCCAAACCAGATCACATCAAACGTCACTCCAGCCCTTGCCACTCCAACCCATGTCACTCCAATCAACATCACTCCAATGCTTATCACTCCAACACTTGTAACTCTAATCTAAGTCACTCCAATCCTGGTCGCCCCAATCCACCTCACTCTAGTCCAGGTCACTCAAGTCCATGTCACTCTAATCCAGGTCACTCCAATCGAGTTCACTCCGATCCAGGTCACTCCAAACCATGTCACTCCGATCCAGGTCACTCAAGTCCATGTCACTCCAATCCAGGTCACTCCAATCCATGTCACTCCGATCCACGTCACTCCATAGCATGTCAGTCCTATCCATCTCTCTCCAATCGATGTCACACCAATCCATTTCACACCAATCCATGTCACTCCAAACCATGTCACTCCAATCCACGTCACTCCAATCCTGGTCACTCCAATCCATGTCACTCCAATACTTGTCACTACAATCCAGGTCACTCCAATCCACGTCACTCCAAGCCACATCACTCTAATGCATGTTACTCCAATGCATGTTACTCAAATCCATGTCACACCAATCCACATCACTCCAATCCAGGTCACTCCAATCCATGTCACTCCAAACCATGTCACTCCAAACCAGGTCACTCCAATCCAGGTCATACCAAACCATGTCACTCCAATCCATGCCACTCCGATCCAGGTCACTCCAATCCATGTCACTCCAATCCTCGTCACTCCAGTCCAAGTCACTCCAATCCATGTCAATCCAATCCAGTTCACTCCAATCCATGTCACTCCAATCCATGTGAGTCCAATCCATGTCACTCCGATCCAGGTCACTCCAATCCATGTCACTCCAATCCTCGTCACTCCAATCCAAGTCACTCCAATCCATGTCAATCCAATCTAGTTCACTCCAATCCATGTCACACAAATCCACGACACCCCAATGCACATCACGCCAATCCAAGTCACTCCAATCCACGTCACTCCAATCCTGATCACTCCAATCCATGTCACTCCAGTCCACGTCACTCCAATCCATGTCACTACAATCCAGGTCACTCCAATCTACATCACTCCAATCCACGTCACAATAATGCATGTTACTCCAATGCATGTTACTCCAATCCCTATCACACCAATCCACGTCACTCCAATCCAGGTCACTCCAATACATGGAACTCTAATCCACATCACCCTGAGCCACGTCACTCTAATGCATGTTACTCCAATGCATGTTACTCAAATCCACGTCACACCAATGCATGTCACTCCAATCCACGTCACTCCAATCTAGGTCACTCCAATGTATGTCATTCCTATCCATCTCACTCCAATCCCTGTCACTCCAATCCATGTGAGTCCAATCCATGTCACTCCAATCCAGGTCACTTCAATTCTGGACACTGCAATCCATGTCACTGCAATCCATTTCACACCTATCCTTGTCACTCCAGTCAACATCACTCCAATCCATGTATTGGAGTGATGTGGATTGGAGTGACATGGATTGGAGTGATGTGCATTAGTACGGCATTGATTGGAGTAACGCTGATTGGAGTGACCTGGATGGGTGTGACCTGGATTTGAGCGACATGGATTGGACTGACATTCATGTTACTCTAATCCATCTCACTCCAATCCAGATCACTCCAATCAATGTCATTCCAATCTGGGTCATTCCAATCAACAACACTCCAATCCATGTCACACCAATCCATGTCACTCCCATCCAGGTCACTCCAAGTCATGTCATTCCAATTAATGTCACTCCAATCCTGCTCACTTCAATCCAGGTCACTCCAATCCATGTCACTCCAACCCACGACACTCCAATCCATGTCACTCCCATCCATGTCACACCCATCCAGGTCACTCCAATCCATGTCACACCCATCCATGTCACTCCAATCCACGTCACTCCAATCCAGGTCACTTCAATCCTGGTCACTCCAATCCACGTCACTCCAATCTGGGTCACTCCAATCAATGTCACTCCCATGCATGTCAGTCCTATCCATCTCAGTCCTATCTGTGTCACACCAATCCATGTCACTCCAGTCCAAGTCACTCCATTCCATGTCACACCAATCCACGTCACTCCAATCCACATCACTCCAATCCATGTCACTGCAATCAATTTCACATCCATCCTTGTCACTGCAGTCAACGTCACTCCAATTCACGTCACTCCAATCCATGACACTCCAATCTAGGTCACTCCAATGTATGTCATTGCTATCCATCTCACTCCAATCCCTGTCACTCCAATCCATGTGAGTCCAATCCATGTCACTCCAATCCAGGTCACTTCAATTCTGGACACTGCAATCCATGTCACTGCATTCCATTTCACATCCATCCTTGTCACTCCAGTCAATGTCACCCCAATCCATGTCACTCAAATCCAGGTTACACCCATCCAGGTCACTCCAATCAACGTTTTTCCAATCAATGCCGTACTAATGCACATCACTCCAATACATGTTTGTCCCATCCATCTCATTCCAATCAATGTCATTCCAATGCGGGTCACTCTAATCAACTTCACTCCAATCCAGGTCACTCCATTCCACGTCACTGACGAAGGGTCTCGGCCTGAAACGTCGACTGTACTACTTCCTAGAAATGCTGCCTGGCCTGCTGTGTTCACCAGCAAATTTGTTGTGTGTCACTCCAATCCATGTCACTCCAATCGATGTCACTCCAATGTATGTCATTCCAATCCATTTTACTTCAATCCTGGTCACACTCATCCATTTGCCTCCAATCAATGTTACTCCAATCCATGTCACTCAAATCCAGGTCACACCCATCCAGGTCACTCCAATCAAATTTCTCCAATCAATGCCATACTAATGCACATCACTCCAATCCGTGTCACTCCAATACATGTTTGTCCCATCCATCTAACTCCAATCCATGTCACTCCAATCCATGTCACTCCAATTCGTGTCACTCCAATACATGTCACTCCCATCCAGGTCAATCCAATGCATGTCAGTCCTATCCATATCCCTCCTATCCATGTCACACTAATCCATGTCACTCCAATCCAGGTCACTTTAATCCTAGTCGCTACAATCCTAGACACTCCAATCCACGTCACTCCAATCCTGGTCGCTCCAATCCGCGTCACTCCAATCCTGGTCACTCCAATACATGTCACTCCAATCCATGTCACACCAATCCATGTCTCTCCAATCCATGTCACTCCAATCAAATTCACTCCAATCCATGTCACTCCAGTCCATGTCACTCCAATCCAGGTCACTCCAATCCAGGTCACTCCAATCAATGTCACTCCAATCAACGTCACTCCAATGCATGTCAGTCTTATCCATCTCACTCCTATCCATGTCACACCAATCCATGTCAGTCCAATCCACGTCACTCCAGTGCAAGTCACTCCAATCCATGTCACTACAATCCAGGTCATTCCAATCCACATCACACCAATGCATGTTACTCCAATGCATGTTACTCCAATCCATGTCACTCCAATCCATCTCACTGCAATCCATGTCACACCAATCCACGTCACTCCAATCCATGTCACTCCAGTCAAAGTCACTCCAATCCAGGTCACTCCAATCAACGTCACTCCAATGCAGGTCAGTCCTATCCATCTCACTCCTATCCATGTCACACCAATCCATGTCAGTCCAATCCACGTCACTCCAGTCCAAGTCACTCCAATCCATGTCACTACAATCCAGGTCATTCCAATCCACGTCACACCAATGCATGTTACTCCAATGCATGTTACTCCAATCCATGTCACTCCAATCCATCTCACTACAATCCATGTCACACCAATCCACGTCACTCCAATCCAGGTCACTCCATTCCATGTCACTCCAATCTATGTCAGTCCAATCCATCTCACTCCAACCATGTCACACCCACCCATGTCACTACAATCAACGTCACTCCAATACATGTCACTACAATCCATATCACTCCAATCCACGTCACTCCAATCCATGTCACTCGAATCAACGTCACTCCAATCAACATCACTCCAATACATGTCACTACAATCCATATCACTCCAATCCACATCACTCCAATCAAAGTCACTCCAACCCAGGTTAATCCAATCAAGGGCACTCCATCGAGGTCACTCCAATCCACGTCACAATAATCCAGGTCACTTCAATCCTGGTCGCTACAATCCTAGACACTCCAATCCACATCACTCCAATCCAGATCACTCCAATCAATGTCATTCCAATCCAGGTCACTCCAATCCAAGTCACTTTAATCCCTGTCACACAAATCCAAGTCACTCCAATCCATCTCACACCAATGCATGTCACTCCAATCCATGTCACTCCATTCCATGTCAGTCCAATCCACGACACGCCAATCAATGTCACTCCAATACAGGTCACTCCAGTGCATGACAGTCCAATCCATCTCACTGCAATCCATGTCACACCAATCCACGTCACTCCAATCCATGTCACTCCAATCCTGGTCACTCCAATCCTGGTCACTCCATTCCATATCAGACCAAACCACAACACTCCAATCAATGTCACTCTGATACACGTCACTCCAGTACATGTCAGTCCTATCCATCTCACTCCAATCCACGTCACACCAATGCATGTCACTCCAATCCATGTCACTCCAATCCACGTAACTCCAACCAATGTCACACCAAACCATGTCACCCCAATCCAGATCACACCAAACCACGTCACTCCAGTCTATGACACTGCAATCCTGGTCACTTAAATCCATGTCACTCCAATCCATGTCACTCCAATCAATGTCACTCCAATGCAGGTCACTCCAATCCATGTCACTCCAATCCTCATCACTCCAATCCATGTCACTCCAATCCAGGTCACACCAAACCACATCACTCCAGTCCCTGTCACCCCAGTCCATGTCACCCCAATCAACATCCCTCCAATGCTTGTCACTTTAATCTATGTCACTCCTAGCAAATTCACTCCAATACACATCACTCCAATCCTGGTCAACACAATTCATCTCACTCCAGACCATGTCTCTACAGTCCAGGTCACCCCAAACCAGGTCACTCCATTCCATGTCAGTCCAAACCACGACATTCCAATCAATGTCACTCCAATACAGGTCACTCCAGTGCATGTCAGACCTATCCATCTCACTGCAATCCACGTGACACCAATGCATGTCACTCCAATCCATGTCACTCCAATCCATCTCACACCAATCCACGTCACTCCAGTGCAAGTCACTCCAATCCATGCCACTCCACTCTAGGTCACTCCAATCCATGTCATTCCAATCCATGTCACACCAATGCATGTCACTCCAATCCATGTCACTCCAATCCATGTCACTCCAATCCAGATCACACCAAATCACATCACTCCAATCTATGTCACTGCAATCCTGGTCACTCAAGTCCATGTCACTCCAATCCATGTCACTCAAATCAATGTCAATCCAATCAATGTCACTCCTATCGACGTCACTCCAATCCAGGTCACTCCAATGCATGTCACTCCAATCCTCACCAGTCCAATCCATGTCACTCCAGTCCAGGTTACACCAAACCACATCACTGCAGACCCTGTCACCCCAGTCCATGTCACTCCAATCAACATCCCTCCAATGCTTGTCACTCTAATCCATGTCACTCCTATCAAATTCACTCCAATCCTGGTCAACACAATGCACCTCATTCCAGTCCATGACTCTCCAGTCCAGGTCACTCCAATACAGGTGACTCCAATCCAGGTCACTCCATTCCATGTCAGTCCAATCCACGACTTTCCAATCAATGTCACTCCAATACAGGTCACTCCAGTGCATGTCAGACCTATCCATCTCACTGCGATCCATGTCACACCAATGCATGTCACTCCAATTCATGTCACTCCAATCCATCTCACACCAATCCACGTCACTCCAGTGCAAGTCACTCCAATCCATGCCACTCCACTCTAGGTCACTCCAATCCACGTCACTCCAACGAATGTCACTCCAAACCACGTCACTCCAATCCAGATCACACCAAATCACATCACTCCAATCTATGTCACTGCAATCCTGGTCACTCAAGTCCATGTCACTCCAATCCATGTCACTCAAATCAATGTCAATCCAATCAATGTCACTCCTATCGACGTCACTCCAATCCAGGTCACTCCAATGCATGTCACTCCAATCCTCACCAGTCCAATCCATGTCACTCCAGTCCAGGTTACACCAAACCACATCACTGCAGACCCTGTCACCCCAGTCCATGTCACTCCAATCAACATCCCTCCAATGCTTGTCACTCTAATCCATGTCACTCCTATCAAATTCACTCCAATCCACATCACTGCAATGCTGGTCACCACAATCCACCTCACTCCAATCCATGACTCTCCAGTCCAGGTCACTCCAAAGCAGGTTACTCCAATCCAGGTCACTCCATTCCATGTCAGTCCAATCCACAACACTCCAATCAATGTCACTCCAATACAGGTCGCTCCAGTGCATGTCAGTCCTATCCATCTCACTGCAATCCACGTCACACCAATGCATGTCACTCCAATCCATATCAGTCTAATCCATGTCACTCCAATCCATGTCACACCAATCCATGTCACTCCAATCCAGGTCACTCCACTCCATTTCACTCCAATCCTGGACACTCCAAACCACGTCACTCCAGTCCAACTCACTCCAGTCCAAGTCACTCCAATCAACATCCCTCCAATGTTCGTCACTCCAATCCATGTCACTCCAATTCTCATCACTCTAATCCATGTCACTCCAATCCAGGTCACACCAAACCACATCACTCCAGTCCCTGTCACCCCAGTCCATGTCACTCCAATCAACATCCCTCCAATGCTTGTCACTTTAATCCATGTCACTCCTATCAAATTCACTCCAATACACATCACTCCAATCCTGGTCAACACAATTCATCTCACTCCAGTCCATGACTCTCCAGTCCACATCACACCAATGCATGTCACTCCAATCCATGTCACTCCAATCGAACTCACACCAATCCACGTCACTCCAATCTATTTCACTCCAATCCTGGTCACTCCAATCCACGTCACTCCAGTCCAACTCACTCCAGTCCAAGTGACTCCAATCCATGTCACACCAATGCATGTCACTCCAATCCATGTCACTCCAATCTACGTCACTCCAACAAATGTCACACCAAACCACGTCACTCCAATCTATGTCACTGCAATCCTGGTCACTCAAGTCCATGTCACTCCAATCCAGGTCACTCCAATCCATGTCACTCCAATCCAGGTCACACCAAACCACATCACTCCAGTCCCTGTCACCCCAGTCCATGTAACTCCCATCAACATCGCTCCAATGCTTATCACTCTAATCCATGTCACTCCTATCAAATTCACTCCAATGCACATCACTCCAATCCTGGTCACCACAATCCACCTCACTCCAGTCCATGACTCTCCAGTCTAGGTCACTCCAATGCAGGTCAGTCAAGTGCATGTCAGTCCTATCCATCTTACTCCAATCCATGTCACTCCAATCCAGGTCACTCCATTCCATGTCAGTCCAATCCACGACATTCCAATCCATGTCACTCCAATCCAGGTCACTCCAATCTATTTCTCTCCAATCTGGGTCACTCCAATCCACGTCACTCCAATCCAGGTCACACCAAATCACATCACTCCAATCTATGTCACTGCAATCCTGGTCACTCAAGTCCATGTCACTCCAATCCATGTCACTCAAATCAATGTCAATCCAATCAATGTCACTCCTATCGACGTCACTCCAATCCAGGTCACTCCAATGCATGTCACTCCAATCCTCACCAGTCCAATCCATGTCACTCCAGTCCAGGTTACACCAAACCACATCACTGCAGACCCTGTCACCCCAGTCCATGTCACTCCAATCAACATCCCTCCAATGCTTGTCACTCTAATCCATGTCACTCCTATCAAATTCACTCCAATCCTGGTCAACACAATGCACCTCATTCCAGTCCATGTCTCTCCAGTCCAGGTCACTCCAATACAGGTGACTCCAATCGAGGTCACACCAAACCACATCACTCCAGTCCCTGTCACCCCAGTCCATGTCACTCCAATCAACATCCCTCCAATGCTTGTCACTCTAATCCATGTCACTCCTATCAAATTCACTCCAATCCACATCACTGCAATGCTGGTCACCACAATCCACCTCACTCCAATCCATGACTCTCCAGTCCAGGTCACTCCAAAGCAGGTTACTCCAATCCAGGTCACTCCATTCCAGGTCACTCCATTCCATGTCAGTCCAATCCACGACATTCCAATCCAGGTCACTCCAATCTATTTCTCTCCAATCTGGGTCACTCCAATCCACGTCACTCCAGTCCAACTCACTCCAGTCCAAGTCATTCCAATCCTTGCCACTCCACTCTAGTTCACTCCAATCCATGTCACTCCAATCCACGTCACTCCAACCATAGTCACTCCAAACCATGTCACTACTATCCAGATCACAACAAACCACATCACTCCAATCTATTTCACTGCATTCCTGGCCACTCAAGTCCATATCACTGCAATCCATGTCACTCCAATCAATGTCAATCCAATCAATGTCATTCCAATGCATGTCACACCAATTCAAGTCACTCCAATGCATGTCAGTCCTATCCATCTGACTCCTATCCATGTCACTCCAATCCAGATCACACCAAACCACGTCACTCCAGTCTATGTCACTGCAATCCTGGTCAATCAAGTCCATCTCACTCCAATCCATGTCACTCCAATCAACATCCCTCCAATGCTTGTCACTCCAATCCATGTCACTCCAATCCTCATCACTCCAATCCTGGTCACCACAATCCACCTCACTCCAGTCCATGACTCTTCAGTCCAGGTCAGTCCAATCCAGGTCACTCCATACTATGTCAGTCCAATCCACGACACTCCAATCAATGTCACTACAATACAGATCACTCCAGTGCATGTCATTCCTATCCATCTCACTCCAATCCATGTCACTCCAATCCAGGTCACTCCATTCCATGTCAGTCCAATCCACGACATTCCAATCAATGTCATTCCGATACAGGTCACTCCAGTGCATGTCAGTCCTATCTATCTCACTGCAATCCACGTCACACCAATGCATGTCACTCCAATCCATGTCAGTCCAATCCATGTCACTCCAATCCCTCTCAAACCAATCCACATCACACCAAACCACGTCACTCCAATCTATGTCACTGCAATCCTGGTCACTCAAGTCAATGTCACTCCAATCCATGTCACTCCAATCAATGTCAATCCAATCAATGTCACTCCAATGCACGTCACACCAATTCAGGTCACTCCAAAGCATGTCAGTCCTATCCATCTCACTCCTATCCATGTCACTCCAAACCATGTCACTCCAATCCAGATCACACCAAACCACGTCACTCCAGTCTATGTCACTGCAATCCTGGTCAATCAAGTCCATCTCACTCCAATCCATGTCACACCAATCAACATCCCTCCAATGCTTGTCACTCCAATCTATGTCACTCCTATCAAATTCACTCCAATCCTGGTCACACCAATCCAGCTCACTCCAGTCCATGTCTCTCCAGTCCAGGTCACTTCAATCCAGGTCACTCAATTCCATGTCAGTCCAATCCACGACACTCCAATCCATGTCACTCCAATCCTGGTCACTCCAATCAATGTCACTCCAATGCAGGTCACTCCAATCCACGTCACTCCAATTCATGTCAGTCCTATCGATCTCACTCCTATCCATGTCACACCAAACCATGTTACTCCAAACCAGGTCACACCAAACCAACATCACACCAGTCCCTGTCACTCTAGTCCATGTCACTCCAATCCTCATCACTCCAATCCAGGTCACACCAAACCACATCACTCCAGTCCCTGTCACCCCAGTCCATGTTACTCCAATCAACATCCCTCCAATGCTTGCCACTCTAATCCATGTCACTCCTATCAAATTCACTCCAACCCACATCACTCCAATCCTGATCACCACAATCCACCTCACTCCAGTCCATGACTCTCCAGTGCAGGTCACTGCAATGCTTTTCACTCTAATCCATGTCACTCCTATCAAATTCACTCCAATGCTGGTGAACACAATCCACCTCACTCCAGTCCATGACTCTCCAGTCCAATTCACTCCATTCCATGTCAGTCCAATCCATGACACTCCAATCGATGTCACTCCAATACAGGTCACTCCAGTGCAAGTCAGTCCTATCTATCTCACTCCAATCCATCTCACACCAATGCATGTCACTCCAATCCATGTCACTCCAATCCACGTCACTCCAAACAATGTCACTCCAAACCATGTCACTCCAATCCAGATCACACCAAACCACGTCACTCCAATCTATGTCACCGCAATCCTGGTCACTCAAGTCCATGTCACTCCAATCCATGTCATTCCAATCAATGTCAATCCAATCAATGTCACTCCAATGCAGGTCACTCCAATCCACGTCACTCCAATGCATGTCAGTCCGATCGATCTCACTCCTATCCATGTCACACCAATCCATGTCACTCCACTCCAGATCACTCCAATCCATGTCACTCCAATCAACGTCAATCCAATCAATGTCACTCCAATGCACGTCACACCAATTCAGGTCACTCCAAAGCATGTCAGTCCTATCCATCTCACTCCTGTCCATGTCACTCCAAACCATGTCACTCCAATCCAGATCACACCAAACCACGTCACTCCAGTCTACGTCACTGCAATCCTGGTCAATCAAGTCCATCTCACTCCAATCCATGTCACACCAATCAACATCCCTCCAATGCTTGTCACTCCAATCCATGTCACTCCTATCAAATTCACTCCAATCCTGGTCACCCTAATCCACCTCACTCCAGTCCAGGTCACTTCAATCCAGGTCACTCAATTCCATGTCAGTCCAATCTACGACACTCCAATCAATGTCACTCCAATACAGGTCACTCCAGTGCATGTCAGTCCTATCCATCTCACTGCAATCCATGTCAGTCCAATCCAGGTCACTCCAATCCATCTCACTCCAATGCATGTCACTCCAATCCATGTCACTCCAATCCACGTCACTCCAATCCATGTCACTCCAATTCTGGTCACTCCAATCAATGTCACTCCAATGCAGGTCACTCCAATCCACGTCACTCCAATGCATGTCAGTCCTATCGATCTCACTCCTATCAATGTCACTCCAATACAGGTCACTCCAGTGCATGTCAGTCCTATCCATCTCACTGCAATCCATGTCAGTCCAATCCATGTCACTCCAATCCACGTCACTCCTATCCATGTCACTCCAATCCAGGTCACACCAAACCACATCACTCCAGTCCCTGTCACCCCAGTCCATGTCACTCCAATTCTCATCACTCCAATCCATGTCACTCCAATCCAGGTAACACCAAACCACATCACTCCAGTCCCTGTTATCCCAGTCCATGTCACTCCAATCAACATCCCTCCAATGTTTGTCACTCTAGTCCATGTCACTCCTATCAAATTCACTCCAACCCACATCACTCCAATCCTGATCACTACAATTGACCTCACTCCAGTCCATGACTCTCCAGTCCAGGTCACTCCAATGCTTGTCACTCTAATCCATGTCACTCCTATCAAATTCACTCCAATCCTGGTCAACACAATCCACCTCACTCCAGTCCATGACTCTCCAGTCCAGTTCACTCCATTCCATGTCAGTCCAATCCATGACACTCCAATCAAGGTCACTCCAATACAGGTCACTCCAGTGCAAGTCAGTCCTATCTATCTCACTCCAATCCATGTCACTCTAATCCATGTCACTCCAATCCAGGTCACTCCATTCCATGTCAGTCCAATCCACGACATTCCAATCAATGTCACTCCAATACAGGTCACTCCAGTGCATGTCAGTCCTATCCATCTCACTGCAATCCACGGCACACCAATGCATGTCATTCCAATCGAACCACATCACTCCAGTCCGTGTCACCAGAGTCCATGTCACTCCAATCAACATCCCTCCAATGCTTGTCACTCTAATCCATGTCACTCCTATCAAATTTACTCCAATCCACATCACTCCAATCCTGGTAAACACAATCCACCTCACTCCAATCCATGACTCTCCAGTCCAGGTCACTCCAATGCAGGTCACTCCAATCCAGGTCACTCAATTCCATGTCAGTCCAATCCATGACACTCCAATCAATGACACTCCAATCCATTTCACTCCAATCTGGGTCACTCCAATCCACGTCACTCCAGTCCAACTCACTCCAGTCCAAGTCACTCCAATCCATGCCACTCCACTCTAGGTCACTCCAATCCATGTCACTCCAATCTATGTCACCCCAATCCATGTCACTCCAATCCATGTCACTCCAATCCACGTCACTCCAACCAATGTCACTCCAAACCATGTCACTCCAATCCAGATCACACCAAACCACATCACTCCAATCTTTGTCACTGCATTCCTGGTCACTCAAGTCCATGTCACTCCAATCAATGTCAATCCACTCTAGGTCACCCCAATGCATGTCACTCCAATCCATGTCACACCAATTCAGGTCACTCCAAAGCATCTCAGTCCTATCCGCCTCACTCCTATCCAAGTCAATCCAAACCATGTCACTCCAATCGAGATCACACCAAACCACGTCACTCCAGTCTATGTCACTGCAATCGTGACAATCAAGTCCATCTCACTCTAATCCATGTCACTCCAATCAACATCCCTCCAATGTTTGTCACTCCAATCCATGTCACTCCAATTCCCTTCACTCCAATCCATATCACTCCAATCCAGGTCACACCAAACAACATCACTCCAGTCCCTGTCACCCCAGTCCATGTCACCCCAATCAACATCCCTCCAATGCTTGTCAATCCTGGTCACCCCAATCCACCTCACTCCAGTCCATGTCTCTCCAGTCCAGGTCACTCCAATCCTGGTCACTCAATTCCATGTCAGTTCAATTCACGACATTCCAATCAATGTCATTCCAGTACAGGTCACACCAGTGCATGTTAGTCCTATCCATCTCACTTCAATCCACATCACACCAATGTATGTCATTCCAAACCATGTCACCCTGATCCAGATCACACCAAACCACATCACTCCAGTCTATGTCACTGCAATCCAGGTCACTCAAATCCATGTCACTCCAATCAATGTCACTCCAATGCAGGTCACTCCAGTCAACATCACTCCAATGCATGTCAGTCCTATCCATCTCACCTCTATCCATGTCACACTAAACCATGTCACTCCAATCCATGTCACAAATACCCATGTCACACCCATCCAAGTCACACCCATCCATGTCACTCCAATCAACGGGACTCCAATCCATGTCACTCCAATCCTCATCACTCCAATCCATGTCACTCCAATCCAGGTCACACCAAACAACGTCACTCCAGTCTCTGTCACTCATATCCATGTCACTCCAGTCAACGTCACTCCAATGCTTGTCACTGCAATCCATGTCACTGCTATCAAATTCACTCCAATCCACATCACTCCAATCCTGGTCACCACAATCCACCTTACTCCAGTCTATGACTCTCCAGTCCAGGTCACCCCAATGCAGGTCACTCCGATCCAGGTCACTCAATTCCATGTCAGTCCAGTCCACGATATTCCAATGTCACTCCAATACAGGTCTCTCCAGTGCATGTCATTCCTATCCATCTCACTCCAATCCATGTCACTCCAATCCAGGTCACTCCAATCCATTTCACTCCAATCCTGGTCACTCCAAACCACGTCACACCAGTCCAACTCACTCCAGTCCAAGTCACTCCAATCCATGCCACTCCAATCCATCTCACACCAATGCATGTCACTCCAATCCATGTCACCCCAATCCACGTCACTCCAACCAATGTCACTCCAAACCATGTCACTCCAATCCAGATCACACCAAACCACATCACTCCAATCTATGTCACTCCAATCAATGTCACTCCAATGCACGTCACACCAATTCAGGTCACTCCAAAGCATGTCAGTCCTATCCATCTCACTCCTATCCATGTCACTCCAAACCATGTCACTGCAATCCAGATCACACCAAACGACATCACTCCAGTCTATGTCACTGAAATCCTGGTCAATCAAGTCCATCTCATTCCAATCCATGTCACACCAATCAACATCCCTCCAATCCATGTCACTCCTATCAAACTCACTCCAATCCACATTACTCCAATCCTGGTCACCACAATCCACCTCACTCCAGTCCATGTCTCTCCCGTCCAGGTCACTCCAATCCAGGTCACTCAATTCCATGTCAGTCCAATCCACGACACTCCTATCAATGTCACTCCAATACAGGTCACTCCAGTGCATGTCAGTCCTATCCATCTCACTCCAATCCACGTCACACCAATGCATGTCACTGCAATCCATGTCACACCAATGCACGTCACTCCAATCCATATCACTTCAATCCTGGTCACTCCAGTGCATGTCAATCCTATCTATCTCACTCCAATCTACGTCACTCCAATCAATGTCAATCCAATCAATGTCACTCCAATGCACATCACACCAATTCAGGTCACTCCAAAGCATGTCAGTCCTATCCATCTCACTCCTATCCATGTTACTCCAAACCATGTCACTGCAATCCATGTCAATCCAATCAATGTCACTCCAATGCATGTCAGTCCTATCGATCTCACTGCTATCCATGTCACACCAATCCATGTCACTCCACTCCATGTCACTCCAATCAATGTCACTCCAATGCACGACACACCAATTCAGGTCACTCCAAAGCATGTCAGTCCTATCCATCTCACTCCTATCCATGTCACTCCAAACCATGTCACTCCAATCCAGATCACACCAAACCACGTCACTCCAGTCTATGTCACTGCAATCCTGGTCAATCAAGTCCATCTCACTCCAATCCATGTCACACCAATCAACATCCCTCCAATGCTTGTCACTCCAATCCATGTCACTCCTATCAAATTCACTCCAATCCTGGTCACCCCAATCCAGCTCACTCCAGTCCATGTCTCTCCAGTCCAGGTCACTTCAATCCAGGTCACTCAATTCTATGTCACACCAATCAACATCCCTCCAATCCATGTCACTCCTATCAAATTCACTCCAATCCTGGTCACCCTAATCCACCTCACTCCAGTCCATGTCTCTCCAGTCCAGGTCACTTCAATCCAGGTCACTCAATTCCATGTCAGTCCAATCAACGACACTCCAATCAATGTCACTCCAATACAGGTCACTCCAGTGCATGTCAGTCCTATCCATCTCACTGCAATCCATGTCAGTCCAATCCAGGTCACTCCAATCCATCTCACTACAATCCATGTCATCCAATCCATGTCACACCAATCCACGTCACTCCAATCCATGTCACTCCAATCCTGGTCACTCCAATCAATGTCACTCCAATGCAGGTCACTCCAATCCACGTCACTCCAATGCATGTCAGTCCTATCGATCTCACTCCTTTCCATGTCACACCAAACCATGTCACTCCAATCAACTGCACTCCAATCCATGTCACTCCAATCCTCATCGCTCCAATCCATGTCACTCCAATCCAGGTCACACCAAACCACATCACTCCAGTCCCTGTCACCCCAGTCCATATCACACCAATTCTCATCACTCCAATCCATGTCACTCCAATCCATGTCACTCCAATCCAGGTCACACCAAACCACATCACTCCAGTCCCTGTCACCCCAGTCCATGTCACTCCAATCAACATCCCTCCAATGTTTGTCACTCTAATCCATGTCACTCCTATCAAATTCACTCCAACCCACATCACTCCAATCCTGGTCACCACAATCCACCTCACTCCAGTCCATGACTCTCCAGTCCAGGTCACTCCAATGCAGGTCACTCCAATCAAGGTCACACCATTCCATGTCATCCAATCCATGTCACACCAATCCACGTCACTCCAATCCATGTCACTCCAATCCTGGTCACTCCAATCAATGTCACTCCAATGCAGGTCACTCCAATCCACGTCACTCCAATGCATGTCAGTCCTATCGATCTCACTCCTATCCATGTCACACCAAACCATGTCACTCCAATCAACTGCACTCCAATCCATGTCACTCCAATCCATGTCACTCCAATCCAGGTCACACCAAACCACATCACTCCAGTCCCTGTCACCCCAGTCCATATCACACCAATTCTCACCAGTCCAATCCATGTCACTCCAATCCAGGTCAAACCAAACCACATCACTCCAGTCCCTGTCACCCCAGTCCATGTCACTCCAATCAACATCCCTCCAATGTTTGTCACTCTAATCCATGTCACTCCTATCAAATTCACTCCAACCCACATCACTCCAATTCTGATCACTACAATTAACCTCACTCCAGTCCATGACTCTCCAGTCCAGGTCACTCCAATGCTTGTCACTCTAATCCATGTCACTCCTATCAAATTCACTCCAATCCTGGTCAACACAATCCACCTCACTCCAGTCCATGACTCTCCAGTCCAGTTCACTCCATTCCATGTCAGTCCAATCCATGACACTCCAATCAATGTCACTCCAATACAGGTCACTCCAGTGCAAGTCAGTCCTATCTATCTCACTCCAATCCATCTCACACCAATGCATGTCACTCCAATCCATGTCACTCCATTCCATGTCAGTCCAATCCATGACATTCCAATCAATGTCACTCCAATACAGGTCACTCCAATCAACATCCCTCCAATGCTTGTCACTCTAATCCATGTCACTCCTATCAAATTCACTCCAATCCACATCACTCCAATCCTGGTCAACACAATCCACCTCACTCCAATCCATGACTCTCCAGTCCAGGTCACTCCAATGCAGGTCACTCCAATCCAGGTCACTCAATTCCATGTCAGTCCAATCCATGACACTCCAATCAATGTCACTCCAATCCATTTCACTCCAATCTGGGTCACTCCAATCCACGTCACTCCAGTCCAACTCACTCCAATCCATGCCACTCCACTCTAGGTCACCCCAATCCATGTCACTCCAAACCATGTCACTCCAATCCAGATCACACCAAACCACATCACTCCAATCTTTGTCACTGCATTCCTGGTCACTCAAGTCCATGTCACTCCAATCAATGTCAATCCACTCTAGGTCACCCCAATGCATGTCACTCCAATCCATGTCACACCAATTCAGATCACTCCAAAGCATCTCAGTCCTATCCGTCTCACTCCTATCGAAGTCAATCCAAACCATGTCACTCCAATCGAGATCACACCAAACCACGTCACTCCAGTCTATGTCTCTCCAGTCCATGTCACTCCTATCAAATTCACTCCAATCCACATTACTCCAATCCTGGTCACCCCAATCCACCTCACTCCAGTCCATGTCTCTCCAGTCCAGGTCACTCCAATCCTGGTCACTCAATTCCATGTCAGTCCAATTCACGACATTCCAATCAATGTCATTCCAGTACAGGTCACTCCAGTGCATGTTAGTCCTATCCATCTCACTCCAATCCACGTCACACCAATGCATGTCATTCCAAACCATGTCACCCTGATCCAGATCACACCAAACGACATCACTCCAGTCTATGTCACTGCAATTCAGGTCACTCAAATCCATGTCACTCCAATCAAGGTCACTCCAATGCAGGTCACTCCAGTCAACGTCACTCCAATGTATGTCAGTCCTATCCATCTCACCTCTATCCATGTCACAACAAACCATGTCACTCCAATCCATGTCACAAATACCCATGTCACACCCATCCATGTCACTCCAATCAACGGGACTCCAATCCGTGTCACTCCAATCCTCATCACTCCAATCCATGTCACTCCAATCCAGGTCACACCAAACAACGTCACTCCAGTCTCTGTCACTCATATCCATGTCACTCCAGTCTCTGTCACTCATATCCATGTCACTCCAGTCAACGTCACTCCAATGCTTGTCACTGCAATCTATGTCACTGCTATCAAATTCACTCCAATCCACATCACTCCAATCCTGGTCACCACAATCCACCTTACTCCAGTCTATGACTCTCCAGTCCAGGTCACCCCCAATGCAGGTCACTCCGATCCAGGTCACTCAATTCCATGTCAGTCCAATCCACGACATTCCAATGTCACTCCAATACAGGTCACTCCAGTGCATGTCATTCCTATCCATCTCATTCCAATCCATGTCACTCCAATCCAGGTCACTCCAATCCATGTCACTCCAATCCAGGTCACTCCATTCCATGTCACTCCAATCCATCTCACACCAATACGTGTCAATCCAATCCATTTCACTCCGATCCTGGTCACTCCAAACCACGTCACATCAGTCCAACTCACTCCAGTCCAAGTCACTCTAATCCATGCCACTCCAATCCATCTCACACCAATGCATGTCACTCCAATCCATGTCACCCCAATCCACGTCACTCCAACCAATGTCACTCCAAACCATGTCACTCCAATCCAGATCACACCAAACCACGTCATTCCAAAGCATGTCAGTCCTATCCATCTCACTCCTATCCATGTCACTCCAAACCATGTCACTGCAATGCAGATCACACCAAACCACGTCACTCCAGTCTATGTCACTGCAATCCTGGTCAATCAAGTCCATCTCACTCCAATCCATGTCACACCAATCAACATCCCTCCAATCCATGTCACTCCTATCAAACTCACTCCAATCCACATCACTCCAATCCTGGTCACCACAATCCACCTCACCTCAGTCCATGTCTCTCCAGTGCAGGTCACTCCAATCCTGGTCACTCAATTCCATGTCAGTCCAATTCACGACATTCCAATCAATGTCATTCCAGTACAGGTCCTTCCAGTGCATGTTAGTCCTATCCATCTCACTCCAATCCACGTCACACCAATGCATGTCATTCCAAACCATGTCACCCTGATCCAGATCACACCAAACCACATCACTCCAGTCTATGTCACTGCAATCCAGGTCACTCAAATCCATGTCACTCCAATCAATGTCACTCCAATGCAGGTCACTCCAGTCAACATCACTCCAATGTATGTCAGTCCTATCCATCTCACCTCTATCCATGTCACACTAAACCATGTCACTCCAATCCATGTCACAAATACCCATGTCACACCCATCCAAGTCACACCCATCCATGTCACTCCAATCAACGGCACTCCAATCCATGTCACTCCAATCATCATCACTCCAATCCATGTCACTCCAATCCAGGTCACACCAAACCACATCACTCCAGTCTCTGTCACCCCAGTCCATGTCACTCCAATCAAAATCACTCCAATGCTTGTCACTGCAATCCATGTCACTGCTATCAAATTCACTCCAATCCACATCACTCCAATCCTGGTCACCACAATCCACCTTACTCCAGTCTATGACTCTCCAGTCCAGGTCACCCCAATGCAGGTCACTCAATTCCATGTCAGTCCAGTCCACGACATTCCAATGTCACTCCAATACAGGTCACTCCAGTGCATGTCATTCCTATCCATCTCACTGCAATCCATGTCACTCGAATCCAGGTCACTCCAATCCATGTCACTCCAATCCAGGTCACTCCATTCCATGTCACTCCAATCCATCTCACACCAATACGTGTCAATCCAATCCAGGTCACTCCAATCCATTTCACTCCAATCCTGGTCACTCCAAACCACGTCACACCAGTCCAACTCACTCCAGTACAAGTCACTCCAATCCATCTCACTCCAATCCACGTCACACCAATGCATGTCACTGCAATCCATGTCACACCAATCCATGTCACTCCTATCAAATTCATTCCAATCCTGGTCAACACAATCCACCTCACTTTAGTCCATGACTCTCCAGACCAGGTCACTCCAATCCAGATCAATCCATTCCATGTCAGTCCAATCCACGACATTCCAATCAATGTCACTCCAGTCCAGGTCACTCCAGTCCATGCCACTCCAATCCAGGTCACTCCAATCCATGTCATACCAATGCATGTCACTCCAATCCATGTCACTCCAATCCACGTCACTCCAACCAATGTCAATACAAACCATGTCACTCCAATCCAGATCACACCAAACCATGTCACTCCAATCTGTGTCAATCCAATCAATGTCACTGCAATCCACGTAACTCCAACCAATGTCACTCCAAACCATATCACCCCAATCTAGATCACACCAAACCACTTCACTCCAGTCTATGTCACTGCAATCCTGGTCACTCAAATCCATGTCACTCCAATCCACGTCATTCCAATGCATGTCAGTCCTATCCATCTCACCCCTATCCATGTCACACCAAACCATGTCACTCCAATCAATGTCACAAATACCCATGTCACACTCATCCAAGTCACACCCATCCATGTCACTCCAATCAACGGCACTCCAATCCATGTCACTCCAATCATCATCACTCCAATCCATGTCACTCCAATCCAGGTCACACCAAACCACATCACTCCAGTCTCTGTCACCCCAGTCCATGTCACTCCAATCAAAATCACTCCAATGTTTGTCACTCCAATCCATGTCACTGTTATCAAATTCACTCCAAACCACATAACTCCAATCCTGGTCACCACAATCCACCTCACTCCAGTCCATGACTCTCCAGTCCAGGTCGCTCCAATGCAGGTCACTCCGATCCAGGTCACTCGATTCCATGTTAGTCCAATCCACGACATTCCAATCAATGTCAATCCAATACAGGTCACTCCAGTGCATGTCAGTCCTACCCATCTCTCTCCAATCAATTTCATGCTAATCCATGTCACTCCAGTCCAGGTCACTCCAATCCATGTCATACCAATGCATGTCACTCCAACCAATGTCACTCTAAACCATGTCACTCCAATCCAGATCACACCAAACCATGTCACTCCAATCTATGTCAATCCAATCAATGTCACTCACTCCAATCCAGGTCATACCAAACAACGTCACTCCAATCAATGTCTCTCTAATCCTGGTCACTCAAGCCCATGTCACACCTATCCAGATCACTCCAATCCATGTCACTCTGATCAGGTCACTCCAATCCATGTCACACCAATCCACGTCACTCTAATCCACGTCACTCCAATCCATTTCACTCCAATCCACGTCACTCCAGTGCAAGTCACTCCAGTCCAAGTCACTCCAATCAACATCTCTCCAACGCTTGTCACTCTAATCCATGTCACTCCTATCAAATTCACTCCAATCCACATCACTCCAATCCAGGTTACTCAATTCCATGTTGGTCCAAATCCACGACATTCCAATCAATGTCACTCCAATACAGGTCACTCCAGTGCATGTAAGTCCTATCAAATTCACTCCAATCCACATCACTCCAGTCCAAGGCACTCCAGTCCAAGTCACTCCAGTCCATGCCACTCCAATCCAGGTCACTCCAACCCATGTCACTACTATTCATGTCACACCAATGCATGTCACTCTAATCCATGTCACTCCAATCCACGTCACTCCAATCTATGTCACTGCAATCCAGGTCACTCAAACCCATGTCACACCTATCCAGATCACTCCAATCCATGTCAGTCCTACCCATCTCTCTCCAATCAATGTCACGCTAATCCATGTCACTCCAGTCCAGGTCACTCCAATGCATGTCAGTCCTATCCAGGCCAGACAGCATCTCTAGAAGAGGTGACTGCACCTCTTCCTAGAGATGCTGCCTGGCCTGCTGCATTCACCAGCAACTTTGATGTGTGTTGCTTGAATTTCCAGCATCTGCAGAATTCCTGTTGTTTCAGTCCTATCCATCTCACTGCAATCCATGACACACCAATCCATGTCACTCGAATCAGTGTGACTACAATCCATGTCACTGCAATCCACTTCACTCCAATCCACATCACTTCGATCTATGTCACTCCAATCAATGTCAATCCAATCATTGTCACTCCAATTCACGTCACTCTAATCCATATCACTCCAATTCATGCAACTCCAGCCAATGTCACTCCAATCCACGTCACTCCAATCCAGGTCACTCCAATCCATGTCATACCCATCCATGTCACTCCCATCCATGTCACTCCAAACAAGGTCACTTCAATCCTGGTCGCTACAATCCTGGTCAGTCCAATCCACATCACACCGATCCACGTCACTCCGATCCACGTCACTCCAATCCACATCACTCCAATCCATGTCACACTCATCCATGTCAGTCCAATCCATGTCACTCCAGTCCATGTCACACCAATCCACGTCACTCCAATCCACGTCACTCCAATCCATTTCACTCCAATCCTGGTCACTCCAATCCACGTCACTCCAGTGCAAGTCACTCCAGTCCAAGTCACTCCAGTCCAAAAAACTCCAGTCCATGCCACTCCAATCCGGGTCACTCCAATCCGTGTCACTCCGATCAGGGTACTCCAATGCATGTCAGTCCTATCCAGGCCAGGCAGCATCTCTAGAAGAGGTGACTGCACCTCTTCCTAGAGATGCTGCCTGGCCTGCTGCGTTCACCAGCAGCTTTGATGTGTATTGCGTGAATTTCCAGCATCTGCAGAATTCCTGTTGTTTCAGTCCTATCCATCTCACTGCAATCCATGACACACCAATCCATGTCACTCGAATCAGTGTGACTACAATCCATGTCACTGCAATACACTTCACTCCAATCCACATCACTTCGATCTATGTCACTCCAATCAATGTCAATCCAATCATTGTCACTCCAATTCACGTCACTCTAATCCATATTACTCCAATTCATGCAACTCCAGCCAATGTCACTCCAATCCACGTCACTCCAATCCAGGTCACTCCAATCCATGTCATACCCATCCATGTCACTCCCATCCATGTCACTCCAAACAAGGTCACTTCAATCCTGGTCGCTACAATCCTGGTCAGTCCAATCCACATCACACCGATCCACGTCACTCCGATCCACGTCACTCCAATCCATGTCACTCCGATCCACGTCACTCCAATCCATGTCACACTCATCCATGTCAGTCCAATCCATGTCACTCCAGTCCATGTCACACCAATCCACGTCACTCCAATCCACGTCACTCCAATCCATTTCACTCCAATCCTGGTCACTCCAATCCACGTCACTCCAGTGCAAGTCACTCCAGTCCAAGTCACTCCAGTCCAAAAAACTCCAGTCCATGCCACTCCAATCCAGGTCACTCCAATCCATGTCACTCCAATCCATGTCACACCAATGCATGTCACTCCAATCCATGTCACTCCAACCAATGTCACTCCAAACCATGTCACTCCAATCCAGATCACACCAAACCACCTCACTCCAATCTAAGTCACTGCAATCCTGGTCACTCAAGTCCATGTCCCTCCAATCCACGTCAGTCCAATCAATGTCACTCTAATCCATGTCACTCCTATCAAATTCACTCAAATCCACATCACTCCAATCCTGGTCACCACAATCCACCTCACTCCAGTCTATGACTCTCCAGTCCAGGTCACCCCAATGCAGGTCACTCCAATCCAGGCCACTCAATTCCATGTCAGTCCAATCCATGTCACTCCAATCCATGTCACACCAATCCACATCACTCCAATCCACGTCACTCCAATCCATTTCACTCCAATCCTGGTCACTCCAATCCACGTCACTGCAGTGCAAGTCAATCCAGTCCAAGTCACTCCAGTCCAAAAAACTCCAGTCCATGCCACTCCAATCCAGGTCACTCCAATCCATGTCACTCCAATCCATGTCACACCAATGCATGTCACTCCAATCCACGTCAATCCAACCAATGTCACTCCAAACCATGTCACTCCAATCCAGATCACACCAAACCACCTCACTCCAATCTATGTCACTGCAATCCTGGTCACTCAAGTCCATGTCCCTCCAATCCACGTCAGTCCAATGAATGTCACTCTAATCCATGTCACTCCTATCAAATTCACTCAAATCCACATCACTCCAATCCTGGTCACCACAATCCACCTCACTCCAGTCTATGACTCTCCAGTCCAGGTCACCCCAATGCAGGTCACTCCAATCCAGGCCACTCAATTCCATGTCAGTCCAATCCATGTCACTCCAATCCATGTCACACCAATCCACATCACTCCAATCCACGTCACTCCAATCCATTTCACTCCAATCCTGGTCACTCCAATCCACGTCACTCCAGTGCAAGTCACTCCAGTCCAAGTCACTCCAGTCCAAAAAACTCCAGTCCATGCCACTCCAATCCGGGTCACTCCAATCCATGTCACTCCAATCCATGTCACACCAATGCATGTCACTCCAATCCACGTCAATCCAACCAATGTCACTCCAAACCATGTCACTCCAATCCAGATCACACCAAACCACCTCACTCCAATCTATGTCACTGCAATCCTGGTCACTCAAGTCCATGTCCCTCCAGTCCACGTCAGTCCAATCAATGTCTTTCTAATCCATGTCACTCCTATCAAATTCACTCAAATCCACATCACTCCAATCCTGGTCACCACAATCCACCTCACTCCAGTCTATGACTCTCCAGTCCAGGTCACCCCAATGCAGGTCACTCCAATCCAGGCCACTCAATTCCATGTCAGTCCAATCCATGTCACTCCAATCCATGTCACACCAATCCACATCACTCCAATCCACGTCACTCCAATCCATTTCACTCCAATCCTGGTCACTCCAATCCACGTCACTCCAGTGCAAGTCACTCCAGTCCAAGTCACTCCAGTCCAAAAAACTCCAGTCCATGCCACTCCAATCCAGGTCACTCCAATCCATGTCACTCCAATCCATGTCACACCAATGCATGTCACTCCAATCCACGTCAATCCAACCAATGTCACTCCAAACCATGTCACTCCAATCCAGATCACACCAAACCACCTCACTCCAATCTATGTCACTGCAATCCTGGTCGCTCAAGTCCATGTCCCTCCAATCCATGTCAATCCAATCAATGTCACTCCAATCCACGTCACTCCAATCCATTTCACTCCAATCCTGGTCACTCCAATCCACGTCACTCCAGTGCAAGTCACTCCAGTCCAAGTCACTCCAGTCCAAAAAACTCCAGTCCATGCCACTCCAATCCAGGTCACTCCAATCCATGTCACTCCAATCCATGTCACACCAATGCATGTCACTCCAATCCATGTCACTCCAACCAATGTCACTCCAAACCATGTCACTCCAATCCAGATCACACCAAACCACCTCACTCCAATCTAAGTCACTGCAATCCTGGTCACTCAAGTCCATGTCCCTCCAATCCACGTCAGTCCAATCAATGTCACTCTAATCCATGTCACTCCTATCAAATTCACTCAAATCCACATCACTCCAATCCTGGTCACCACAATCCACCTCACTCCAGTCTATGACTCTCCAGTCCAGGTCACCCCAATGCAGGTCACTCCAATCCAGGCCACTCAATTCCATGTCAGTCCAATCCATGTCACTCCAATCCATGTCACACCAATCCACATCACTCCAATCCACGTCACTCCAATCCATTTCACTCCAATCCTGGTCACTCCAATCCACGTCACTGCAGTGCAAGTCAATCCAGTCCAAGTCACTCCAGTCCAAAAAACTCCAGTCCATGCCACTCCAATCCAGGTCACTCCAATCCATGTCACTCCAATCCATGTCACACCAATGCATGTCACTCCAATCCACGTCAATCCAACCAATGTCACTCCAAACCATGTCACTCCAATCCAGATCACACCAAACCACCTCACTCCAATCTATGTCACTGCAATCCTGGTCACTCAAGTCCATGTCCCTCCAATCCACGTCAGTCCAATGAATGTCACTCTAATCCATGTCACTCCTATCAAATTCACTCAAATCCACATCACTCCAATCCTGGTCACCACAATCCACCTCACTCCAGTCTATGACTCTCCAGTCCAGGTCACCCCAATGCAGGTCACTCCAATCCAGGCCACTCAATTCCATGTCAGTCCAATCCATGTCACTCCAATCCATGTCACACCAATCCACATCACTCCAATCCACGTCACTCCAATCCATTTCACTCCAATCCTGGTCACTCCAATCCACGTCACTCCAGTGCAAGTCACTCCAGTCCAAGTCACTCCAGTCCAAAAAACTCCAGTCCATGCCACTCCAATCCGGGTCACTCCAATCCATGTCACTCCAATCCATGTCACACCAATGCATGTCACTCCAATCCACGTCAATCCAACCAATGTCACTCCAAACCATGTCACTCCAATCCAGATCACACCAAACCACCTCACTCCAATCTATGTCACTGCAATCCTGGTCACTCAAGTCCATGTCCCTCCAGTCCACGTCAGTCCAATCAATGTCTTTCTAATCCATGTCACTCCTATCAAATTCACTCAAATCCACATCACTCCAATCCTGGTCACCACAATCCACCTCACTCCAGTCTATGACTCTCCAGTCCAGGTCACCCCAATGCAGGTCACTCCAATCCAGGCCACTCAATTCCATGTCAGTCCAATCCATGTCACTCCAATCCATGTCACACCAATCCACATCACTCCAATCCACGTCACTCCAATCCATTTCACTCCAATCCTGGTCACTCCAATCCACGTCACTTCAGTGCAAGTCACTCCAGTCCAAGTCACTCCAGTCCAAAAAACTCCAGTCCATGCCACTCCAATCCAGGTCACTCCAATCCATGTCACTCCAATCCATGTCACACCAATGCATGTCACTCCAATCCACGTCAATCCAACCAATGTCACTCCAAACCATGTCACTCCAATCCAGATCACACCAAACCACCTCACTCCAATCTATGTCACTGCAATCCTGGTCGCTCAAGTCCATGTCCCTCCAATCCATGTCAATCCAATCAATGTCACTCCAATCCACGTCACTCCAATCCATTTCACTCCAATCCTGGTCACTCCAATCCACGTCACTCCAGTGCAAGTCACTCCAGTCCAAGTCACTCCAGTCCAAAAAACTCCAGTCCATGCCACTCCAATCCAGGTCACTCCAATCCATGTCCCTCCAATCCATGTCACACCCATCCATGTCACTCCAATTGACGTCACTCCAATCCATGGCACTCCAATCCATGTCACACCAATCCATTTCACACCCATCCATGTCACTCCAATCCACGTCACTCCAATCCTGGTCACACTTATCCACGTCACTCCTATCCTGGTCACTCCAATACATGTCACTCCAATCCATGTCACACCAATCCATGTCTCTCCAATCAATGTCACTTCAATGCAGGTCACTCCAATCAACATCCCTCCAATGCTTGTCACTCTAATCCATGTCACTCCTATCAAATTTACTCCAATCCTGGTCACCACAATCCACCTCACTCCAGTCCAGGTCACTCCAATGCAGGTCACCCCAATCCAGGTCACTCAATTCCATGTCAGTCCAATCCACGACATTCCAATCAATGTCACTCCAATACAGGTCACTCCAGTGCATGTCAGTCCTATCCATCTCACTCCAATCCATGTCACACCAATGCATGTCACTCCAATTCATGTCAGTCCAATCCACGTCACACCAATGCATGTCACTCCAATCCATGTCAGTCCAATCCCTGTCACTCCAATCCATGTCACACCAATCCACGTCACTCCAATCCACGTCACTCCAGTGCAAGTCACTCCAATCCAAGTCACTCCAGTCCATGCCACGCCAATCCAGGTCACTCCAATCCATGTCACTCCAATCCATGTTACACAAACGCACGTCACTCCAATTCACGTCACTCCAACCAATGTCACTCCAAACCATGTCACTCCAATCCAGATAACACCACTCCAATCCAGGTCAAACCAAACCACATCACTCCAGTCCCTGTCACCCCAGTCTATGTCACTCCAATCAACATCCCTCCAATGCTTGTCACTCTAATCCATGTCACTCCTATCAAATTCACTCCAACCCACATCACTCCAATCCTGGTCACCACAATCCACCTCACTCCAGTCCATGACTCTCCAGTCCAGGTCGCTCCAATGCAGGTCACTCCAATCAAGGTCACACCATTCCATGTCAGTCCAATCCATGTCACTCCAATCAATGTCACTCCAATACAGGTCACTCCAATGCAGTTCACTCCAATCCAGGTCACTCAATTCCATGTTAGTCCAATCTACGACATTCCAATCAATATCGCTCCAATACAGGTCGCTCCAGTGCATGTCAGTCCTATCCATCTCACTCCAATCCACGTCACACCAATGCATGTCACTCCAATCCATGTCACACCAATCCATGTCAGTCCAATCCACGTCACTCCAATCCACGTCACTCCAATCCATGTCACTCCAATCCAGGTCATTCCAATCCAGGTCACTTCAATCCTGATGGCCACAATCCTGGTCACTCCAATCCTGGTCACTCCAATCCTGGTCACTCCTATCCACGTCACTCCAATCCTGGTCACTCCAATACACGTCACTCCAATCCATGTCACACCAATCCATGTCTCTCCAATCCATGTCACTCCAATCCACGTCACTCCAATGCATGTCAGTCCTATCCATCTCACTCCAATCCATGTCACTCCAATTCATGTCACTCCAATCCATGTCACACCCATCCAAGTCACACCCATCCATGTCACTCCAATCAACGGCACTCCAATCCATGTCACTCCAATCCTCATCACTCCAATCCATGTCACTCCAATCCAGGTCACACCAGACCACATCACTCCAGTCTCTGTCACCCCAGTCCATGTCACTCCAATCAATATCCCTCCAATGCTTGTCACTCTAATCCATGTCACTCCTATCAAATTCACTCCAATCCACATCACTCCAATCCTGGTCACCACAATCCACCTCACTCCAGTCCATGACTCTCCAGTCCACGTCACACCAATGCATGTCACTCAATTCCATGTCAGTCCAATCCATGTCACTCCAATCCATGTCAGTCCAATCCATGTCACTCCAATCCATGTCACCCCAATCCACGTCACTCCAATCCATTTCACTCCAATCCTGGTCACTCCAATCCACGTCACTCCAGTTCAAGTCACTCCAGTCCAAGTCACTCCAGTCCAAGTCACTGCAGTCCATGTCACTCCAATCCATGTCACACCAATGCATATCACTCCAATCCATGTCACTCCAATCCACGTCACTCCAACCAATGTCACTCCAAACCATGTCACTCCAATCCAGATCACAGCAAACCACGTCACTCCAATCAATGTCTCTCTAATCCTGGTCTCTCAAGCCCATGTCATACCTATCCAGATCACTCCAATCCGTGTCACTCCGATCAGGGTACTCCAATGCATGTCAGTCCTATCCAGGCCAGGCAGCATCTCTAGAAGAGGTGACTGCACCTCTTCCTAGAGATGCTGCCTGGCCTGCTGCGTTCACCAGCAGCTTTGATGTGTATTGCGTGAATTTCCAGCATCTGCAGAATTCCTGTTGTTTCAGTCCTATCCATCTCACTGCAATCCATGACACACCAATCCATGTCACTCGAATCAGTGTGACTACAATCCATGTCACTGCAATACACTTCACTCCAATCCACATCACTTCGATCTATGTCACTCCAATCAATGTCAATCCAATCATTGTCACTCCAATTCACGTCACTCTAATCCATATCACTCAAATTCATGTAACTCCAGCCAATGTCATTCCAATCCACGTCACTCCGATCCACGTCACTCTGATCCACGTCACTCCAACCAATGTCACTCCAAACCATGTCACTCCAATCCAGATAACACCAAACCACCTCACTCCAATCTATGTCACTGCAATCCTAGTCACTCAAGTCCATGTCACTCCAATCCACGTCACTCCAATCAATGTCTCTCTAATCCTGGTAACTCAAGCCCATGTCACACCTTTCCAGATCACTCCAATGCATGTCACTCCAATCAGGTCACTCCATTGCATGTCAGTCCTACCCATCTCTCTCCAATGCATGTCAGTCCTACCCATCTCTCTCCAATCAATGTCATGCTAATCCATGTCACTCCAGTCCAGGTCACTCCAATGCATGTCAGTCCTGTCCAGGCCAGGCAGCATCTCTAGGAAGAGGTGACTGCACCTCTTCCTAGAGATGCTGCCTGGCCTGCTGCGTTCACCAGCAACTTTGATGTGTGTTGCTTGAATTTCCAGCATCTGCAGAATTCCTGTTGTTTCAGTTCTATCCATCTCACTCCAATCCATGACACACCAATCCACATCACTCCAATCCACGTCACTCCAATCCATGTCACTCCAATCAATGTCACTCCAATCCATGTCACTGCAATCCACTTCACTCCAATCCACATCACTTCGATCCACGTCACTCCAATCCATGTCACACCCATCTATGTCACTCTAATCGACGCCACTCCAATCCATGTCACAAATATTCATGTAACTCCAATCCACGTCACTCCAATCCTGGTCATTCCTATCAACGTCACTCCAATCCTGGTCACGCCAATCCATGTCACACCAATCCATGTCACTACAATCCACGTCACTCCAATCCACGTCACTCCAATCCATGTCATTCCTATCAACGTTACTCCAATCCTGGTCACTCCAATCCATGTCACACCAATCCACGTCACTCCAATCCTGGTCACTCCGATCAGGTCAGTGTAATCGCTGTCATACAGTCCACGGCACTGCACTCCATGTTGCACATATTCATGTCGCATATAGCCACGTTATACTCATCCAGATGGAGTCATTCAAACTTGCTTGCCCTGAGCATGAATGAGGAAGTTGCAACAACTCAGATGGTTGGAGTAAGACAATTTACTGATGCTTTTTCATTTAATGACCTTATCAGTGTTAATCTAGATGAGCTAATTCATTCGCTTAAACCATCCCCTGGTTATACCGTATTGAATTTTGCATGAACTTCAGGGACTGCTGCTGTTAAAGTGGCTAACTGCAGTTCAATGAGGTTTTAAATTATTTTCTGTTCACCTTTTACTGGATGGTTTAATTTGCTGCAGGCAACTGCGGCCTGCACGCTGAGATGAGATTACAGCTGCAATTCAATCAGATTTCCACTGCTTTTATCATACATGTCTATTAAATATTTGCATAACTTATTTTAAGGACTTTTTCCCCAATGTTACTCATATTATGTTGAACAGAATTGCCATGATTGAACATTTATATTTAGTGTTCTTGTTCTGGTTTATTTTATTTGCCTACATTTTACTCTAGAACCTTTGTAACAAAGCAAAGAGTCAATTATACTCAATCATTGTTCATTTCCCTTCAGCCCATTCAGAATCAGGTTCATTAATACTATTCTACAGTATGTCGTTAAGTTTGTTGTTTTTGGCAGCAGTCCGGGGTTCCTTATGTTTGTTCTAGCCGGGATAGGTAATGGACATAAGCTCACACTGCCAATTAAATGCCTCCAATGGTGTGTGTTGCAAATAGCCTCTGACAACCAAGTCCAGCTCCTGGCCTTCATGTGCAGCTTAACTATTAAGCCTGGCGGAACTGTCAGGAGACGAGGCAAAGGCGGGTTTCTGGCGCCTTGGAAACCAGTCATTTTGGGCAGATGGGACTCGTCAGCCGTGGTTGCCAGCTCATCTAGGGGAAGGAAAACTCTGATCTCAAATCCCCACTGCCTTGTAGCTATACCCACTCGTGAGGAAGACTCTGGAAGTAAACCTCAAGGAAAATTCTGCAGCTGGAGATCCTAAAGCAATCCTATTTTGAGTTCAATGTTGACTGGCAACTCAAGCGACACCGCTGGCGCCAAACTGTATCGGTCTCTGCAGTTGCTTTGGGTTCATTAGATGTGTGGGGAGAGGGAGCCAACTACAAAGGCAACAGATTGTTCTCCATATTGTACTGCCCTGGATTGTGTACTAATTTGTGTATCACGTAGACAGCTAGGATGCAATATCCATGGCCAATCCTGACCCACAGAGGACTCCACTGTACAAAATATTTTAAAATAGCTGCAGGTTACAGTACAATATAATTAAATATATGAATAGTACTCCAAAATCGGCAGGTCCTAGGATCAATAGACTATGCGAGCAAGGGAGCCAATGACACCCAAATCAATGTATCAGCAAGACTTGAGTTCAAGGCCTGGAGATCACGGTTCAGTCATCAGTGAACCTGGGGTTCGATATCGAGGACTGAGGCCAGAAGGTCGAAGACTGAAGTTGAGGCTGATGGCCAAAGACTTGGGTTTGCAAGTATGCGGGTCCACTGGAGAAGCTACAGGCCTGATATCAACGCGTTCACAAGTCCATTGGAATCTGGAGGCCTGGCGGAGGCTTGTCCTGAGGTTAGAGAGCTGCCTGTGCATATGAGTGGGAGGGAGTGTTTTGCTATTGCTATTTTGTTGCTGTTGCTACTGTTGTTATTTGTGTTATTTTGCTGAGCATTGTGAGCATGCTATGTTGGTGCTGGAATGTTTGGCGACAATCATGGGCTGCCCCCAGCACATCAATAGGTATGTTGGTTGTTGATACAAAACAATGAATTTCACTGTATGTTTTTGATGTACATGTGATTAATAAATGAGTCTGAATCAAAAGAGAGATACTGAGATAATGCTCACGGATTCACAGACCATTCAGAAATCTGATGGCTAAGGAGAAGGAGCTGTTCCTAAAATATTGAGTGTTGGTCTTAATGTATCAATGCTTGATCTGTACTTCTATTGACATTTAACACTATTTTTAATCTACTAATCAATATATTTCTGTAGTTTAATGAAGAAAATGGCGATAAAAATTAGGCATAACACACACAAAATGCTGGAGGAACTCAACAGGTCAGGCAGCATCTATGGAAAGGAACAAATGGTTGATGTTTCAAGCATTCTTTACCTTTCACACTGGTAAAGAGTCTCAGCCTGAAATGTCAACTGTTTATTCCTCTCCATAGATCCTGTCTGACCTGCTGAGTTCTTCCAGCATTTTGTGTGTTACATTAGATATCCAGCATCTGCAGAACCTTTTGAGTTTATAAAACTGAGGGAGCAAGTTAAAGTAAAAGATTTCTTCATCCTATTTTCAGCAGACACCAAGAAACTTTCTTCGGAACAGTTCTCAGCCTCCCAGCTGCTTTGCCCAGTGTCTTTCCCAGGATTTCCAAATCCAGACAACTAATCCGATGAAATGGCACCAACTCCAGATTCTGTACACAAGCTTATATCTCTAACCTCCTTTCAATGTGACAAGGCTTTCTTTACTGCAGTCTAATTACAAATACCAGCAGCTGCAAGATTAATCAATGAAACACACACAAAATGCTGGAGGAACTCAGCAGGCCAGGCAGCATCCATGAAAAAAAGTATAGTCGATGTTTCTGGCCGCGATCCTTCGGCAGGACTGGAGAAAAAAAGGTGAGGAGTAGATTTAAAATGTGAGGGGAAGGGGGAGAGAAACACCAGGTGATAGGTGAAACCTGGAGAGGGAAGGATGAAGTAAAGAGCTGGGAAGTTGATTGGTGAAAGAGATACAGGGCTGGAGAAGGGGGAACCTGATAGGAGAGGACAGAAGGTCATGAAAGAAAGAAAAAGGGGGTGGAACACCAGAGGGAGGCGATGGATAGGCAAGGAGATAAAGTGAGAGAGGGGAAAGGGGATGAGATTGGTCAACAGGGGGCATTACTGGAAGTTTGAGAAATCGATGTTCATGCCATCAGGTTGGAGGCTACTCAGATGAAATATGAAGTGCTGCTCCTCCAACCTAATCACATGAGTGAGCCCTCATCATTACTGTAGAAGAAGCCACGGGTTGACATGTTGGAATGGGAATGTGAAGCAGAATTAAAATGAGCTCTTCTTCCGCTGCCTCCATCTCCATGCCTACTCCTTTGGCAAGGACTCTCCATCCCGCACCGATGTCCCCTTCTCCCATCTTCAAACCTCCTCTTCTTCCTGGGAACCCTGCACTGGTCTTCTACCTCCTCTGGATCTTTTCATTGCCAATTGCCAACGAGACATCAACCACCTCGACTTCACCACACCTCTCTCCAATTCCAACCTCACTCTTTCCGAATGCACTGCTCTCCACTCTCTCTGCACTAATCCTAACCTCAGCAACAAACCCGCAGATAAGGGAGGTGCTGTAGTAGTCTGGCGGATTGACCTTTACCTTGCTGAGGCCCAGTGACAACTGTCAGACACCTCCTCTTACTCACCCCTCAAACAGGTCCCCACTTAGGAGCATTAGGCCATTGTCACTCGCACTATCACTGACCTTGTTAGCTCTAGGGATCTCCCATCCTCTGACACCAACCTCATAGTTCCCTTACCCTGCACCTCCCGTTTCTACCTCCTACCCAAGATCCACAAAGCTGCCTGTACAGGTAGATCCATTGTTTCAACTTGTTCCTGCCCCACCGAATTCATATCTGCATACCTTGACTCTGTTTTATCCCTCCTGGTTCAGTCCCTTCCTACCTACATCCGTGACTCCTCAGACACTCTGGATCTTTTCAATGATTTCAAGTTCCCTAGCCCCCATCATCTTACTTTCACCATGGATGCCCAGTCCCTATACACCTTCATCCCCCACTAGGAAGGCCACAAAGCTCCCTGTTTCTTACTAGACACCAGAACCAACCAGTTACCCTCCAGCACCACTCTCCTCCGTCTGGCGGAACTTGTCCTCACTCTCAATAATTTTTCCTTTGGCTCCTCCCACTTCCTTCAAACAACAGGTGTAGCCATGGGCACTCGCACGGGTCCCAGCTATGCCTGCCTGTTTGTCAAATATGTGGAACAGTCTATGTTCCAGGCCTACACTGATGTCACTCTCCCACTTTTCCTACGCTACATCGATGACTGCATTGGTGCTGCTTCCTGCACCCATGCTGAGCTTGTCAACTTCATCAACTTTGCCTCCAACTTCCACCCTGCCCTCAAACTTACCTGGTCCATTTCTCTCAGTTCCCTCCCCTTTCTCGATCTCTCTGTCTCTATGTCTGGAGATAGCTTATCCTCTGATGTGTACTATAAGCCCACTGGCTCTCACAGCTACCTGAACTATACTTCTTCCCATTCTAGTACTTGAAAAATGGCATCCCTTTCTCTCAATTCCTCTGTCTCCACCACATCGGCTCTCAGTATGAGGCTTTTCATTGCAGAACTACTGAGATGTCCTCTTCTTTCAAAAAAGGGGCTTCCCTTCTTTCACCATCAGCACTGCCCTCAACCACATCTCTTCCATTTCACTCATGTCTGCTCTCACCCCATCCACCCACCACACTACCAGGGATAGAGTTCCTCTTGTCCTCACCTACCATCCCACCAGCCTCCACATCCAGCATATAATTCTCCACAACTTCCGCCATCTCCAATGGGAACCCACCACCAAGCACATCTTTCCCTCCTCCCCTCCTTCTGCTTTCCGCAGTGATCACTCCCTACACGACTCCCTTGTCCATTCGTCCCTCCCCACTGATCTCCCTTCCGGCACTTCTCCTTGCAAGAGGAACAGGTGCTACACCTGCCCCTACACCTCCTCCCTCACTACCATTCAGGGCCCCAAACAGTCCTTCCAGGTGAGGCGACACTTCACCTGTGAGTCTGTTGGGGTCATCTACTGTGTCCGGTGCTCCTGGTGTGGCCTCCCGTACATCGGTGAGACCTGACGTAGATTGGAAGACCACTTCGCCAAGCACCTACACTCCATCTGCCAGAAAATGTGGGATCTCCCAGTCGCCACTCATTTTAATTCCACTCCCCATTCCCATTACGATATGTCGATCCATGGCCTCCTCCACCGTTGTGATGAGGCCACACTTAGGTTGGAGGATCAACACCTTATATTCCATCTGAGTAGCCTCCAACTTGACCGAAACGTCGACTGCACTCTTTTCCATAGAGTCTGCCTGGCCTGCTGAGTTCCTCCAGCATTTTGTGTGTGTTACCTTACATTCTGTCTGGGTAGGCTCCAATCTGATGGAGGTTACTCAGACAGCATATAAGGTAATTTCTCAAACTTCCAGTAATGCCCCCCAACTCTTCTCCACCATTCCCCATCTCCCCTTTACCCTCTTTCACCTTATCTCCTTGCCTACCCATCGCCTCCCTCTGGCACTCCTCCTCCTTTTCTTTCTTCCATGAACTTCTGTCCTCTCCTATTCGATTCCCCCTTCTCCAGCCCTGTATCTCTTTCACCAATCAACTTCCCACCTCTTTACTTCACTTCCACCCCCCCCCCGGTTTCACCTGTCACCTTGTGTTTCTCCCTCCCCTCCCACCACCTTTTAACTTCGACTCCACATTTTTTTTCTCCAGTTCTGCTGAAGGGTCTGAACCTGCAACATTGACTGCACTCTTTTCCATAGATGCTGCCTGGCCTGTTGAGCTCCTCCTGCATTTTATGTGTTGCTTGGATTTCCTATATGTGCAGATTTTCTCTTGCTTATTATTGAATTAATCAATGAGTTGATATAATTTTACACTGGGTAAATCTTCAACTTTGACAGATCATCTTCTGTACTACAGGGATAGAAACCCTGAACAGGCACCTCATGCCATTTTCTTCAGGATTATAGTTGAGTCTCATTGGTCAGCCTGTTCCTGACTTGCCCTTGACAACCTACAGCGTCATGCGTAGTGGTTAGGGTGATGCTATTGCAGCTCGGGCGGTCCAGAGTTCTGAGTTCAATTCTGGCACCGTCTGTAAGGGGTTTCTACGTTGTCCCCGTGATTCACATGGGATTCCTCCTGGTGCTCCAGGTTCCTCTCACAGTCCAACGATATTCCAATTGCTAGGTTAGTTGGTCATTGTAAATTGTTCTGTGATTAGGCTAGGGTTAAATCGGTGGGTTGCTGGGCAGTGTGGTTTGTTGGGGCGAAAGACCTGTTCCCTACTGAATCCCCAAATAAAATACACAGCAAATGTCACACCACTCTTTAAAAAAGGATGTAGGCAAAAGACGGCCAACTATAGGCCAGTTGGCTTAACATCTGTAGTCGGGAAAATGCATGAAGCTGTCACTAAGGAAGAAATAGCGAAACATAGCGAGGGAGGAGAAGATGGCGGCGCAACAGAGTGCGCGCAGCCTCTCCGGTGAAATGATATCTTATTTGTTAAATAGGGGGCCGTGCACAATTCTGGTTTGATGGAGACGGA
Source organism: Mobula hypostoma (assembly GCF_963921235.1). Classification (NCBI taxonomy): domain Eukaryota; kingdom Metazoa; phylum Chordata; class Chondrichthyes; order Myliobatiformes; family Myliobatidae; genus Mobula; species Mobula hypostoma. The sequence goes on along the minus strand of NC_086129.1, from coordinate 11,577,645 downwards.
CGTGAGAAGCACAGAGGAACATCTGGAGAAACTTCTGAAATGCCCGGTTCGCTGCCGCTGCTACTGTGCAATCGAGAATCTCTGGAGGGAAGGCCCCAAATCCTCGGCTTTGCCTGTTGCTGGCGACCAGGGCTGGGGTCGAAGCGCTCAGCAGAGATGGTGCTCGGTGCTCGGTGTCGGAGGGCCGGTCGGAGGTTCGAAGTTTTCGGACAGACTGAGAGTCGGACTGTAGTCGGGTGCTTCCAGGGTACTGCATCAGTAACTTTACGGTGCTGGAAGCTCATGGCAGGGAGAGTTTTCTTCCTTCTACCATCTGCGTGAGATGATGGGACTCTCGAGAGACTTTGAGACGAGTTTTTACCATGCCCATGGTCTGTTCTTCTATCAAATTACGGTATTGCTTTGCACTGTTGTAACTATATGTTATAATTATGTGGTTTTTGTCAGCTTTTCAGTCTGGGTCTGTCTTGTGTTTCTGTGATATCACACTGGAGGAACATTGTATCATTTTTTAATGCATGCATTACTAAATGACAATAAAAGAGGACTGCGTGTCCTCATAATCTAATCTAAACATTTAGAAAGGAGTGGTTCCATTAGACAGACGCAGCATGGATTCAGAAAGGGCAGGTCCTGTTTGAAAAACTTACTGGAGTTCTTTGAGGACATAATGAGTGCAGTGGATGGAGGGGAAGGGAACAGGTGGATGTCATATACTTGGATGCGTTCGATAAGGTGCCACACAAGCGACTTATAAATAAGATACGGATGCATGGAGTCGGAGGAAGTGTATTGGCATGGATAGTGGATTGGTTAACCAATAGAAGGCAGAGAGTTGGTATAAATGGGTGTTTCTCTGGTGGGCAGTCAGTGGTGAGTGGGGTGCCGCAGGGGTCGGTGCTGGGCCTGCAGCTGTTTACCATTTACATTGATGATTTGGAAGAGGAGACTGAGTGTAGTGTAGCAAAATTTGCTGATGACACTAAACTGAGTGGAAAAACAAATTGTACAGAGGATGTGAAGGGTCTGCAGAGGGATATAGATAAGTTAAGTGAGTAGGCCAAGGTCTGGCAGATGGAATACAATGCTGGTAAATGCAAGATCATCCACTTTGGAAGGAATGATAGAAGAGCAGATTATTATTTAAATAGTGAAAGACTGCAGCATGCTGTTGTCCAGAGGGACTTGGGAGTGCTTGTGCATGAATTGTAAAAAGTTAACTTGTGGGTACAACAGGTTATTAAGAAGGGAAACCGAATGTTGGCCTTCATTGCTAGAGGGATTGAATTCAAGAGCAGGGAGGTCATGCTGCAACTATACAGGGTACTGGTGAGGCCGCACCTGGAGTACTGTGTGCAGTTCTGGTCTCCATACTTGAGGAAGGATATACTGGCTTTGGAGGCAGTGCGGAGGAGGCTCACCAGGTTGATTCCAGAAATAAAGGGGTTAAGCTATGAGGAGAGATTGAGTCGCATGGGTCTATACTCTCTGGAATTCAGAAGAATGAGAGGGGATCTTACAGAAACAACAAAATATTGAAACGGATAGGTAAGATAGAAGTAGGAAAGTTGTTTCCATTGATAGTTGGATGCATCAGCAAGGGAGATGAGGTCGAGTACAGGTCTACGGTAGGAAACTTTGACACATGGTGTGAGCAGAATTATCTGCAGCTTAATGTGAAAAAGACTAAGGAGCTGGTGGTAGACCTGAGGAGAGCTAAGGTACCGGTGACCCCTGTTTCCATCCAGGGGGTCAGTGTGGACATGGTGGAGGATTACAAATACCTGGGGATACGAATTGACAATAAACTGGACTGGTCAGAGAACACTCAGGCTGTCTACAAGAAGGGTCAGAGCCGCCTCTATTTCCTGAGGAGACTGAGGTCCTTTAACATCTGCCGGATGATGCTGAGGATGTTCTACGAGTCTGTGGTGGCCAGTGCGATCATGTTTGCTGTTGTGTGCTGGGGCAGCAGGCTGAGGGTAGCAGACACCAACAGAATCAACAAACTCATTCGTAAGGCCAGTGATGTTATGGGGATGGAACTGGAGTCTCTGACAGTGGTGTCTGAAAAGAGGATGCTGTCTCAGTTGCATGCCATCTTGATCAATGTCTCCCATCCACTACATAATGTACTGGGTGGGCACAGGACTACATTCAGCCAGAGACTCATTCCACCGAGATGCAGCACAGAGCGTCATAGGAAGTCATTCCTGCCTGTGGCCATCAAACTTTACAACTCCTCCCTTGCAGGGTCGGACACCCTGAGCCAATCAGCTGGTCCTGGACTTATTCCATAATTTACTGGCATAATTTGCATATTACTATTTAACTATTTATGGTTCTATTACTATTTATTATTTATGGTGCAACTGTAATGAAAACCAATTTCCCCTGGGATCAATAAAGTATAACTATGACTATGACTAATTGATGTTATGATTTTCAGCAGGTTATTGATACTTCTTCAAGGACTTTTTGCCTGCTTGCATTTCTTCACAGAGAGAGGAAGGAGGATTTATTTGAGTGACAGTTGATGCTCAGCACGGGAAGATAAAATAGGAGGTCAGATGATACAGACCTCAGACACATGTTCTGGACACTGAATGAGCAGAAAAAGTGGGTTTTGGAGGATCGATCAGGCGGGTCGATCCATAGCTCTTGCAGTGGAAAGAGGAAAAGGGTTGGCTGGTGGGGAATTGTCCATGTGTCCACCCTCGCCTGGGGGATAGCTTCACCACAGAAAACCAGTCCCCTTTGTTAAAGTCACAGTCGGTGACTTTTAAAGGATTTCGGAGGACAACGAGAAGATTGACGGCGTCAGCTCACCTGAAGACTCCAATCTCTCTCTCTCTCTCTCCATCACTACTCAACTCAATACCACGAACTGAACTGAACTGAACTGAACTGAACTTTACTCATCATCGTAAGACTGCATCTTTTTACCCCTAGACTTAAAGAAGCTTGGTTTTTCATACATATATTTCCACATTTACTGATATACTTACTTACATATATAGAATCATTGCTAACCTGTTTGATTTATCAACACTTATATTACTGTATTGCATAGTTACTAATAAATACCGTTAGCTAATAGCAATACTGGACTCCAAAGTGTTTTCCATCTCTGCTTGTTCTTTATTCCCATCACGGGTTTCGTGACACCCACACCATCATAATTCCCACCCCAATATTTCACTATTTCTTGTCAGAGTCACCTTATCTACTGTCACTTTATGGACATACAAATAATCTGTGTATATAAACTATCTTACATATTTATAGTTATTGTGGTTTTTTATCTTATTGTGTGTTTTTTGTGCTGCATTGGAGCCAGAGTAACAATTATTTCATTCTCCTTTACACTTGTGTACTGGAAATGACATTAAACATTAAACAATCTTAAATCTTGAATGCCGTGCTGCTGCATTGTTTTTGACAGTGGGGACCAGTGAAATGTGGAGGTGTTTGGACGCTCTCCATGGAGACGATGATCGTGTGAAAAGAAGGTTTCTTGCCACTTATCCATCCACAAGCCTGCACTCCCTCTGTGCTTGACTGTCTCCAAGCAAAGATGTTTTTTATTTTCTGAGGCACTGTGAGTGGAATTGAGCGTCAATGAAATTTAACGTTAAATGCTCACCAATACCAAAGGGAGAGAGGATGATTGCCACTTGGAATTGAAATCAGAATAACAGTGAGGCTGTCAAGAATTCTGGAAGTTGCTGTCAGGAATCCTCACTGTGTCATCAATCACAGCCATCTAGGGTGTAATCTGTGAACTCAGTGGCATGCCAATACTATGCTCTCTATCATGAACGGTCCCACCCACCCTGCTCATGGACTGTTTGTCCCACTCCCATCAGGGAGAAAGCTACGTACAGGACCACCAGACTCAAAAGCAGTTACTTTCCCCAAGCAGCAAGGCTGATTAGCACCTCCACCCACTAACCCACACTACTTTATCATTTCCTGTCAGTCACCTTTTGACAGGCCCTCCTGAACTAGCAGCACTTCATGTACGTATAATCAATCACACACCACAGTCTCAAGAATTTACAGAGAATGGTGCAAGACACAAAAAAAAAATCCAGTAAATGACAGTTCTGTGGGCGGAAATGCCTTGTGAATGACGGTGGTCAGAGGAGAATGGCCAGTGTGGTTCAAGCTGACAGGAAGGCGACAGTAACTCAAATAAACATGTATTACAACAGTGGCATACAGAAAAAAATCTTTTAATTCATAATGCATCAAACCTTAAAGTAGATGGGCTGCTGCAGCAGCAGAAGGACACGAACATACACTCAGTGGCCACTTTATTGGCTACAGGAGCTATCAGAACTAGTCAAGGCGGGTCTGCCAGTCCTGCCAAAGGGTCTTGGCCTGAAACATTGATGATTCATTCTTCTCCATAGATGCCGTCTGACCTGCTAAATACCGCCAGCATCTCAAGTGCTTTGCTCCAGATTTCCAGCATCTGCAGAATCTCTTGTGTTTGTGTCGTAGTAATGGAGTTAAATTTACTTAGCAGTTTAAACTGGTTGTGCCACAGGACAGTAATAAATCCCTTAGATTTGAAACTGGAAAGCAAAGCCTAGCACATAAGATGCATTTCAACACTTTTAGATTTCCCGATTGTATCCTAACCCATGGCTAATAATTTACATTGATTCCAATGTACAAACACTAAACCCAATAACTTATCAGAGTCTGAGTAATGAAGAACTATCCAAAATCAGAGAGAAATCTCCTGCATGCATGATCAAAGAAGAATCTTGTTCATACAAAAACAAGAGATTCAGCCTAGAAAAATTCATGTACATACAGTATTGTGCGAAAGTCTTACTCTCTTAGCCATGTATATGTGCCTAAGACTTTTGTATAGTACTGTAAATGAGCTTTTATTCAGGGAGTTTAATGAAAGATGGTGCTAGTTTTACTATTGTAGGATTTTAGCTCATATTGAGAGGAAGAGTAAGAACCTAGGGATTGCAGAAAACTTCTGCTGGCTGGGAGAGGGGAAGTGTCTCCCCTGTGCTCTAGAGTCCTCTGATCCATGCTGCTGGGCATTGAAATCTCGAGGTACAGGGCGCAGAAAGAATTTTTTAAAATCTTTGTCGCAGTTGAAGGAATTCATTCACCACACACCAATCTTCTGAACAATTCCCTCCACTATGCAGGTCAGCCTTGATTCAGGGTTAAATGCCCAGCATACCAGTGCCAATATCTCTAACACGGTCCTGTTGATGGGTCTCAGCCTGAAATGTTGACTGTTCATTTAGCTCCATAGTACTGCCTCACCTTCTGAGTTCTTCCAGCATCTGTGTGCTGTTCCACATTTCCAGCATCAGTAGTTCTTGCGTCTTACAATGCCCAGGTCTTCTTCTCAGCCAGAATCGAATGGCAGAGCAGGTTTTTAAGGGCTGAATGCCTGACCCTTGCTCTTATTTTTTTCGATGTTCCTAATCCTTTTTCACTATTAAGGCACAGGTTCACAATTAACAGCACAAAAGGGATAATTCTCAAATACTCAAACCACCCCATTTGGCACCAAAAATTATTCCACTTAGATCACATTTCTTCCCCATTTTGATGTTTGGTCTGAAAAACAACTGAACCTAAACAAAAGAGATTCTGCAGATGCTGGAAATCCAGAGCAACACACACAAAATGCTGGAGGAACTCAGCAAATCAGGCAATATCTATGGTAAGAAATGAACAGTCGACATTTCTGGCCAAGACCCTTCTTCAAGACTGGAAAGGAAGGGGGAAGATGCCAGAATAAAAGGATGGAGGAGGAGAAGGAGGTGAAGCCAGGTGGGTTGGGTAGATAAAAATCAGGAGAAAGAGGAATCTGAGAGGATAGAAGGAGGGGCACCTTGGGAGAGAGGGGTAGTGGGGTGATAGGTAAGTGAGGAGAAGAAGCCGGAGAGGGGAATAGAAGAGGGAAGGGGGGGGGAACAATAAAATTCTAAAAAGAGAAGTCAATGTTCATGCCATCAGGTTAGAGGCTACTTAGGTGGAATATGAGGTGTTGCTCTGCCACCTTGAGAGAGGCCTCACCATGGCACAGGGGGAGGCCACGGGCTGACATGTCAAAACAGGAATGGGGATAGAAATTAAAATGGTTGGCAAATGAAAGACTCCACTTTTTTGTGGATGGAGTGGGGGTGCTCGACAAAGTGCTCCCTGAATTTACGACAGGTCTCACCAATGTAGTGGAGCCCACATCATAGTCATAGTCATAGTCATACTTTATTGATCCCGGGGGAAACTGGTTTTTGTTACAGTTGCAGCATAAATAATTAAATATTAATAGAACCATAAATAGTTAAATAGTAATATGTAAATTATGCCAGGGAATAAGTCCAAGACCAGCCTATTGGCTCAGGGTGTCTCACACTCCAAGGGAGAAGTTGTAAAGTTTGATGGCCACAGGCAGGAATGACTTCCTATGACGCACTGTGCTGCATCTTGGAGGAATGAGTCTCTGGCTGAATGTACTCCTGTGCCCACCCAGTACATTATGTACTGGATGGGAGACATTGACCAAGATGGCATGCAACTTGGACAGCATCCTCTTTTCAGACACCACCGTCAGAGAGTCCAGTTCCATCCCCACAACATCACTGGCCTTACGAATGAGTTTGTTGATTCTGTTGGTGTCTGCTACCCTCAGCCTGCTGCCCCAGCACGCAACAGCAAACATGATAGCACTGGCCACCACAGACTCGTAGAACATCCTCAGCATCATCCGGCAGATGTTAAAGGACCTCAGTCTCCTCAGGAAATAGAGGCGGCTCTGACCCTTCTTGTAGACAGCCTCAGTGTTCTCTGACCAGTCCAGTTTATTGTCAATTCGTATCCCCAGGTATTTGTAATCCTCCACCATGTCCACACTGACCCCCTGGATGGAAACAGGGGTCACCGGTACCTTAGTTCTCCTCAGGTCTACCACCAGCTCCTTAGCCTTTTTCACATTAAGCTGCAGATAATTCTGCTCACACCATGTGACAAAGTTTCCTACCGTAGCCCTGTACTCAGCCTCATCTCCCTTGCTGATGCATCCAACTATGGCAGAGTCATCTGAAAACTTCTGAAGATGACAAGACTCTGTGCAGTAGTTGAAGTCTGAGGTGTAAGCGGTGAAGAGAAAGGGAGACAAGACAGTCCCCTATGGAGCCCCAGTGCTGCTGATCACTCTGTCGGACACACAGTGTTGCAAGCACACATACTGTGGTCTGCCAGTCAGGTAATCAAGAGTCCATGATACCAGGGAAGCATCCACTTGCATCGCTGTCAGCTTCTCCCCCAGCAGAGCAGGGCGGATGGTGTTGAACGCACTGGAGAAGTCAAAAAACATGACCCTCACAGTACTCGCTGGCTTGTCCAGGTGGGCGTAGACACGGTTCAGCAGGTAGACGATGGCATCCTCAACTCCTAGTCGGAGCTGGTAGGCGAACTGGAGGGGATCTAAGTGTGGCCTGACCACAGGCCGGAGCAGCTCCAGAACAAGTCTCTCCAGGGTCTTCAAGATGTGGGAGGTCAATGCCACCGGTCTGTAGTCATTGAGGCTGCTGGGGCGTGGCGTCTTCGGCACAGGGACGAGGCAGGACGTCTTCCACAGCACAGGAACCCTCTGGAGCCTCAGGCTCAGGTTGAATACATGGCGAAGTACTCCACATAGCTGAGGGGCACAGGCTTTGAGCACCCTGGTATTGACACCATCCAGTCCTGCAGCCTTGCTTGGGTTGAGACGTTTCAGTTGTCTTCTCACCTGTTCAGCTGTGAAGCCCACCGTGGTGGTTTCGTGTGGGGAAGGGGTATAGTCATGAGAGCAGGGTGGGGGACTGTGAGGAGGGGTAGGAGGGGAGAGTGGAACATGTGTTGATTGGGGGCCGACAACAGATGGCTCATGTGGGGGATGGGCAGGGGCCACAATGTCAAATCTGTTAAAGAACAGGTTAAGTTCGTTGGCCCTGTCCACACTGCCTTCAGTTCCTCTGTTGCTAGTTTGCCGGAACCCAGTGATGGTCCTCATCCCACTCCAGACCTCTCTCATGTTGTTCTGCTGGAGTTTCCACTCAAGCTTCCTCCTGTACCTGTCTTTAGCCTCCCTGATCCTGGCTTTCAGGTCCCTCTGTATTACCCTCAGCTCCTCCCTATTTCCATCTCTAAACGCCCTCTTTTTCGCATTCAGGATGTCCTTAATGTCCTTTGTTACCCTTGGCTTGTTATTTGAATAACAAAGGACAGTTCTTGTCATAACATTGCAGTTCACACATTTTAATTCCACATCTCATTCCCATTCTGACATGTCTATACACGGCCTTCCGCTAATGCCCCACCTCCCCCTCATACCCCATCCGTTATTTATTTATATACACACTTTCTTTCTCTCACTCTCCTTTTTCTCCCTCTGTCTCTCTGACTATACCCCTTGCCCATCCTCTGCGTTTCCCCCCCTCCCCCTTTTCCTTCTCCCTGAGCCTCCTGTCCCATGATCCTCTCATATCCCTTTTGCCAATCACCTGTCCAGCTCTTGGCTCCATCCCTCCCCCCCCTGTCTTCTCCTAGCATTTTGGATCTCCCCCTCCCACTTTTAAATCTCTTACTAGCTCTTCCTTCAGTTAGTCCTGACGAAGGGTCTCGGCCTGAAATGTCGACTGTACCTCTTCCTAGAGATGCTGCCTGGCCTGCTGCGTTCACCAGCAACTTTGATGTGTGTTGCTTGAATTTCCAGCATCTGCAGAATTCCGTGTGTGTGTGTGTGTGTGTGTGTGTGTGTGTGTGTGTGTGTGTGTGTGTGTGTATGTGTGTGTGTTAGTCCACACAGAAGTTGATGTAATCAGTGATGCACTCTGTGAGCCCATCAATATCCTCTCCATGTGGCTCACAGAGTGCCTGCCAGTCTGTCACCTCAAAACAACCCTGGAGCGCCTCATAAGCCTCCTCCGACCATTTTCTCACTGTCCTCGAGGTTGCAGGTTTACTCTTCACCAGAGACACGTGGCAGGGTTTTAGATGCACCAGGTTGTGATCTGACCATCCCAGTTGGGGGAGGGGAGAGGAGCTGTATGCATCCTTAACGTTAGCGTACATCAAATCCAGAGTATCAGGAGCACTGGATACAATAGACACCCCAATAGATTTGCAGGTGACGTGTTGCCTTACTTGGAAGGACTGTTTTGGGCCATGAATGGAGGTGAGGGAGGAGGTGAATGGGCAAGAGCAGCGATTATCACTTGCAGCAATATGTGCCAGTTGAGAGATTAGCGGGGATCGACGAAAGGATAGGAAATCACAGAGGGAGAAATCCTTTCAGAAAGCAGAGAGTGGGGTAGAGGTAAAAGTGTATTTGGTAGTAGGATCCCATTGAAGATGGCAGAAGTTATGGAGAATGATAAGTTAGATGCAGAGATTCATGGGGTGGTAGGTGAGGACAAGAATAATTCTATCCCTGTTAAGGTGGTGGGAAGGTGGGGTAAGCGCAGATGTCCAGCAAATGGAGGAGATGTGGTTTAGGGCACATGGTAGAGGAAGGAAACCCTGTTCTTTGAAGGAGGACATCTCTGATGTCTTGGAAAGGAAAACCCCATCCTGGGAACAGATACAGCAGAAAGGAAAGCACTGAGAAAATGGAAGCAACATGCACAAAGAATGCTGGTGAACGCAGCAGGCCAGGCAGCATCTCTAGGAAGAGGTACAGTCGACGTTTCAGGCCGAGACCCTTCGTCAGGACTAACTGAAGGAAGAGTGAGTAAGAGATTTGAAAGTGGGAGGGGGAGGGGGAGATCCAAAATGATAGGAGAAGACAGGAGGGGGAGGGATGGAGCCAAGAGCTGGACAGGTGATTGGCAAAAGGAATACCAGGCTGGAGAAGGGAGAGGATCATGGGATGGAAGGCCTAGGGGGAAAGAAAGGGGGAGGAGGGGAAGCCCAGAGGATGGGCAAGGAGTTATAGTGAGAGGGGCGGAGGGACAAAAAAGAGAGGAAAATAAGGGAAAAGAGGAAAAAAAATAATAAAAAATAAATCAATAAGGGATGGGGTATGAAGGGGAGGTGGGGCATTAACGGAAGTTCGAGAGGTCAATGTTTAAGCTATCAGGTTGGAGGCTACCCAGACAGGATATAAGGTGTTGTTCCTCCAACCTGAGTGTGGCTTCATCTTGACAGTGGAGAAGGCCGTGGATAGACATGTCAGAACGGGAATGGGACGTGGAATTAAAATGTGTGGAATAGCATTTTTACAGGAGACAGGGTGGGAAGAGGTCAAGAGTCCATGAGAATCGGTTGGTTTATAAAAGATGTCAGTAAATCGTTTGTCCTAGAGATAGAGACAGAGAGATTGAGAAACGCGAGAGTGGTATCAGAAGTGGATCAAGTGAATATGATGGCAGGGTGGAAGTTGGGGGCAAGGTTGAAGAAATTGATGCACCCAGCATGGGTGCAAGAAGCAACACCAGTCTAGTCGTCAATGTAGCACGGGAAGAAGTGAGGAGCATTTCCAGTGTAGGCTTGGAACATGGACTGTTCTACATAGCTAACAAAAAGGCAGGCATAGCAGGGGCCCATACGAGTACCCATGGCTACACCTTGAGTTTGGAGAAAGTGGGAGGAGCCGAAGGAGAAATTGTTGATGGTGAGGACCAGTTCTGCCAGGTAGAGAAGGGTGGTGGTGGAAGGGAACTGGTTGGATCTTCTGTTGAGAATAAAGTGAAGAGTTTTAAGGCCTCATGATGGGGAAATAGAGACTGGACATCCATGGTGAAACATGAGACAACCAGGACCAGGGAAACAAATGCTGTTGAAGAGATCAAGAACATAAGAAGTGTCACAGATGTAGGTGGGAAGGGACTGAACTAAGGGGATAGAATGGAGTCGAGGTATGTGGACGCGAGTTTAGTGGGACAGGAGCAGGCAGAGACGATAGGCTGACCGAGACAGTCAGGTTTGTGGATCTTGGGTAGAAGGTAGTAGAGAACAGTGCAGGGTAGGGGAACTATGGTGGTGGTGAATGGGAGTTCTTCAGAGTTGATAAGGTTAGTGATACTGTCAGAAACAATTATCTGATGGTCCTGACTGGGGTCCTTTCAAGGGTAGGTAAGAGGAGGTGTCTGAGAGTTGCTTCCTGGCCTCAGCAAGGTAGAGGTCAGTCCAGCACTCCACAGCAGCACCCACTTTGTCTACTTTGGTAAAGTTGGGATTGGTGCAGAGAAAGTGGAGGGCAGTGCGTTAAATGGGGGTAAGGATCGAGGAGAAGAGAGGGGTGCTGAAGTCAAACCAGTAATTAATGATAAAAGGATCCAGAGTAGGGTGCCCAAGAAGAGGAGGAGAGTTAAATTATGTTTTATAACTTCATAAACTAATCAAAAGAAAAACACAGGATGAATGTGTCTAATTCGTTTTACTTTAGTCAGATTCTCACATATGATGTGGTGGTGTAATGATATATCCACATATAAACTGCAGTGAATTATGTAAACAAACAGGAATGCTGAATAAAACAATATAGTTACAATATTACTCAAATATTACTGAAATATTAAGTGCACTACAAGTTGGAGATGGGAGTAGGAGTCATTGATGGGGAATTCTGTCCAAAGAACTGTGCTTGGAGACAGAGCTGATGTCAGGAGAGCTTCACTTCATGTTGGGGAGGTAATAGACGAAGAGCTTGGGGTAGTGTCAGGTTCTTGACCACATTCTGCATGCTCTTATGCATTGAGTTGCTGCCACACGATTGGATGATTAGATATTTGCATTAATGACGAGGTATACCTAATAAAGTGACTAATGAGCATCACTCTGAGCATTCTCTGTGTGAAAGACTAGGCACCTAATAAACCTTTGCCCCTTTCACCTTTAGCTGTGTCCTCAAGTTCATCATTCCCCAATCCCGAGAAAAGGTTTTCTATGTTAATACTATGTATTCTTCTTATACATGTATACATACCACTGGACAGCAAAGGTTTTGCTTCCTGAATACTTTTGGGTTGCTGAGCATGAAAATCACTATGGAATTTCCCTATCACACGCCATTTTTTTAAAAATCGCCTGTATTTGTTATTTCAATTCATAATTTAAGTCAATTAAAACATTGCCTACAATGTTAGCTGAAAGGTTTTCTATCTTATCCAGGCGTGCCTGGGCATGCTTAGCTAGGGCGGATGCTGCATAGCGGGGCAGGTTTTAGAAAAGCTATAAATTTCCATGAAGGATTTTGATATTTGAGACAGATGTTTCCCAGAATAACTGATGCCAAGATTAAGGCAGGCATTTTCATTGGTCCACTAATCAAATAGGTAGGTCATCAATGACAGGGAGTTCAAAGAACTTCGAGTAGGACTGGAGAAAATCACAAGGATGTTGTAGAAAATCTTCTTGGCAAATGCCGAGCACCAAACTCTGTGCAGCTGGTTGACAACATGTTTCAAGCATACAAAACCATGAAGTGCAACATGTCACTAAAGATTCATTTTCTGCATTCTTCCTTGTAAATCTTGGCACTGTCAGTGATAATTTAATCATGGAGAAACGGTATCGGGGCTACTGCAATCTATCAATGATGGCTGATTATCGTCGGACAAGAAGCAAGAAGCCTCAGACACTGAGTGCAAAAGAAAATCATCAACCAAACATTTTTAACTCCGTTGAACTATTGCAAAGTATCAGCACCATTATGCAATTAAACACTTTATATCTTGATAAAAGTTAATTTCTTGTTTCTCCAAATTCCTATGTGATACAAGTAACCTGAAATGATATTTGTGTTCAACTTCAAGTGGTCTAACATAAGCAAAAAAAAAATTCTGAGGAAAGCAACACTTTCGAAAAAAGTTGTTGTCCAATATTATCATTATCATTAATTACGAGTTGGAGAATAATCATGTGGATAGTGTTTGAACTTCCTGATTTTTATTAATTAATATGAAATTCATTAAGATTCCTAACCAGGTACTTCTTTACACAGTATTTCTTAACAAATGACTACTGGTTTTGGCATTGGTATATTGTACATGTCTGCAGTGGGAGAGAAACTCGTTAATTCCAGTTTTGAGTTAGTTTTTGTTCACATTTGCCAGACTTGAATTGGCAATCCAAGGAAAATAACCTGCTTTGTCTCACTAATCTTCTGGATCAAGTTGCTCTCAAGGTCCTTCCTGTAGTTAAAAACAAGTTTGGTTTTGTGGATGCGGCTTCACTATGGTGCAACTGGATGAGGTCAGATGGGCTTCAGTGTTGAATGATAGGACAGTGTCCTGGCAAACGTTGTACCTTGTCAAGCCTACAGGTGAACAGGGTATAATAGAAAGGACAGGCAGGAAATGAGGCATAATCACAGCCAGTGGGATGAGTTCCAGGGCAATAGAGGCGTAGTGCAGTTAAAACAGAAAACAACAAATACTGGCCTGAAAATGTTATATTTGAATGCACGCAGCATAAGAAATAAAATGGACAATCTTGAAATTCAGCTGCAGATTGGCAAGTATGATGTTGTGGCCATCTCTGAAACTTGGCTAAAGGATGGCTGCCATTGGGAGCTGAACGTCCAAGGGTATCTGGTGTATCAGATAGACAAGTTAATGGGCAGAGGAGGTGGTGTGGCCCTGTATATAAATCATTAGAAAGGGATGACATAGGATTAGAAGGTGTAGAGTCTCTCTGGGTTGAGTTAAGAAATGACAAGGGTAAAAGGACTCTAATGGCAGTTTTCTACAGGCATCCAAACAGCATCCAGGATGTGGATTACAAATTACAGTAGGAGATAGAAAAGTTGTGTCAGAAGGACAATGTCATGATAATCGTTGGGGATTTTAACATGAAAATGGATTGGGAAAACCAGGCCAGCACTTGACCTCAAGAGAAAGAATTTGTCGAAAGTCTAAGGGACGGTTTTTCAGAACAGCTTGTTGTTGAGCCCACCAGGGGATCAGAGGTGCTGGATTGGGTATTGTGCAATGATCCAGAGGTGATAAGAGAGCTTAAGGTTAAGGAGCAGTTAGGGAACAGTGATCACAATATGATCGAGTTCACTTTGAAATTTAAGAAGTAGAAACTAAATTTCAATCTGTCAGTATTTCAGAGAATAAAGGAAATAAATGAAATGAGAGGGGAACTGGTCAAAGTTCATGAATCCCATAGTCCAAGGGACACTAGCAGGAAGGACAGAACAGCAGCAATGGCTGGAGTTTCTGCGAAAAATGAGGGAAGTGCAAAACAGATATATCCCAAATAAAAAAGAAATTTTAGAATGGATGAAGGATACTACCATGGCTGACAAGTGAAGTCAGAGCCAAAGTAAAAGCAAAAGCGAGGGCATACAAGGAAGCCAAAACTAGTGGGAAGATAGAGGATTGGGGAGCTTTTAAAAAATTGCAGAAGGAAACTAAGAAGGTCATTAGGAAGGAAAAGATGAATTATGAAAGGAAGCTGGCGACTAATATCAAAGAAGATACTGAAAGCTTTTTTAAGTATATAAAGGGTAAAAGAGAGTTGAGGGTAGATATCGGACCAATAGAAAATGATGCTGGAGATATTGCAATGATGACAGAGGAACTGAATGCATATTTTGCATCAGTCTTCACAGTGGAAGAGATGTGCAGTATATCAGACATTCAATAGTGTCAGGGAAGTGAAGTACATGCAGTGAAAATTATGACTGAGAAGGTGCTCAGGAAGCTTAATGGTCTGAGGGTGGATAATTCTCCTGGACCTGATGGAATGCACCTTCGTATTCTGAAGGAAGTAGCTGGAAAGATTGCAGAGGCATTAACAATGATCTTTCAAGAATCGATCGATTTTGGCATTGTCCTGGATGACTGGAAAATTTCAAATGTTGCACCACTATTTACAGAGGATGGGAGGCAGCAGAAAGGAAACTATAGACCTGTTAGCCTGACATCAGTGGTTGGGAAATTGTTGCAATCGATTGTTAGGGATGAGATTACAGAGTACCCGGAGGCACATGACAAGATAGGCCAAAGCCAACATGGTTTCCTGAAAGGAAAATCCTGCCTGACTAACCTACTGCAATTTTTTGAGGGAATTACAAGCAGGGTAGACAAAGGAGATGCAGTAGATGTGATGTATTTGGATTTTCAGAAGGCCTTTGATAAGGTGCCGCACATGAGGCTGCTTAGCAAGATAAGAACCCATGGAATCACAGGGAAGTTACTAGCATGGGTGGAGAATTGACTGATCAGCAGAAAACAGTGAGTGGGAATAAAGGGATCCTATTCTGGCTGGCTGCCGGTTACCAGTGGAGTTCCACAGGGGTCGGTGTTGGGACCGCTGTTTTTTACGATGTATGTCAATGATTTGGACTATAGGATTAATGGATTTGTGACTAAATTTGCCGATGATACAAGGATAGGTGGAGGAGTGGGTAGTGTTGAGGAAACAGAGAGGCTGCAGGGAGACTTCAATAGTTTAGGGGAATGGGCAAAGAAGTGGCAAGTGAAATACAATATTGGAAAGTGTATGGTCGTGCACTTTGGTGGAAGAATTAAATAGGTGGACTATTATTTAGATGGGGAGAGAATTCAAAATGCAGAGATGCAAAGGGACTTGGGAGTCCTTGTGCAGGACACCCTAAAGGTGAACCTTCAGGTTGAATCGGTGGTGAAGAAGGCGAATGCAATGTTGGCATTCATTTCTAGAGGTATAGGATATAAGAGCAAGGATGTGATGTTGAGGCTGTATAAAACAGTCGTGAGACCACACTTGGAGTATTGTGTGCAGTTTTGGGCTCCTTATTTTAGAAAGAATATACTGACATTGGAGAGGGTTCAGAGAAGATTCACGAGAATGATTCCAGGAATGAAAGGGTTACCGTATGAGGAACGTCTGGCAGTTCTTGGGCTGTATTTCCCTGGAGTTCAGGAGAATGAGGGGGGATCTCATAGAAACATTCCGAATGTTAAAAAGCCTAAACAGATTAGATATGGCAAAGTTATTTCTCATGGTAGGGGTGTCCAGGACAAGAGGGCACGACTTCAGGATTGAAGGACGTCCAGTTACAACAGAGATATGGAGAAATTACTTTAGTCAGAGGGTGGTAAATCTATGGAATTTGTTGCCACGGGCAGCTGTGGAGGCCAAGTCATTGGGTGCATTTAAGGCAGAGATAGATAGGTTCTTGATTAGCCAGGGCATCAAAGGGTATGGGGAGAAGGCAGGGGAGTGGAGATGAGTGGAAGAATTGGATCAGCCTGTGATTGAATGTCAGAGCAGATTCGATGGGCTGAATGGCCTACTTCTGCTCCTATATCTTATGGTCATATGGTCTTATGGCATATCTGAGGGCTTCAGTAGCAGATCAGACAAAAGAGTGGGCTGGGGCAATCACAAAACAGAGCACCAAAATCAAGCTATTCGACCCCTGGATTCTAACCTGCTGATCTATAATATCATTACGTCAGCATCAATTTCCTGCTGTTAGGGCGTAGAACATAAACCATAGAACAATACAGGATAGTACAGGCTATTTGGCCTACGATGCTGTCCCTTTAACCTGCAGAAAGATCAATCTGGATTCTAGCACTTAGTTATTTTGCTTGTGTTTTTTCTTAGTATTTACTATGAATGCCCACAATAAAAATTATTTTAGGGTTGTATATGGTGACATATATGAACTTTGATAGTAAATTTACAGGATGCTTTCTATGGTGCATCCACAAAAAATTGGTGAATGAATTGGAGCAAAATGGTAGCGTACCGGTTAGAGCAACGCTTTACAGTACCAGTGACCCCGGTTCAATTCCCACAGCTCTCCGTAAGGAGTTTGTACCATGCAATCACGGGAAGATTGTCCAGGTGCACCAGTTTTCTCCCACAATCCAAAGACGTACCGATTGGTCATTGTAAATTGTCCTGTGATTAGGCTACAGTTAAATCGGGGATTGCTGGGTGGCACGGTTTGAAGGGCCGGAAGGGTCTATTCTGCGCTGTATCTCTATAAGTAGATAAAAAAAGGTAGTGAATGCTGAGGGTGATTAGTTTTTTAATGCAAAGGAAACAAGAGTGGTATCTGTGGTAGAGAAGCAGGTAACACTGCAGAACTGTTTGGCAGAAGACACAAAGGGTTAAATGCAAAGCACAAGGAAACCACCAAATCATTTGAAACCTTTTATTCTGTGAATTATTTTGAAATACTGTGAAATTTTAACACACTTTCACAGCCACTAAGGGCACCCCATTGAAAAAAAACAATGAAGTTTGGAATGAAGGCAGGAAATACTATAAATGCAGACTGCTTCAACAAACCCGGAGACAGAATTAGATTTTGCTTGTGCCCATTGGGCTGGGTTCCATAACAAATGTAAAGGTACCTTTCATCTTTCAGATCTAGCTGGACCCACCTTGACATTTCTGGATAATATTTACTTCAACAAAATATTAGCAGATCCCTAAACAGCATGGATAACTTCACACACTGCAAGTTGAGGAACTAATTCCAGAACATATGGACTCACTTTCAAGATCTCTACAACTCATGTTCTCAGAATACTTTTTATAATTTATTTACCTATCTATATATTCATTTATTTATTTTTCTATTTATTTAATTTATTGTAGTTATTCTCATTCTTACATTGTCAGTATGTGTTTCTGTGTAGTTTTCTATTAATTCTGTTGAAGCCTTGGTTGGACACTAATTGTGGTTTTTGTGCATTTGGGTCCGCAGTAGCAATTACTTCATTCTCCATCAGACTAGTGCACTGGACATGACATTAAGCAGCCTTGAATCTTAGACAGTATAATAGATATCAGCATTATCCGGACAAAACATTCTTGTTGTTCAACTGGCTGTGACACGCTATAGCTTCATCCTTCAGCTGTCTGCTTTGAGCAGTGACTTTTGATGGCCTGGTATTTTGCAGCCAACCTCAGCCCTGTCGCCACTTTCTTTCAGCGCTACTTTAATTACCTGGACAGCTACAACAGGCTGGTCTGCTACCGACACCAGGAGAACCTGGCAAGCACTCCGAAACATTAGGCACCTGCTGCTACAAGTGACGTTAGATGTTTGTGAGAATATAAAATCGACAGGAACAGGTGAAGTGACTATCTTTGGAAAGTAGAAGGTTAATGGCAGTGCAGAGGAGCTGAGAGATCTTGGGGTCCAATCCATTGATCCCTCAAAATTGTAGTGCAAGCTCATAGGAGAGACAAGGATTGAGTGGACAGCTGGAAACTTTTTTGGAGGGTGAAAAAGGCTAATACTAGGGGGCATAGTTATAATGTGTTTGGAGGAAAGTATAGGAGGGATGCCAGAGATTTTTTTTACATTGAGAGTGCTGGGCGTGTGGAACACACTGCCAAGGTGGTGGTAGAGGCATCTAAGAGACCCTTAGGTAGGCTCGTGAATAAATGGGGGGCTAAGTGGAAGGGAATGGTTAGATTACTCATAGAGTATGTTAAAGGTTCGACACAACATCGTGGGCCAAAGTGCCTTTACTGTGCTGTGTTCCTAAATCTTCAATTGTGAGTACTAATACTATCTTTTGAGCTTGGTATCAATTTCATTCTATAGTAAGAAACTTGACATGTTTCTGCTCTGTTCAAGGTGCTATAAACTGCAAGTTGCTGTTACCTATTTGTGGCCTTGACGAGATGGTGGTCGGGTCTACAATTAGCTTTATTGCTGATTAAAGACTCTGAAAACATGGTGGGCAGAAGAATGTGTGCCATCATTTGTGGGCTGCTCCCAGCACCTCCTTAGGTTGTGTTGGTTGTTAATGCAAACAGCACATTTTATTGTATGCTTCGATATACATGTGAGAAATAAATCTAATCTAATCTAAATTGAGGATGAAGATGCTTATATGCAATTTTCCATTCAAGTCAAAGGCAAGAGTCAGGTTAAATTTGTTATCACAGGATGTACGTATATGTTACCATATACAACCTAGAGATTAATTTTCTCCAGGCATTTAGAGGAAAATAAAGAAATACAACAGAATTTATGAAAAACTAGACACAAAGACTGACAAACAACCGATTTGCAAAAGAAGACAAACTGTGTAGATAAAAAGTAAATAATACAGAGTTCAGTCGATAGGTTGTGGAATCAGTTCAGAGTGAAGTTAGCTACGTTGGTTCAGGACTCTGATGGTTGTGGGGTATTAACTGTTCCTGAACCTGGTGGTGTGGGACCAGAGGCTCCTGTACCTCCTGCCCGATGGCAGCAGTGAGAAGTGAGCATTGCCTGGATGGTGGGGGTCCTTGAAGACAGATGCTTCTTTCTTGTGGCAGCGCTCCTTGTAAATGTGCTTCTGTATCCATGTGACGTCGTTCAGATATTAGAAAGCACAGAGAGATTCTGAAAGAGACTGAGCCTAATTGGGTATAAGTTACCTTTGTCTGATATTAAGCAGAGCTACTCTTCTGAAGACAATTAAAATCTTCTGATCTCATGGCTGAGTGCTCGACAATTAGGTAGATTTGTTTCTATTTCAGCTCTGGGCTACTCAGCGTTTCCTCATTTTTAATTTTCCACTGGTGAGTGAGATTTATGTTTGATCTTTTCGTGGGTCCAAGTTTAGTGGAATTATTCAATTTGAACAAGTGAAATTAAATGTGCTTCCATCATCAGTGTTGTGGAGTGACATACATCATCAGCAGGCTATCTACTTGTGAACTCTGCTGCAACATGCACGTTCAGCCATTTCTATGGCAACTAAGAAAGAATGTGCTGGCATTGGAAAGGGTCAAGAGGAGGTTCACAAAAATAATTCTGGGAATGGCAGGTTTAACGTACAGTATGAAGAGCGTTTGGTGGGGCTAGGCCCATACTCATTGGAGATTAGAACGGTGGCGGGAGGCGGTGGGGGGTGATTTCATTGAAACCTATCAAATATTGAAAGGCCTAGATAGATTGGATGTGGAGACGATGTTCCCGATTGTGAGATAGTCTAGGACCAGAGGCACAGCCTCAGAATGGAAGGCTTCTTTCTGAAGGGCCTCAGCCCAAAACATCAACAAACATCGACTGTACTCTTTTCTATAAAGTAGATTAGATTAGATTAGATTCAATTTCATTGTCATTGTGCCAAGTACAGATACAAAGCCAATGAAATGCAATTTGCATCTGACCAGAAGCACCAAAAAAAGTATTATTTACAAAATAACTCCGAATAAAAAATAAGTGCTACAGCATACAAATATGAAAGTACTGAGACAGTACAATATGGGTGCAATACTGCTTAGCACTGTGATGAGAGGTTCAGCAGTGTCACAGCCTCAGGGAAGAAGCTCTTCCTGTGCCTGCTGGTGTGGGAGCAGAGGCTCCTGTAGCACCTACCGGATGGGAGGAGAGTAAAAAGTCCATGGTTCGGGTGAGATGCATCCTGGATAATGCTTTTCGCCCTGCCCAGGCAGCGTTTATGGTAGATGTTCTCAATGGTGGGCAACTGGGTGCCGATAATCTGCTGCCTGCCCTGCTGAGTTCCTGCAACATTGTGTGTGCATTGCTAGAGTAGAAGGATATTCTTTTAGAACAGCGATTCTCAGCATTGGTCATATGGCCCCCAATGGGGCCACGTCAGATCTTGGAGAGGCCACAAGCAAAACAGAAGAACTTCGAGGTCACAGGAGCTTCTGAATGGGTCATGATAAATTCACTATCTTAATAATATATTACTAAAAAATAGAAATAAAAAGTAAATGAATACAGTACTGTGCAAAAGTCTTAGGCACACATATTCAGACCTTTGCATAGTACTGTAGTAATGTTATGTACTGCACTGCACTGCCGCCACAAAAAAACACAAATTTCATGACATATGTGAGTGATGACAAACCTGATTCTGATATGGGTCTCTATTGTGGACTGAGAGTGGGAAGGGGGCAGGGAGAGGGGAATCATGGTTGGGAAAACAGGAACGGAGAGAGAAGGGAGTGGGAAGCATCAGAGAGACATTCTGTAATGACCATAAAACAATTGTTTGGAATCAAATGAACCTTGCCTGGTGTCTCAGGGTTAGGTGCATCTGCACCTGCACCACACACCACCCCCCACCCTAGCATTCCTTCTCTGTCACCTGGCCCACACTCCCTCCATAGCACTCCTCCCTCAACATTCTCAACATCCTTTGCTCCTGACAGAGTTTCAAACTCGCTGTCATTGCCACAGATGGCCATGGAGGCCAAGTATAATTAGGTATATTTAAAATAGAGGTTGATAGGTTCTTAATTAGTAAAGGTGTCAAAGGTTACGAGGAGAAGGCCGAAGAATGGGGTTAAAAAGGATAGTAAATCAGCCATGATGAAAAGAGGAGGAGCTTAGGAGAACAATGGCGCCTAACGGCAACTTCTTTGCTCATATCTTTGGAAACAGCTCTACTTCTATCTTGAATATCTTTATTTTTCCCTTTCAGGTTTCTTCTGAAGACCCTGACCTGGAGTTACACACTGACTTTAGTTCTTTGCAGGAATGGGACCTGTTCTCGGGGTCTCACAACTGGCTGTTATTAGATATGCCAAGGATGCGGCCAAGGAGATTAGCTCGCCTTCGGAGTTCCGGGATCTCATGGCTCTGGAGGCAGGTGGACCGAGGGTTGGTACCTCTGCAGGAATAGTTCTTCGGGCACAGAGCTCGGAAAAAGCAACAAAACAAACTTTTAACATCGTAAATCAGCGAGTTGTTTGTTATGTCTCCCCTCTCGCTGCGAAACAAAGACATCTCTTTTTCCTTATTAGGGAGAGAGAGAGAGAGCGCCTGGAGTATGTCGAGTACCAGGGAACAAGTATTCTTTGGGGTACTGCAAGTCTGTGTCTTTGCTGATGCTTTGCTGCATGCTTAAGTGCCCGGTGGTGAGAGCCAATGTATTTTTTTTGCTGGTGGGGGAGGGGAGATTGTTGCTATGCTGCTGCTTATGCGTGGGAGGGAGGAGCTGCGGGGGGTTTTGGGGTTCTGACATTTAATTGTCATTCATTCTTTGGGGGCACTGCTTTGTTTTCATGGATGGCTGCGAAGAAATAGCATTTCAGGATGTATATTGCATAAATTTCTCTGACATTAAACGTACCTATGAAACCTTTGAATGGCGGTGCACATTTAATGGATCGAATGGCTTAATTCTGTTTCTATGTCTTATTGTCGTATTCTTTTAAGTGATGCTGCACATCAAGACACAGCAGCGATTTTCATAGAGGTTTCTTTCCATTCTCAAGGCATGTAAGATAACAAGTTATTAAACAGCTGCAGGAAAACAGACTTCCAAGAGCCCCATTGCACTTAAATAATGAGGCAGAGGTTGTATCTATTGAAATAAAAAGACTGAGGTGTTGGCAAAAATCTTACAGATCAAAACATACAAAATGGTGGAGGAACTCAGCAGGTCAGGCAGCATCCATGGAAAGAAATAAAGAGTCAGCGTTTCAGGCTGAGACCCATCTTAACTTCTCACTTGATCCCACCTCCTCCACCCACCTACCTTCCTCCTCACCTGGTTTCACCTATCACCTTCCAGCTTGTACTCCTTCTTCTCCCATCACCTTCTCATTCTGGCTTCTGCCCTCTTCTTTTCAGGTCCTGATGAAGAGCCTCGGGTCGAAACGTCGACTGTTTACTCCCCTCCATAGGTGTTGCCTGATTTACTGAATTCCTCCAGCGTTTTGTCCAGCATCTGCAAAATCTCTTGTGTGAGTCATCTCCATAATGGTTCCTTTATCTTATAATAGCATTTAAGATGAACATGTAGATGCAATGGAATGGTCAACATTTTATGTTGACAACCTGCATGAGTGGATAGACAACTGTATCCCGTTCCCTCCACTGAGTTCCTCCAGCTGTTTGGTTTTTGATCAGATTCCTGTATCTGTGGTCTCTTGTGTCACGGTTAACTAGCCAGAATGTACTTGGAGTATTGTGAGCAGTTTTGGGCCTCTTATCATAGAATGGGTGTGTTGCCATTGGAGAGGGTCCAGAGGGGGTTCACGAGAATGATCTCAGTGAAACCTATTGAATATTGCGTGCGTGCATGCATTCGTCCATGGACTGCTGAGAAATTTTTCATACTGACAACACCATGCACCATCAATTTACAGGACTTGTCACTCAGTGACTTGGCTATACATATATTTTTCTGTGACTCTAAATCTACTGCTATCTTTGTATATTCTGTGAATGACTGGTGGTACTGTGCCTTGCACCTTGGTCCAGGAGTCGCACTGTTTCATTTGGCTGCGTTCATGGGCATACATGCAAGGTTGAGTGATAATTAAACTTGAATATGAACAAGATACAGTGAAGGTGAAGAGAATATTTCCTGTAGTGGGGAGTCTAAGGCCAGATGGCAAAGCCTCAGTATGCAGCGACATCTTTTTAGAACAGGGATAAGGGGGAATTCTTCAGCCAGAGAGTGGTGAATTCATTGCCACAAATGGCTGTGGAGGTCAAGACGTTAGGTACATATAAAGTGGATGTTGATAGGTTTTTTGTTAGCAAGGGCGTCAATTGTTATGGGGAGAAGGCAGGAGACTGGGGTTGACAAGGATAATAAACCATGATTAAGTGGCCGAACAGACTCGATAGGCCAAATGACCTAATTCTACTCCAACGCCTTATGTTATTTTGTTATGGCCTGAGCCTTTAAATCAGTTCCTGATTATTCAGATGCTTATCAGATTCTATTTCCTTCACTCACTGACTTGTTACTCAATCTCTCTCTCTCTCTCTCTCTCCTTTGCTGAGCTCAGTACAGCGTGCCGCCCTGTGTTTCCCTTGGCACTGCAGAAGGACAAATATCAGTTTCCCCTCCACAGCCAATTCTTCACAGCATTTTAAACACTTCATAGACTCCAAAATAAAGACTGGACCATACCCAGGTGATTCAGGTAGAAAATGAAATAACATCAACAGTTTAAACATAAAAATAACGTTTGTTTTTATTATTTTAACACTTGAAAAAGGCGTCACAGGTAGATAGGGTCATAAAGAAAGCTTTTGGCACATTGGCCTTCATAAATCAAAGTACTGAGTACAGGAGTTGGGATGTTATGTTGAAGTTGTGTAAGACATTGCTAAGGCCTAACTTGAAGCATTGTTTACAGTTCCGGTGCCCTACCTAGAAGAAAGATATCAATAAGGTTGAAAGAATACAGACAAAATTTGCAAGGATGTTGCCGGTTCTTGAGGACCTGAGTTGAAAGGTTGAATAGGTTAGGACCCGAGATAAAGTTTGAATGGTTCGGACTTCATTCCCTGGAGTGTAGGAGAATGAGGGGAGATTTGATAGAGATACAGTACTGTGCAAAAGTCTTAGGCAGGGGCAGTGGTTGGGGGGGCGGGGTGGGTCAAGTGCTAACACATCCAGCCTAGAAACACCATGCAATGTCATGTGATTTCAAACAGTTGGTCTATTGATCATTACAGAATGTCTCTCTGGTGCTTCCCACTCCCTCCCCTCTCCTTTCCCCTTTTCCCACCATGATTCCCCTCTCCCTGCCCACTTCCCACTCTCAGTCCACAATAGAGACCCATATCAGAATCAGGTTTATCATCGCTTACGTATATCGTGAAATTTGTTTTTTTTTGCAGCAGCAGTACAGTGAAAAACATAAAATTACTACAGTGCTGTGCGAAAGCCTTAGGGACCTTAGCTATAGTACAGCATAGTACTGTGTGGAAAATCTCATACAATTGGTGAAAGATTTATAATGCCTGCTGTATCAGAAGTGCTCACCCCGTTCTTAAAAATGGAGACCGGTATTTTAAAATCAATTCCTCTGAGTAATAACTCTGTAGATCGTCATATTGTCAAAATGAGTGAAGACATTGAGTATCAACTTTGCACACAGTTACAAAACCAGAATTTGAGATACAACTGGATGAGTCAACTGTGTGAGACAACAAGGCATTGCTAATGGTATATGTACAGTTTATCAAAAATTGAAACATTTATGAAGAGATTTTCTTTTGTAAAAAATTAAAAACAAATATTAATGGAGAATCAATTTCCAGTGAGCTCAAGATGTATATTGATGATAAAAGTATTCTGATTAGGATCATGATTTCTTATGCAACAGATGGAGCACCATATATGACAGGTTGCCATGTTGGTTTAGTGGCATTTATAGAAACAAAGAAACATAGAAAACCTACAGCACAATACAGGCCCTTCAGCCCACAAAGCTGTGCCGAACATGTCCTTACCTTAGAACTACTTGGGCTTACCTCTTCCCTCTATTTTTCTAAGCTCCATGTACCTATCCAGGAGTCTCTTAAAAGACCCTATCGTCTCTGCCTCCACCATCGCCGGTAGCCCATTCCATGCACTCACCACTCTCTGCGTAAAAAACTTACCCCTTACATCTCCTCTGTACCTACTTCCAAGCACCTTAAAACTATGCCCTCTCATGATAGCCATTTCAACCCTGGGAAAAAGCCTCTGACTATCCACATGATCAATGCCTCTCATTATCTTGTACAGCTCTATCAGGTCACCCCTCATCCTCCGTCCCTCCAAGGAGAAAAGGCCGAGTTCACTCAACCTATTCTCATAAGTCATGCTACCCAATCCAGGCAACATCCTTTTTAATCTCCTCTGCACCCTTTCTATGGTTTCCACATCCTTCCCATAGTGAGGCGACCGGAATTGAGCACAGTACTCCAAGTGGGGTCTGACCAGGGTCCAAAATAGCTGCAAAATTACCTCTCGGCTCTTAAACTCAATCCCACGGTTGATGTAGGCTAATGCACCGTATGCCTTCTTAACCACAGAGTCAACCTGCATAGCAGCTTTGAGTGTCCTATGGACTCAGACCCCAAGATCCCTCTGATCCTCCACTCTGCCAAGAGTCTTACCACTAATGCTATATTCTGCCATCACGTTTGACCTACCAAAATGAACCACCTCACACTTATCTGGGTTGAACTCCATCTGCCACTTCTCAGCCCAGCTTTGCATCCTATCAATGCCCTGCTGTATACTCTGACACTATCCACAACACCCCCAACCTTTGTATCATCAGCAAACTTACTAATCCATCCCTCCACTTCCTCATCCAGGTTATTTATAAAAATCACAAAGAGTAGGGGTCCCAGAACAGATCCCTGAGGCACACCACTGGTCATCAACCTCCATGCAGAATATGACCCGTCTACAACCACTTTTTGCCTTCTGTTGGCAAGCCAGTTCTAGATGCACAAAGCAATGTCCCCTTGCACCCCATGCCTCTTTACTTTCTCAATAAGCCTTGCATGGGCTACCTTATCAAATGCCTTGTTGAAATTCATATACACTACATCTACTGCTCTACCTTCATCAATGTGTTTAGTCACATCCTCAAGAAATTCAATCAGGCTCGTAAGGCATGACCTACCTTTGACAAAGCCATGCTGACTATTCCTAATCATATTATGCTTCTCCAAATGTTCATCAATCCTGCCTCTCAGGATCTTCTCCATCAACTTACCAACCACCGAAGTAAGACTCGCTGGTCTATAATTTCCTGTGCTATCTCTACTCCCTTTCTTAAATAAAGAAACAACATCCGCAACCTTCCAATCCTCTGGAACCTCTCCTGTCCCCATTGATGATGCAAAGATCATCCCCAGAGGGAAAAAGAAATTCCAAGTCTGTTTGCAATCTATTGTGTAATTCATCATCATCATCTTGCAGCCAAAACTCTCAGCCAGTGAGTTGTTTCAGCACAAAATGCTGGAGGAACTCAGCAGGCCAGGCAGCATCAATGGAAAAGAGTACAGTCAACACTTCTGGTCGAGACCCTTTGGCAGCACTGGAGAAAAAAAGATGAAGCGTAGATCTAAAAGGTGGAGGGAAGGGAAGGAGAAACACAACGTCATAGGCAAAATCAGGAGGGGTAGAGGTGAATTAAAGAGCTTTGAAGTTGATTGGTGACGAAGTACATGGCTGGAGAAGGGGGAATTCGATAGGGGAAGATAGAAGGCCATGGAAGAAAGAAAAGGAGGAGGAGCACCAGAGGGAGGTGATGGGCAGGCAGGTAAGGAGGTAAGGTGAGAGGGGGTAAAGGGAATGGTGAAGGTTTAGAGGGCATTACCAGAAGTTTGAGAAATCGATGTTCATGCCATCAGGTTGGAGGCTACCCGGACGGAATATAAGGTGTTGCTGAATGAGAATGGGAAATGGAATTAAAATGGATGGCCTCTGGGAGATCCCACCTTTTCTGGCAGATGGAGCGTAGGTGCTTGGCGAAGCGGTCTCCCAATCTTTGTCAGGTCTCACCAATGTATAGGAGGCCACACCAGGAGCATCAGATACAATAGATGACCCCAACAGACTCACAGGTGAAGTGTTGTCTCACCTGGAAGGACTGTTTGGGGCCCTGAATGGTAGTGAGGGAGGAGGGTTAGGGGCAGGTGTATCTGCTATCAACAGAATTAAAGCCCATCCATTAAATAGCAGAATGTTTCACCAGTTACGCCAAGATAATGATGAAGAGTTTGAACACTTGTTTCTTCACACCGAAGTCATTGGCTGTCAAAATTCCATTGCTTAAAATGCTTCTTTGATCTTTTTGACACTGTGGTTGAATATTTTCTCAAAGTTGACAAGACCTTAGGAAACAAGATTGAACTGCTATATGGAGATGTGGTATGCCTAGCTGATCTGTATGACAAAATGAACATTCTAAATATGAAACTGCAGGGTGAGGATTTCAATTTAATCCAAGAAAAAATGTGCAGCATCCACTTCAACAGAAAATTGGAAATATATAAGCAAAACATTGGGATAAGAATGTTCTCACAGTGTTCCTGCATGGAAAGTATGGTACTCTCTTTCACAGACAGTGATTTGCAAGAGTACTGCTTACACCTGCAGTCACCGAAGAAAGATTTTCAGAATCAATTCAAAGATTTGAACGAAATGGAAATTCTGGGCTGAATAATTAACCCATTTCTTTGCAAGATGGAAGAACAGGAGAAGAGCTTGCAAGAAGAAATTATTGAAATTCAGAATGATGAAGCAGCAAAAATGCTTTTCAAGAATGTCGGCTTTTATGGTATGTGGCTACACTGTCATACAAAGTTCCCTGGGCTTTGGAGAAGAGCCAAACTTCTCTTCATTGCATTTCCATCCTCTTACCTTGTTAAAAGAGGCTTCAGTGCAGTGAACCACATGCTCACAAAAAACAGAAACCACTTGGATATTGTTTTATGTGAGGACTTAAGGCTATTGCTGTCACAACTTGAACCAGACATTTCAACTCTTGCTAAAAACCATCAAGCTCAAGTATCACATTGATATCAAAGCTCCTGTACAGTACACAGGTACTGTGTAAGCTAGGTTTAAAGCCAAATAATAATTTAAAGCAGAATAATTTTACTCATGTTTTTACACTATGGTAACGCTAGAAAGTACATTGTGCCTAAGAGGGGCATTGGCAAGTATGAAGGTGTTTTAGGGGGGGCGTTGGGCTGAAAAAGTTTGGGAAACTCTGAGTTAGATTGATCTTGGAGTAGGTCAAAGGGTCAGCACAACATTGTGGGCTGAAGGGACTGTACTTTGCTGTAGTGTTCTACAGTATGTTCTATTAACTTTGGATAATTTGGAGTAAGTGAAGATAGCTGTGCCTGATAGTTTTTCCTCTGAGGGTCTCCATTGGGCGGGGTCAACCATGGATATTGTGTTGTACTTTTCTATGTGATATGCAAGCCAGGACAGTACAATATGAAGAGCAAGTTGTTGCCCATGTAGCAAGCTCCCCCTCTCCAAGCAGTTGATCAATCCAATGGAACTGTAGAGACAAATACAGTTGGGCACCTGTGGCATTGCAGGACTTACTTAGAAACAACGGTGTAGAAACAGTTCTGCTGAGCTTAGTAGCTAAACCACATGTGAAGGCCAGGAGCTGGACAGTTGTCAGAGGCTATTTGAGATGCACGCCATGGGGAGCATTGAATAAGTAGTGGGAGCTTATCCCTATTACCACCCACCTGGGTATGACAACCTTATGGAAGCTGGAGGCAAATACATTAGGGACATTTAAGAGACTCTTAGATAGGCATGTGGATGAAAGACGAGTGGAGTGCTATGTGGGAGGGAAGGGTTGGATTGATCTAAGTGTAGGTTAAAGGGTCAGAACATCATCGTGGCCTGAAGGGCCTGTACTGTGTTCTGCAATATGTTTTATTAGCTTTGGATAATTTCAATCAGAACAGGGAATCAGAGATAAGCTATTTAACATGTCTCCTTTGACCTTCTCCATAGAAAATATCCTATCTGGATGCATCACAAATTACAAGAAACTGCAGTGCTGTGGATATAGCTCAGTACGTCATGGAAACCAGCTTCCTCTCCATAGACTCAGTCTAGGTTTCTCGGTAAAGCAGCCAACATAATCAAAGACCATCACCCACCCTGGACATTCCCACTTCTCTCCTCCTTCCATCTGGCAGAAGATACAAAAGCCTGAAAGCACATACCACCAGGCTCAATGACAGCTTCTACCTCACCGTTATAACACTATTGAATGTCTCACTAGTACAGTAACGTAGCAGTTAGCGCGACACTACTACAGTTCAGGGCGTTCTGTTCAATTCCAGCACCATTCTGTAAGGAGCCTCTATATGTCTCCCCTGTGGAAGACCTGGGTTTCCCGCGGGTCCTCCGTTTTCCTCCCACAGTCCAAGGGCATGCTGGGTGGATTAATTGGTCATTGTAAATTGACCTGTGATTATGTTAGGGTTAATCGAGGTTGTAGGGTTGCTGGGGCGGTGTGGCTCGAACGGCCAGTAGGGCTTACTCCACCCTGTTTCACTAAATATACAAATACAATAAGATGGACTCTTGACCTCACAATTTACATCATTATAGCCTTGCACCTTATTGCCTACCTGTATTGTACTTCCTCTGTAGCTGAAACATTTAATTCTTCGTAAGAGTCAAAGAGAAGTAGAGTACAGAAACAGGCCCTTCAACACATTTAGTCCATGCCAGATCATTTAAACTGCCTACTCCCATCAATTTGCACCCATAGCCCTCCATACCCTTGTCTTCCATGTACTTATCCAAACTTATCTTAAATGTTGAAACTGAGCTCACATGCACCACTTGCACTGGGAGTTCATTTCACACTGTCACCACCCTCTAAGTGAAGAAGTTTCCCCTCATGTTCCCCTTAAACTTCTCACCTTTCACTCTTAAGCCATAACCTCTGGCTGTAGTCCCACCCACCCTCAGTGGAAAAAGCATGCTTGCATTTACCCTATCTATACCACTCATAATTTTGTATACCTCTATCAAATCTCCCCTCAATCTTTTACATTCTAAAGAAGTAAATTCTAACCTATTCAATCTTTCCTTATAACTCAGGTCCTCTAGATCCAGCTACATCCTTGTAAATTTTCTCTGTGCTCTTCAATCTTATTTACATCTTTCCTGTAGGTAGGTGACCAAATCTGCACACAATACTCTAAATTAAACCTCACCGTCCTCTTATACAACTTCAACATTACATCCCATCTCCTTTACTCAATACATTGATTTATGAAGGCCAATGTACCAACAGCTTTCTTTATGACCTTATTCTGTACATTTTTTCCATTGTACAACCACAATGCACTGCCATTGTACTACCATTGTACTACCACAAATGGCATGCAAAACAAAGGAACATGTGACAATACATAAAAATCAATTTATGTTGCTTTACTTGGTGCTTGGTTTTTGGAGATGATAGAGCTTTGGGAGTAGATTGAGCAGGTTCTTATAGATTTTGATTTCTCATTGGTGAACCCATGAACCGATGTATGTGCTTTTTTGTACCATTTCTTATTT
The DNA here is from genome assembly GCF_963921235.1 of Mobula hypostoma. Taxonomy (NCBI): domain Eukaryota; kingdom Metazoa; phylum Chordata; class Chondrichthyes; order Myliobatiformes; family Myliobatidae; genus Mobula; species Mobula hypostoma. Next base: position 11,546,872 of record NC_086129.1, on the reverse strand, counting down.
TATAACTTATTGTAATTTTATGTCTGCAATAAAACAGCACATTTTACACCACATAAGCCAATGATTTTAAAAAAAGCGATTCTTATTCAGATTTAACAGTGCCTTAACCGATTTGGACACACACACACACACACACACACACACACACAAAATATAAGATACCTCACTGCTTGAAGTTCAAAGTAAATTTATTATCAAAGTACATACAGTATATGTCACCATATACTGAACTGAGATTCTTATTTATTTATTAATTGAGATACAGTGTGGTATAGGCCCCCTTCAAGCCACACTGCCCCAGCAACCCCCCGATTTAAGCCTTGCCTAACCATGGGAAAATTTACAATGACCAATTAACCTACCAACCAGTACATCTTTGATCTGTGGGAGGAAACCGGAGCACCCAGAGGAAACCCACACGGTCACAGGGAGAACGTACAAACTGCTTGCAGACTGCAGTGGGAATTGAACCCAAGTCACTGGCATTGTAAAGTGTTGCACTAACTGCTACACTACCATGCTGCCTTGTGAGTATTCACAGTAAATACAAAGAAACACAATAGAATCAATGTAAATCTACCCACAAGACAGACAGCCAATGTGCTGAAGACAACAAAATGAGCAAGTACAAAATGAAATAAATAAATAAGCAATAAATATCGAGAACAGAATCAGAATCAGGTTTAATATGACGCATATGAGACAGAGAATCCAGGATGGTTTGTTGCCTCCTGGGATGTCTCTGATCGATTGCATGACATTCTGAAGTGGGAGGGTGATCAGCCAGATGTCGTGGTGCACATCGGTACCAATGACATAGCAAGGAAGGGTGAGGAGGTCCTGGAGAGTGAGTATAGAGAGCTTGGTAGGAAGTTGAAAAGCAGGACCTCGAGGGTGGTAATCTCAGGATTGCTACCTGTGCTACGTGCCAGTGAGGGTAGGAATAGGATGCTCTGGAGGATGAACAAGTGGCTGAGGAACTGGTGTAGGGGGCAGGGTTTCAGATTTCAGGATAATTGGGACCTCTTCTGGGGCATGTGGGACCTGCACAAGAGAGACGAGTTACACTTGAACTACAAGGGGACCAATATCCTTTCAGGGAGGTTTGTTGGTGCTATTGGGGAGGCTTTAAACTAGATTTGCAGGGGGATGGGAACCAGAGTGCCAGAGCTGACAGTGTGGCTGGGGTGAAAATAAATGATGTTAAAAGTTCAAGCAAATCCGCTAATAGAAAGGTTGTGAGTGGTGGTAAAAATCTTCTGAGGTGTATATATTTCAATGCTAGGAGTATTGCGGGGAAGACGGATGAGTTGAGGGCGTGGATTGACACGTGGAATTATGACCTTATAGCAAATAGTGAAACTTGGCTACAGGAGGGGCAGGACTGGCAGCTTAATATTCCAGGGTTCCGATGTTTCAGATGTGATCAAGGCAGAGGAATGAAAGGTGGGGGAGTAGCATTGCTTGTTAGGGAAAATATTACAGCAGTGCTCAGGCAGGACAGATTAGAGGGCTTGTCTGCTGAGTCCTTATGGGTGGAACTGAGAAACAGGAAAGGTATGGCCACATTAGTGGGATTGTATTACAGACCACCCAATAGTCAACAAGAATTGGAAGAGCAAATCTGCAGAGAGATAGCGGGCAACTGCAGGAAACATAAAGTTGTGGTGGTAGGGGATTTTAATTTTCCATATATTGATTGGGACTTCCATACTGTTAGGGGTCTAGATGGTTTAGAGTTTGTAAAATGTGTTCAGGAAAGTTTTCTAAATCAATATATAGAGGGACCAACTAGGGGGGATGCAATATTGGATCTCCTGTTAGGAAACGAGTTAGGATAAGTGACGGAAGTGTGTGCAGGGAAACACTTTGGTTCCAGTGATCATAACACCATTAGTTTCAACTTGATCATGGGTAAAGATAGATCTGATCCTAGGGTTGAGGTTCTAAACTGGAAGAAGGCCAAATTTGAAGAAATGAGAAAGGATCTAAAAAGCGTGGATTGGGACAGGTTGTTCTCTGGCAAGGATGTGATCGGTAAGTGGGAAGCCTTCAAAGGAGAAATTTTGAGAGTGCAGAGCTTGTATGTTCCTGTCAGGATTAAAGGCAAAATGAATAAGAATAAGGAACCTTGGTTCTCAAGGGATATTGCAACTCTGATAAAGAAGTAGAGAGAGTTGTATGACATATATAGGAAACAGGGAGTAAATAAGGTGCTTGAGGATTATAAAAAGTGCAAGAAAATACTTAAGAAGGAAATCAGGAAGGCTAAAAGAAGACATGAGGTTGCCTTGGCAGTCAAAGTGAAGGATAATCCAAAGAGCTTTTACAGGTATATTAATATTGGTCCTCTTGAAGATCAGAATGGTCGGCTATGTGCGGAACCAAAGGAAATGGGGGAGATCTTAAATAGGTTTTTTGCATCTGTATTTACTAAGGAAACTGGCATGAAGTCTATGGAATTAAGGGAAACAAGTAGTGAGGTCATGGACACTGTACAGATTGAAAAGGAGGAGGTGCTTGCTACCTTGAGACAAATTAAAGTGGATAAATCCCCGGGACCTGACAGGGTATTCCCTCGGACCTTGAAGGAGACTAGTGTTGAAATTGCAGGGGCCCTGGCAGATATATTTAAAATGTCGCTGTCTACGGGTGAGGTGCCGGAGGATTGGAGAGTGGCTCATGTTGTTCCGTTGTTTAAAAAATGATCGAAAAGTAATCCGGGAAATTATAGGCCCGTAAGTTTGACGTCGGTAGTGGGTAAGTTATTGGAGGGAGTACTAAGAGACAGAATCTACAAATATTTGGATAGACAGGGACTCATTAGGGAGAGTCAACATGGCTTTGTGCATGGTAGGTCATGTTTGACCAATCTATTGGAGTTTTTCGAGGAGGTTACCAGGAAAGTGGATGAAGGGAAGGCAGTGGATGTTGTCTACATGCACTTCAGTAAGGCCTTTGACAATGTCCCGCATGGGAGGTTAGTTAGGAAAATTCAGTCGCTAGGTATACATGGAGAGGTGGTAAATTGGATTAGACATTGGCTCAATGGAAGAAGCCAAAGAGTGGTAGTAGAGAATTGTTTATCCGAGTGGAGGCCTGTGATTAGTGGTGTGCCACAGGGATCAGTGCTGGATCCATTGTTATTTGTCATCTATATCAATGATCTGGATGATAATGTGGGAAATTGGATCAGCAAATTTGCTGATGATACAAAGATTGGAAGTGTAGTGGACAGTGAGGAAGGTTTTCAAAGCTTGCAGGGGGATTTGGACCAGCTGGAAAAATGGGCTGAAAAATGGCAGATAGAATTTAATACAGACAAGTGTGAGGTGTTGCACTTTGGAAGGACAAACCAAGGTAGAACATACAGGGTTAATGGTAAGGCACTGAGGAGTGCAGTAGAACAGAGGGATCTGGGGATACAGATACAAAATTCCCTAAAAGTGGCATCACAGGTAGATAGGGTCGTAAAGAGAGCTTTTGGTACATTGGCCTTTATTAATCAAAGTATTGAGTATAAGAGCTGGAATGTTATGATGAGGTTGTATAAAGCATTGGTGAGGCCAAATCTGGAGCATTGTGTTCAGTTTTGGTCACCAAATTACAGGAAGGATATAAATAAGGTTGAAAGAGTGCAGAGAAGGTTTACAAGGATGTTGCAGGGACTTGAGAAACTTGAGTTACAGAGAAAGGTTGAATAGGTTAGGACTTTATTCCCTGGAGCGTAGAAAAATGAGGGGAGATTTGATAGAGGTAAATAACATTACGATGGGTGTAGATAGAGTGAATGCAAGCAGGCATTTTCCGCTGAGGCAAGGGGAGAAAAAAAACCAGAGGACATGGGTTAAGGGTGAAGGGGGAAAAGTTTAAAGGGAACATTAGTGGGGGCTTCTTCACACAGAGAGTGGTGGGAGTATGGAATGAGCTGCCAACGAGGTGGTAAATGCGGTTCTTTTTTAACATTTAAGAATAAATTGGACAGATACATGGATGGGAGGTGTATGGAGGGATATGATCCGTGTGCAGGTCAGTGGGACTAGGCAGAAAATGGTTCAGCACAACCAAGAAGGGCCAAAAGGCCTGTTTCTGTGCTGTAGTTTTTCTATGGTTTCTATGGTTTTCTATGTTGTGAAACTTGTCTTTGTGGCAGTAGTACAAGGCAATACATAATTATTTAGAAAAAACTGAATTTAGAAAAAAATAATTTAGAAAAAACTTGCCTCCTTTTCTCTTCACCATTTACACCTTGAACTTCAACTACTGCACAGAGTCTTGTCGTCTTCAGAAGTTTTCGGATGACTCTGCCATAGTTGGATGCATCAGCAAGGGAGATGAGGCTGAGTACAGGGCTACGGTAGGAAACTTTGTTACATGGTGTGAGCAGAATTATCTGCAGCTTAATGTGATAAAGACTAAGGAGCTGGTGGTAGACCTGAGGAGAGCTAAGGTACCGGTGACCCCTGTTTCCATCCAGGGGGTCAGTGTGGACATGGTGGAGGATTACAAATACCTGGGGATACGAATTGACAATAAACTGGACTGGTCTAAGAACACTGAGGCTGTCTACAAGAAGGGTCAGAGCTGTCTCTATTTCCTGAGGAGACTGAGGTCCTTTAACATCTGCCGGATGATGCTGAAGATGTTCTAAGAGTCTGTGGTGGCCAGTGCTATCATGTTTGCTGTTGTGTGCTGGGGCAGCAGGCTAAGGGTAGCAGACACCAACAGAATCAACAAACTCATTCGTAAGGCCAGTGATGTTGTGGGGATGGAACTGGACTCTCTCACTGTGGTGTCTGAAAAGAGGATGCTGTCCAAGTTGCATGCCATCTTGGTCAATGTCACCCATCCACTACATAATGTACTGGGTGGGCACAGGAGTACATTCAGCCAGAGACTCATTCCACCGAGATGCAGCACAGAGCGTCATAGGAAGTCATTCCTGCCTGTGGCCATCAAACTTTACAACTCCTCCCTCGGAGGGTCAGACACCCTGAGCCAATAGGCTGGTCCTGGACTTATTTCCTGGCACAATTTACATATTTACATATTACTATTTAACTATTTATTACTATTTTCTATTACTATTTATTATTTCTATGACTATTACTATCTACTATTTACTAATAATAACATTACTATTACTATTTCTATTACTATTTATTATTTATGGTGCAACTGTAATGAAAACCAATTTCCCCCGGAATCAATAAAGTATGACTATGACTATGACTATGAATTACAGCAAGTGTATATATATAAAATATTTAAATTAAGTAAGTAGTGCAAAAATAAAAATAAAACAGTAGTGAGGTAGTGTTCATGGGTTCAATGTTCATTCAGACATCTGATGGCAGGGGGAAGAAGCTGTTCTTAAATCATTGAGTGTGTGCCTTCAGGCTCCTGTACCTCCTCCCTGGTGGTAACAATGAGAAGAGAACATGCTCAAGGTGATGGGGGTAATTAATGATGGATGCTGCCTTTTTAAGGCATTGCTCCTTGAAGATGAGATGAAGAGTCCTTGAAAGTGAGTTCATAGGTAATGGGAACCTTTCAGTGATTGGGCAAGTGAAGTTGAGTGAAGTTATCCCTTCTGGTTCAAGAGCCTGATGGATGAGGGGTAAGAACTGTTCCTGAACCTGGTGCTGTGGCTTCTCAGGCTCCTCTGCCTCCTTCCTCCGCTTCTTCTCTTGGTGCTGTCTCAATATCATTGTTGATGAGGCTAACCACTGTTGTCATCAGTGAACCTGATTATTCATTTGAACTGGATCAAGCAATCCAGTCATGTGTCAACAGTGTGAATAGCAGTGGGATAAGCACACAGCCCTGGGGAAGCGCCCGTGCTCAGTGTGTCAGAACTAGAGATGTTTTTGCCAACACGGACTGACTGCACCTTTCTGTCAAGAAGTCTAGGATCCAGTTACAGAGAGAGGTGTTCAGACCCAACGAGGGACCACCAGCTTCTGAGGGATGCTTGCATTAAATGCCGAATTAATGCCGGGCTTATGGAAAGATGATGGCATGCTTGGACACAGCGGCCACCCCGGCTCCAATCAAAGCTGTATTTGTTTGCCTTGTATGTCTTTCTTACAACCACAAGTCGCTGCTGGATACTAAGAACATCAAGTACTATAGGAGTATCCTATCGACAAGTTGTTTGATAGAGATGGAGCTGGACTTATTGCATACCGTTATTGTGTTGTCACCTGAACTTGTATACCGTTGGATGGTGCGCGGTGCAAAAAAAGGTATGAGTGATTGTCTTAAATGTTTTCATTGCAATCACAAGACCCTGCTGGACATTGATAACATGGAATACTTCAAGTCGGGTTCACTGGTTTATTGACGAGACTGATGGTGGAGGAGCTGCATTGCCTCGAATGTAGTGAGGGCTTGGCCAGTGTTCACTCAGTGCTGCACTCCAGTGTTTGCTTGGTGGAAGAACAAGCTAGACCACGACAGCTTACCATGCCATGCCACTCAGGAACTTGAGCTATATTATTGTTTTTTTTCCCTTTGTGACTGCTTGCTTTTCTGAAATTGTAACCCAGTGTGCTATGTGCTCTTGGCCTTGGAGGAGTGCTGTTTCGTTTGGCTGTATTCATGTATTGTTGAATGATAATTAAACTTCAACTTGAAAAAAGAGCATCCTGGTGTATGAGGCACCATTTTCTAAGTAGGATAGGGCAGAGTGGAGTGCAGAGGCTATGGCATCGTCAGTGAACCCATTTGAGTGATAAGTGAACTGGAAAGGTCCAGTGAAGCAGGAAGATGGGGTTTAATGTGGTCAAAGCACTTCATCATTGTTACGGTCAGTGCCACTGGATGGCAGATGTTGAGAAGGTTACTGTTGCCCTCTTGGGCCCTGGATGATGGTGGCTTCCTTGAAGCCTGAGGGGACAGTGGACTGTTTCAGAGAGATGTTGACTATGTCGGTCTGCACAATCCCTCAGCATCCAACCAGGTATGTTACCAGGCCCCACAGCTTTACATAGATGACCCTGGCTAGGGTCTTCCTCACGTTAGCTGCAGCCAGACAGTGTGCCTGCTACTCAGGAAAAGGTGGGGCAACTTCCTCACCGGTACATTTTTCCATGCCTCCCTCTAAGCATAAAAGACATTCAGCCTATCAGCAAGAGAAGCGTCCCTGTCATTGATATGCAGGATGGGCTTGTAATCCATTATGGTCTGGATTCCCTGCCACATGCATCTCATGTCTTTGACATCACAGAAATGGCTGTATATTCTATGTGAATAACTTCATTTTGCCTTCCTAATGGCGCAGGAAAGCACAGCTCTTCCTGGCTTATCCCCCGATCTGACAGCAGCATCCCGATTTCTCAGCAGTGTTCGGATCTCTGCTGTCAACCGTGGAGTCTGATTTGCCCTATTGTGTTCAATAATGGTGACATCCTCAAGGCACTTCTCTGTATAGCCAGTCACAATCCTGCGTATTCATCGGCATTAATATGATGGTCGTAGGTAGCTGTCTCCCTGAACATGTTCTAGTTCCATGTTCTTGAAGCTCTTTCTAGCCAGGTTTTTATTTTTCTTCCAACTGGTTTCACTTAATCAGTCACAAGATGCTGGAGAAACTCAGCAGGCCAGGCAACATCAACAGAAAAGAGTACAGTCGACGTTTCGGACCGAAAACCCTCATCAGTGTCCTGATGAAGGGTCTCAGCCTGAAACGTCAACTGTACTATTTCTATGGATGCTGCCTGGCCTGCTGAATCCCTCCAGAATTTTATGTGTGTTGCTTTGACTTCCAGCATCTGCAGATTTTCTCTTGTTTGTGATTTAATCAGTGATTGGATAGTAGGGCTTAGTATAACAGACAAGTGGTCAGAGAATCCCAGGTGAGAGCGAGAAGCAGCTTTGTAAGCACCAGGGATTTTGGTACAAATCAGGTCTAATGTGTTCTCACCTCTGGTAGAAAAGTCAACATGCTGATAGAATTTAGGCAGGACTGTTTTTTAAGTTAGCATGGTTGAAGTTGCCAGTAATAATAAAGAAACCAGCAGGGTGTGTGGTTTGCAAGTCACTGATGGCGCCACAGATCTCATGCAGTGCTTCCCCAGCATTAGCACAGTGGGAGCTGTATACAGCCACAATCACAATGGCAGTGAACTCCCTCAGTAAATAGAAAGGTCTGCAGTTTACCCTTAAGATCTCCACCAGAGGCGAACACTGGTTTAGCACTACCAAAGCGTTCAGAGACCATTTTTTATAAATGTAGATATATAGGCCTCCTCTGCGGGTCTTGCCAGAGGTTGGAGGAATTCTGTCGGCACGAAAAGAAATGAAACGCTTCAGCATGATGGCCACTTCAGGGGTGGTATCCTGGAGCCACATGAGCACACAGCTGTCCTTCATTATGCACTGATTCAGTCTCAGACACAGGTAATCTGGTTAATTTTCTAGTGATTGAACATTTGAAAGCAAAATCAACAGGAAATCTGGCCTGCAGCATTTCACCTTTCGTCTCATATGAATACCAGCGCACTTCTGTTTCCTTGAGCACCATTTCCAACAATGTCTCCACTTAGTGGCTGTAACAGGTGACAATATGGTATGGAGTGAGCACATGCTGCAGAGCTCATCTGCTATTCAACAACTTGCTAGTGAGGTAGCCTCGCAATAATTGGTGTTCCTAATGTGCAGCAGTGTCTAGCGATCATAAAACAGACGTAAAGAATGAACAATTACACCATTGATTGAAGCCGGAGTGGCTGCTGGGATTGGATGTGCCGCCATCTTGAAGCCATTTCATTATTGCAAGTATCTCATCAGCTAATCATGTGGTAGCAACTCAATGCACAAATGCATGCAGACATGGTCAAGTGGTGCAGCTAACACCATCAAAATGCTGGAGGAACTCAGCAGGCCAGGCAGCACCTAGGAAAAGACTGGTGAATGGTCTCAAATCAAAACGTCGACTGTTTACTCTTTTCTATGCTGCCTGGCCTGTTGAGTTCCTCCAGCATTCTGTGTGTGTTGCTTTGGGTTTCCAGTATCTACAGAATTTTGTTACGTAGGAGGTTCAGACCAAACAACAGAATGAGTAATCAATGTGACTTTGACCATGGAATGATCATTAGTGCCAGACAGGGTGGTTTGAGTATCTCAGAAACTGCTGATCTTCTTGGATTTTCATGTACAACAGTCTTTAGTGGTAGTTTTGTGGCCGAAAACACCTTGTTGATGAAGGAGGTCAGAAGAGAATGGCCAGGCTGGTTCAAGCTAACAGTAGTGTGCAGGGGAACATATCTAAACACACAGCACATCAAACCTTGATGTAGATAGACTACAGCATCAGAAGAGCATGAACATACACTCAGTGGCCATTTTATCAGGTACAGGAGGTACCTAATGAAGTGACCATTGAGTGTCATTGGTGAGCAATTATTCCTCTGTGAACAGATTTGGGGTACTGAAAGGGTTAATATTTTTGGAAGTAATTGTGAAAAGAAACTCCACATTGAAACTAATAAAATATAAATGATCTGAGCACTGTACTAAGTGGTAAAAATGGATCACAAATTCATTAAAAAAATATTCACAGTAGATGTGACAGGAGTTCTGTGGGAAAGTTGTTGAGGCAGGTTGAAGCCAGCTCTCCCTGGACACTGTAAATCTTAACATTCTTGGCAATTACTGTACCACCTTCAGCAGTGACTGTCACCCTTTCTAATTCTGTAAGCCTACTCAGCATCTGTAAAGCCCAAAGAAGAGGATTAAATGAGTTACTCAGCGTTACCACAGAAATCTCTCTGAAAGTAATGACCATGCTGTCACAGCTCTGCCGGTTGTTAGTTAAGGACAGTACCCTGATGTGGATTGTACATAGATCCTTGGCATCGTTGAGAGGACTGAGTTACAAGCCTAGAGGCTCTCAATGGTGCAGTGATCACAAGCGTTGAAGCCATGATCGGAAAAGCACAACTTCGGTGGACAGGTCATGTCATATAAGACCATCAGAGATAGGGGTAAAATGAGGCTATTTGGCCCAACGAGACTGCTCTGCCATTCCATCACGGCTGATCTAATTTCCCTCTCAATCCCATTCTCCTGCCTTCTCCCCATTACAGTTCACACCCTGACTAATCAAGAACCTATCAACCTCCACCTTAAATACACCCAATGACATGGCCTCCACAGTCATCTGTGGCAAAGAGTTCCACCATTTCACCACCTTCTGCCTAAAGAAATTCATCCTCATCTCCATTCTAAATGAATGACCCTCCATTCTGAGGCCAAGTCCTCTGGTCTTAGACTCCCCTTCCTATCTAGGCCTTTCAACATTTGGAAGGTTTCAATGCGATCCCTACTCATTCTTCTAAGTTCCAGCAAATACAAGCCCAGAGCCATCAAACGCTCCTCATACAATAACTCTTTCATTCCTGGAATCATTCTTGTGAATCTCCTCTGCAATGTTAGCACATCCTTTCTAAGATAAGGGGCCCTCAGCTGCTCACAATACTCCAAGTGAGGCTTCACCAGTGCCTTATAAAGCCTCAGCATTACATCCCTTGTGTTTATATTCTAGTCCTCTCAAAATGAATGCTAACGTTGCATTTGCCTTCCTCACCACCAACTGAAGCTGCAAGTTAACCTTTAGAGAATGCTGCACAGAGACTCCCAAGTCCCTTTGCACGTCCAATTTTTGATATTTCTGCCCATTTTGAAAATAGTCTATGTTTTTGTTCCTGCCATGCACTTTCTGACACTGTATTCCATCTGCCACTTCTTTGCCCATTCTCCTCATCTGTCTAAGTCCTTCTGCAGTCTCCCTGCTTCCTCAACACTACCTGCACTTCCACCTATCTTCGTATTATCTGCAAACTTGGCCACAAAGCTATCAATTCCCTCATCCAAACCACTGACATATAACATGAACAGAAGTGACCCCAACACTGACCCCTGTGGAACAACACTAGTCACTGACAGCCAGCCAGAAAACGCTCCCTTTATTCCCTCTCTTTGCCTCCTGCCAATCAGCCACTGCTTTATCCATGCTAGAATCTTTCCTGTAATACCATGGGCTCGTAGCTTGTTAAACAGCCTCGTGTGTGGCAATTTCTCAAAAGCCTTTTGAAAATCCAAGTACACAATATTCTCCGATTATCCTGATTGTTATTTCCTCAAAGAATTCCAACAGATTTTTCATGTAAGATTTTTCCTTGCTGAAACCATATCTATGAAGGATTCCCGAATTCCGAAACAGCTACCGTAAGGCGAGCTTTTGCTGCTCAAGAAAAATCAAGGCAGGTCCAATGAAAGTAAACAACAGAGATGAGAAGGAATTTGTTTACCAAGAGGGTCATGAATCTGTGGAATTCATTACCACAGATGGCTGTGGAGGCCAAGTCATTGCATATATTTAAAGCATAGGTTGATAGGTTCCTGATTAGTCTGGGTGTCAAAGGTTACAGGGAGAAGTTAGGAGAATGGGATTGAGAGGGGTAATAAATCAGCCATGATAGAATGGCATTATTCTGTTCCTATGTCTTACGGTCTTATGAAGATTCTGCAGATGCCTTCATGAGGTCTCAACCTGAAACATTGACTGTTTATTCCATAGATGCTGTCTGACCTTCTGAGTTCCTCCAGCATTTTGTGTGAAGGCTAATATTGCACATGCTGAACTTAGTCCCTGTTATGTACTCCTAGGGTTCATATTTTCTGTGGACTGTCACTTTAAAACATCAAGAGAATGAGACTGACTTTTGGACACTGTTTGAGCTGTTACAGAGAGAGAGAGGGATAAAGCATGCCTTGAGATGGTGTTTATACGAACTCTAAAGCTACAAGGACGCTGCCTGCTTATGAGTTCTTACAGAGAGAGAGCAACGAGCAACTAATGAGTCGTCATGGTGACTGAGGGCAGTGTTATTTGATGGACAGCTGGTGTTCAGCATGTTTGGATAAATACAAGGTCCGCTGGTTGCTAGCCAGGCACACATGATTTTGGACACTGGATGAGCTTTGTGTGCTCACAGAAAGGTGGGTTTTTGGAGGATCGATCAGTGGCTCTCGCAGTGTGGAAAAGGTGTGACTGGTGGGAAGCTATCAGTGTATCAGCTAAAGTTGATAACTTTACCACAGAAGATGGTCTCCTTTTTGTGGTCATATTCAGATCTGGTGAGGGGAGTACCTTTGTGAATACCACTTGTGTGTTGCCCTTGTTTGGTAGTTTACTGAAGAAAGGCACCCCTGTGGCAAATCACTGTTGGAGTTATTTCATATGTCGTGGAACTGGGTAAGTGACTATCACAGTTGTGTGTTTGGGGTAACCTTGTGTGGAAACTACCTGTGTGTGATAATCCTTGCCTAGGTTGGTAGTTTTACCACTTGAAGATGGTACCTCAGTGATAGACTACTGTTGGTGATAATCCATACATGGATTCTGTAGGAGTATCCTGTGGCCACCACTTTAAGATGTCCCGTAGCTGAATTTTTTGGGTGTGGTACCACTTGTGTTGAAAGCATATTCGTTGAAGATCACTGTCGGTAATATTTTGTGTGTGGAGTGGAACAACTTCGGAGATAAAACCTACTACTATTGTTATTTTGTATTGCTGTCATGGAATCTGTGGAATATTGACGTAATTGCCTTCTCACAACTTTCGCCTTTTGGATTACAAATATCTCTCATTAATTAACCTGAGCATTGAACTAAACTATCTTACATTCCATCGTAAGACTGTATCCCTTACCACCTAAGTTTGAAGAAGTTTGGGTTCTATATTTACACACCTGTATATGCAAAAGTTCTGCTAACCTGTTTGATTTATCTGGTTTTATATTACTGTATTGTGTAGTTACTAATAAAATAGCTTCAGGTAACAGCAATACCAGACTCCCCGTATTTTTCCATTTCTGCTGGTTCTTTAAACCGTTACAGGGTAGGTAACAGTCCCAAACGACTTAGAGTAGAGTGCACAAGACCAGAGTGGCTGGTGAGCCCTGGTTAGAATCACTCACAACAGCCTAGAGGAGAGGCCCTGAGCAAAACTAGTTGCTGTCCGATAAAGAAAGAAAGTTACAGCAATGGCTCCAATATCAGATCCAGGACTGCAATTGTGTAGAATGATGGGTCATTTTCCCCTGGATGTGAGCAGAGCTTCAGTCTGTTTCTAACAGAAGTTCACTGGAAGGGTCTGATCCCAGCACAGGCTCTTGTTGGGGGCAGGATTCAGAGTTTTGGACTGCTGCCTTAGTCCCATCATTGACTGCTGAAGTGGCTCCATGGGACATCAGTTTTATACAGCCCTGTGAAATCTCTCTCAGCACCTCATCATGTTCTGAACATGGTGTAACTAAAAGCATTGACACATTTCCAAGCTCACCATTTATCACTTACGGTTCACACTGTTTGTAGAAAGACTGTACTTGTAACAAAGTGTGTTTGAAAGCTCTGGGGGAGCAGGTAGAGTTTCCAGGAACTGACACCAACATTACACTGGGAAAGAGAGATGAAAGGTAGATTAGCTTTGTGTACATCACATGTGCATCAAAACAGACAGTGAACTGCATTGTCTGGGTCAACGACCAACACAGTTCGAAACTGTGCTGGGCAGACCATAACTGTCACCATGCTTCCGGCGTCAACACAACATGCCCACAACTTACTAACCCGAACCCGTACATCTTTGGAATGTGGGAGCATCCGGATGAAACCCATACTGTCATGGGAACAACGTTCTAACTCTTTACAAACGGTGGCAGGAATAGAACCCTGATTTTATAGCTGATGCCGCAAGTTCAAATTTCAAAGTAAATTTATTATCGAAGTACGTATATGTCACCATATACAACCCAGCATGCACCCATGAGATGGGTTTGTCGGCCCGACTGTGGTTTGAGCACAGGCCATAAGAACAGAAGAACGTAAGAAATAAGAGCAGGAGTAGGCCATCTGGCCCATCAAGCCTGCTCTGCCATTCAATAAGATCATGGCTGATCTGGCCATGGACTCATCTCCACCTACCTGCCTTTTCCCCAGAACCCTCAATTCCCCTACTATCCAAAAATCTATCCAACCTTGTCTTAAATATATTTGCAGAGGTAGCTTCCACTGCTTCATTGGGCAGAGAATTCCACAGATTCACCACCCTCTGGGAAAAGCAGTTCCTCCTCATCTCTGTCCTAAATATAGTCCCCCGAATCTTGTGGTTATGTCGCCTAGTTCTAGTCTCACCTACCAGTGGAAACAACTTTCCTGCCTCTATCTTATTTATCCCTTTCATAATTTTATATGTTTCTACAAGATCTCCTCCCATTCTTCTGAATTCCAGTGAGTACAGTCCCAGGCCACTCAATCTCTCCTCATAGTCTAACCCCCTCTTCCCTGGAATCAACCTGGTGAACCTCCTCTGCACCACCTCCAAAGCCAGTATATCCTTCCTCAAGTAAGGAGACCAGAACTGCACACAGTACTCCAGGTGCAGCCTCACCAGTACCCTGTATAGTTCCAGCATGACCTCCCTGCTCTTCAATTCAATCCCTCTAGTAATGAAGGCCAACATTCCATTTGCCTTCTTGATAGCCTGCCGCACCGGCAAACCATGAATCATGCACAAGTCCCTCTGCACAGCAGTACGCTGCAATTTTTTACCATTTAGATAACAATCTGCTCTTTCATTTTTCCTTCCAAAGTGGATGACCTTGCATTTACCAACATTGTATTCCATCTGCCAGACCCTTGCCTTTGTATATCTTTCTGCAGACTCTCCATCACTTCTGCACAATTTCCTTTTCCACTCAATTTAGTATCATCAGCAAACTAAGATACACTCCGCCCCCTCTTCCAGATCATTGATGTATATTGTAAACAGTTGCGGGCAGAGCACTAACCCCTGCGCCACACTTTTTTGAGCAGTGGTGTGACCTTCACCCTCTTCCAATCTGCCAGGACCTGCCTAGAGTCCAGAGAATTTTGGTAAATTATCACCAAAGCCCCTAACATAACTTCTGCCATCTCTTTCAGTACCCTGGGATGCATTCCATCAGGACCAGGGGACTTAATCTACCTTCAGGCCCACAAGTTTGCTCAGCACTACCTCTTTAATGATAGCTATTGTACTGAGGTCCCTACCTCCCAACACATCCATGATATCTCTCTTTAGCATGCTAGACGTGTCCTCCACCGTAAAAATCGACGCAAAATAGTCATTCAAAGCCTCTCACAACACGCTGGAGGAACTCAGCAGGTCGGGCAGCATCCGTGGAAACGACCAGTCGATGTAAAAAACACAACACGCTGGAGGAACATTCAAAGCCTCTGCCATTTCCTCATAACGCAATATCAATTCCCCCTTCTCGTCCTCCAAGGGACTTACGTTCACTTGAGCCACCCTTTTCCACTTTATATATTTACAAAAACTTTTACTGTCCATTTTTATATTTTGTGCTATTTTATTTTCGAATCTATCTTCCCTTTCTTTATTGCTTGCTTAGTGGTATTTTGTTGCTTTTTAAAGTTTTCCCAATCTTCCAGTTTCCCACTACTCTTGGTGACTTTGTACACATGAGCCATCATGGCGTCGGTAAGATGAACGAGAACAGGCAGAGACTGCTCGATCTGTGCTGCCATCATGGACTGTGCATCACCAACACATATTTTCAGTGTAAGAAACAGCACAAGGTCAGCCACCAAGACAGCCCGACTGACGTTGAAAAGTGTGGTAGTCTTCACAGACCAGAGCAAGCAGCTTGAACATTGGATAGAGTACTGCCTGGAGCTGTATGTGACCTAGAGTGTGGTGACCGATGCTACCCTGGAGGCACTGCCTGACTGGTTGGTCATGGAAGAGTTTGGTGCGTTGCCAGCTGTGGAGGAGCTCAGCAAAGCCATCGACTATCTCACCAGTGGGAAAGCCCCAGAGAAAGGTGGAATTTCCCCCCCCCTCCAAGACATGCAAGATGCCAACATTGTCACACTGTACTAAGACAAGGGCGACTGATCGTAACTAATACCGCAGCATCTCTCTCCGTAATATTGTGGGGAAAGTGCTCACCCGCACCATCTTGGCACAACGTCCAATCTTGCATCCAGAGTCTACCTACAGTCTCAGTATGGGTTCAGAGCTGGGCAGGTCTACCGTGGACATGATCTTCTCACTGGGCCAGCTACTGGAGAAGTGTCGAAAGCAGTAGAAGCCACTGCACACAGCCTTCATTGATCTGACCAAGGCATTCGACCTTGTCATCAGAAATGGGGTCGTCATTCAAATTCCTGCTAAATACTGGCTGCCCACCCCCCACCAAGACTGTGCAGCGTCATATCATCCTTCCATAAGGACACGCACAGCACTGTCTGCTTCAATGGAGCAACTTCTGATGCCTCTGCAGTGAGCAGTGGGGTGAAACAAGGTTGTGCCCGGCACTGACCCTCTTTGCAATCTTCCCCTCCATGCTCCTTTACTACGCTTTCGCAGACTGCACTGAAGGCATCTATCTTCACAGAAGGGCTGATGGCAAGCTGTTCAACGCCACTCGTTTGCGCTCCAAGACCAAAGTTAGGACAGCCCTTATCCACGAGATACTGTTTGCAGATGATGCAGCATTAACGTCACACACTGATGGTGGATCAACCACTTCGCCCGTGCCTGCAAGGGTTTGGGTTAACCGCGGGCTGAAGAAGACAAACATCATGGCACAGTGTGCTGAGTCTCCCCCAAACATCACCATTGATGGTTGCTCTCTTGAGATTGCCAACTCCTTCACCTATCTTGCATCAACCATCACCAGCTCCCTGCCCCTCGAAGCAAAGGTGAACAGCAGGGTTGCCAAAACTGCGGCTGTCATGGCCAGACTGAACAAGAGAGTGTGGAACAACGGACAGCTGATGAAGAAGACCAAGCTGCCTGTGTACCAGGCGTGTAGGCTCAGCAACCTCCTCTACGCCAGCGAGGCTTGGACACCATACTTCAACCGAGAGAAGAGACTAAACTCATTTCACCTTTACACTGCCTCAGGCATATCTTGCACGTCTTCTGGGCAGGACAGAATCACCAACACAGAGGTGCTGCAGTGGGCTGACACCTCCAGCATCCACGCACTACTCAGCCACAGATGGCTGGGCCATGTCAAACGGATGGACCAGAGACACATTCCCAAGGACATGCTGCATGGAAGACCATGCCTCTACTACAGGGATGTCTGCAAGCGTGACATGAAGCTGGCAGGCATTGTCCTCAACACATGGGAGGAAACATTTGAAGACTAGACAGCCGCAGTCGAAAGTGGTGTGTGACGTGCTGAGGTAGCAAGGACCAACATGCTCATCAACAAGAGAGCCAGAAGAAAAGGCAGATCTGCATCACCCAGAGCACCTTCCTCCTTCACCTGCAGCCACTGTGAGAGAAACTGTCAGAGAACATAGAAATCTACAGCACATTACAGGCCCTTCGGCCCATAATGTTGGGCCAACCATGTAATCTACTCCAAAAACTGCCTAGAATTTCCCTACCGCACAGCTCTCCAGTTTTTCTAAGCTCCATGTACCTATCTAAGAGTCTCCTAAAAGACCCTGTTGTATCCGTCTCCATCACCGTCACTGCCAGTGCATTCCATGCACCCACTACTCTGTGTGAAAAACTTACCCCTCATATCCCCTCTGTGCCTACTTCCAAGCACCTTAAAACTGTGCCCCCTCTTGTTCTAGCCATTTCAGCCCTGGGGAAAAAGCCTCTGGCTATCCACACGATCAATGCCTCTCATCATCTTATACACCTCTATCAGGTCACCTCTCATCCTCTGTCGCTCCAAGGAGAAAAGGCCAAGTTCACTCAACCTATTCTCATAAGGCATGCTCTCCAACCCAGGCAACATCCTTGTAAGTCTCCTCTGCACTCTCTCTATAGTACCCACATCCTTCCTGTAGTGAGGTGACCAGAACTGAACACAGTACTCCAAGTGGGGTCTGACCAATGTCTTACATAGCTGTAACATTACCTCACAGCTCTTGAACTCAGTCCCATGGTTGATGAAGGCCAACACGCCATACGCCTTCTTAACAACACTGTCAACCTGTGCAGCAGCTTTGAGTGTCCTATGGACACAGACCCCAAGATCCCTCTGATCCTCCACACTGCCATGAGTCTTAGCAGTCTTACATTCTATCTTCAAATTCAACCTACCAAAATGAACCACTTCACACTTATCTGGGTTGAAGTCCATCTGCCACTTCTCAGCCCAGTTCTACATCCTATCGATGTTCCGCTGTAACTTCTGACATCCCTTCAGACTATCCACAACACACCCAACCTTTGTGTCATCAGCAAACTTACTAACCCACCCTTCTGCTTCTTCATCCAGGTCATTTATAAAAATCACAAAGAGGAGGGTCCCAGAACAGACCCCTGCAGAACACCACTGGTCACCAACCTTCACGCAGAATACATAGCGTCTATAGCCACCTTTGCCTTCTATGGGCAAGCTAATTCTGGATCCACAAAGCAAGGTCTCCTTGGATCTCATGCCTCCTTACTTTCTGAATGAGCATTGCATGAACCTTATCAAGTGCCTTACTGAAATCCATATGCACTACACTCACTGCTCTACCTTCATCAGTGTGTTTTGTTACATCCTCAAAGAATTCAATCAGGCTCAAAGACATGACTTGCCTTTGACAAAGCCATTCTGACTATCCCTAATCAGATTATGTCTCTCCAAGTGCTTATAAATCCTTCCTCTCAGGATCTTCTCCAACAACTTGCCCACCACTGAAGTAAAACTCACTGATCTATAATTTCCTGGGTTATCTCTACTCCCTTTCTTGAACAAGGGAATAACGTTTGCAACGTTTCAATCCTCTGGTACTTCTCCCATCCTTATTGATGATGCAAAGATCATCACCAGAGGCTCAGCAATCTCCTCACTTGCTTCCCACAGTAGCCTTGGGGTATATCTCGTCCAGTCCTGGTGACTTATCTAACTTAATACCTTTCAAAAGCTCCAGCACATCCTCTTTCTTAATTCATACATGCTCAAGCATTTCAGTCTGCTGCAAGTCATCCCCACAGTTGCCAAGGTCCTTTTCACTGGTGAATACAGAAGAAAAGCATTCATTAATTACCTCTGCAACCTCCTCTGGCTCCACGCACATGTTTCCACTCTACTTCTGGTTGGCCCTATTCTCACATGGCTCATCCTCTTGCTCTTCACATACTTGTAGAATGCCTTGGGGTTTTCCTTCATCCTGCTCACCAAGGCATTTTCATGGCCCCTTGTAGCTCTCCTAATTTCATTCTTGGCACCTTTGTAATTTTCTAGAGGTCTAACAGTTTCTACCCAGAGGTCTACCCAGTTTCTTGACCTTTCGTAAGCTTTTTTTTTCTTCTTAACTAGATTTTCAACATCCTTCAATGGATCACACCAATGCAGAATGCCATACAAATGTTCCCTGTACACGTTTCTGCAGTGTATTTCCCTGAGAACATCTGTTCCCAATTTATGTTCCCAAGTTCCTGTCTAATAGTATCATATTTCCCCCTACCCAATTAAATGTTTTTCCAAATTTTCTGCTCCTATCCCTCTCCAGCACAATGTTAAAGGAGATAGAGTGCTCTCCTACCAAAATGCTCTCCTACCAAGAGATCTGACACCTGACCAAGTTAATTTCCCAATATCAATTCAAGTACAGCCTCTCCTCTAGTTGGCTTATCTACATATCACATCAGGAAACCTTCCTGAACACACCTAACGAACTCCACCCCACCTAAACACCTTGGTCTAAGGAAATGCCAGTCAATATTAGGAAAGTTAAAATCTCCCATCACAACAACCCTATTATTATTGCACCGTTCCAGAATCTGCCTCCCTATCTACTCCTCGATGTCCTTGTTACCACTGGGAGATCTATAAAAAAAACATCCAGTAGAGTCATTGTCCCCTTTCCTGTTTCTGACTTCCACCCCCACTGACTCAGTAGACAATCCCTCCACGACTTCCTCCTTTTCTGCAGCCGTAACACTATCCCTGATTAGCAATGCCACACTCCCACCTCTTTTGCCTCCCCCCTGTCCTTTTTGAAACATCTAAAGCCTGACACACTCAGCAGCCATTCCTGCCCCTGAGACATCCAAGTCTCTGTAATGACCATAACATCATAGTTCCATGTATTGATCCACACTCTAAGTTCATCCACCTTGTTCATGGTACTCCTTGCATTAAAATAGACACATCTCAAACCATCAGGCTGAGTGCATCTTTGCTCTATCATCTGCCTATCCTTCATCAAAAACTCCCTACAAGCTGTCCCTACTTGTGCGCCAACTGCCCCATCCTCTGTCTCTTCACTTCAGTTCCCACCCCCCCAGAAAATCTGGTGTAAACCCTCCCCAACAACATTAGCAAACATCCCTGCCAGGATATTGGTCCCCCTCAGATTCAAGTGCAACCCGTCCTTTTCGTATAGGTTACACCTGCCACAGAAGCAGTCTCAATGATCCAGAAATCTGAATCTCTGCCCCCATTCCAATCCTTAAGCCACGCATTTATCCTCCACCTCATTCTATTCCTATACTCACTGTCAAGTGGCACAGGCAGTAATCCCGAGAGTACTACCTTTGAGGTCTTGCTTCTCAATTTCCTTCCTAACTCCCTGCATTCTGTTTTCAGGACCTCCTCTCTTTTCCTACCTATGTTGTTGGTACCAGTATGTACCATGACCTCTGGCTGATCACCCTCCCATTTCATGATATTGTGGATGAGTTCAGAAACATCACGAACCCTGGCACCTGGGAGGCAAACTACCCACAGAATCACCTATCTGTCCCCCTGACTATAGAGTCTCCTAGTACTGATGCCATCCTCTTCAGTTCCCTACCCTTCTGAGCCACAGGGCCAGACTCAGTGCCAGAGGCACGACCACTATTGCTTCCCCCAGGTAGGTTGTCCCCCCCAACAGCACTCAAATGGAGTACTTCTTGTTAAGGGGGATGGCCACAGGGGTGTTCTCCACTATCTTATGCTCTCCCTTCCCTCTCCTGATGGTCACCCACTTATCTGTCTCCTGTGGCCCTGATGTGTCTGGAGCCTGTAGCTCCTATCGATCACCTCCTCACTTTCCCTAACAAGCCAAAGGTCATTGAGCTGCAGCTCCGGTTCCCTAACTCGATCTCTAAGGAGTTGCAGCTTGATGCATCTGGTGCAGATGTGGCCATTAGGGAGGCTGGAAGTCTCTCGGATATCCCACATCTGAAACCCTGAACAGAAAACTGGCCTTGCAGTCATACCCATTATTCTTAAATTAGAAGTAAATAAAAATATGGAACTAACTTACCTCCTTCCCTCGCCTAGGCCTGTCCTCACCAAAGCCCCGATGAGCCAAAGCCCTACTACTCTGACTCACACTACTCTGATGACTGTTCCTTCGATGACCACGCCACTAAACAGTGTCTCCCTTTTATCCCAGAACCTTCTCAGCAGCCTTGCATGATGCTGAGCTACTGCGTCTGCGCACTCCTCCTATTCGAATTTCCTGCTGAGAGAAACTTCTCGCATTTTAAATCTCCTCAGCAGCCTTGCGCGATGACAAGCTACTGAACCTGGGCACTTCTCCCAATTAAGTCTTCCGCTGCAAGAAACTCCTTGCTTTTTACATCTTCTCACTGTAGAGTGGTCTTGTCACTCTCAAGTGGGCCTGTACAGCCACTCTAGAAAGTTCAAATAGCCCCAAGTCTAGAACCCCAAGAACCATCAGAAAAAGTGTCACACCATCGTCTCTCGAGACATATGGATGCCACCGTTGATGACAACCTGAGATTCACTTTCTTGCAGGCATTCATATAGAACAAAGAAATGCAATAGAATCAATGAGAACCTACACACAAAGACTGAAAAAAAACCAACGTGCAAAAGAAGACAAGCAGTACAAATAAACAAATAGACAAACAAATAAATATATGTAGCCCCCCCGCCCCCCCCCCCCGGCCAGCCTCAGGGTCATTCAACTCACTGTCGTCTAGGGAAACAGCCCTCGGCCCTGCCAAACTGGGTAATAGTTTGTGTGGATGCTGTGTGATGTACCCCACCCCACCCAAATAACAGACAATACACCAGATACGATTAAATGATTTACAGTTTATAAATATCACTGGAACTATATAATTAATAGAGAATAAAATATAAAAGGAAAATAAAAGGTGCCACACTTATCAAAGTTCAATCTCTTCGTGCACAAACAGTTGGAGCTCAGGACCCTTCTTCTTCACCCTGCGACCCCTCGGACCACCTCGACCGGCCGCCTGGGACCAACAACGGTAGTCGACCAGACGCTCCACACGAGTCCATCTCCGTCTCCTCTCCTCGCCAAACGCCCCACTAGGGGTCCGACCCCGTTAGCGGACTCACAGCACCTGGTCCATCCTCTGTCTCTCTCTCCCGCCTTCTCCCCCAAAACCCCGCGCATACTATATCTTCAGAGACACCAAAAACATAACAACTATCCCAATTGGTTTGTAACATCTTCATACCACAGTCTAACCCAAAACAAATGCTGCTAGCACAAGAACTTTCTCAGCGTTTAACATGACAAAGAAGCATTCCCAAGTATAACATAACAAAGAAGCCATTTTAATTAGCCTATGCAGTAACATAAAAGACAAAACCCCCTTACATGTATAATACTGAGAACATGAGTTGTAGAGTCTTTGAAAGTGGATGCATTGATTATCAAATCAGTTCAGTGTTGAGGTTAGTAAAGTTATCCACGCTGGTTCAGGAGTTTGATGGTTGAGGGATAATAATTGTTCCTGATCCTGGTGATATGGGGGACATAAGGCTCCTGTACTTCCTTCCCAATGGCAGCAGTGAGATGAGAGCATGATCTGGATGGTGAGGGTCCTTGTTGATAGATGCTTCTTTCTTGGGGCAACACTTCCTCGCAATAGTGTATTTGTACTGCTTGTCTATTTTTGCACATTGATTGTTCGTCAGTCTTTGTGTGTAGTTTTTCATTGAATCTACTGTATTAAAGGAAGGCAGGGGCAAGCAGCCATCATCTGAGTGGACAGAGTCAGAGTGTTGATCTTGAGGCTTTAATTCTTTGACGCTTTAGCAAAGAGTGACCTTATTTACAGAAAACAAAGAAAAGGCTCTAGGTTAATTTTCTTTTCCATTCCCTTCCTTATATCTCCTCAGCCAGAAAAATAGAGATGCCAGACAGGATAGTTGAATGCTCCTCTTGTGGGATGAGGGAAGACAGAGAGACCTTCAGTGTCCCGAAGGACTACAACTACGAGAAGCGCATCCAGCTGCAGCTTCTAACAATTGGCATTAAGGAGTTGGAGATGGAACTGGATGAACTCCAGATCGAATAAACTCTTCTTGGGCTTCTGGGTACAGGTATCAATTTTAAACAATGTTTTAATGACAAACTCTGCCATCTTCATCAGGGATGATTCCTGGGCATATCTAGTCTGATGGTATCATCCCTCCTGATTGATGAGTCCTCATCCAATCAGGTTTCCACTGTACACCTTACTTACAATCAAATTCCAGTTTTTACTTAGAGTAAGACCTTCGTCTTTATGAAAATTCTTTAAAATTGACTTTGATGACACAAAACTACTGGCTTTTGGGACCACCTGGTGCAGGAGGTCATTGAAATAAAACTAGAGGAAACTAGAGGAAAAGAATTTTAACAAAGACAAATGTCTCGCTTTAAGTAAGAACTGGGATTTGATTGTAAACAAGGTGGGAGAATGGAAACCTGATTGGATGAGAACTAACTAATCAGGAGGGACAGATGACGGGGGTATAAATGCTACCAGACTAGACATGCCCAGGCATTATCCCTGATGAAGGTGGCTGAGTCTGTCATTGAAACATCAGTTAGAATTTATACTTGTACCCAGCTGGAAGACCGAGAAGAGTTTATTTGTCATATACTCCAGGAAAGCACTAGATACTTTTTGAACTCCAGATCACTCAGGAGGCTGAGGCGGTGATAGAAAGAACATATAGCGAGGTAGTTACACCCAATATGCAGGACACAGGAAACTGGGTGACAGTCAGGAAGGGGAAAGGGTTAAGGAGCCAGTACAGAGTACTCCTCTGGCCAACCCCCTCAACAACAGGTATATCACTTTGGATACTATTGGCGGGGAGGGAATGACCTAACAGAGAAAAGTCACAGTGGTTGAGTCTCTGGCACTGAGTCTGGCTCTGGGACGCAGAAGGGAAGGGGGGCAGAAGAGGCACACTGTGGAGATGGAAGATTGGTTAGTTTGGGAATGGATAGGAGGTTCCGTGGACAAAAATGAGATTCCTGAATAGTATGTTGCCTCCCGGGTGCCAGGGTCTGGGATATCTTGGATCGAGACCTCATCATTCTTAAGAGGGAGGGTGAACAGCCAGATGTTGTGATCTATGTAGGAACTAATGACGTGTAGGATGAGTGACAAGTATCTGCATAGGGACTTCAGAGAGTTAGGTGCTAAGTTAAAGGGCAGGACCTCCAGGACTGCTACCCATGTCGTGTGCTAGTTAGAATTAGGAAGATTTTACAGTTTAATACATGGCTAAGGAGTTGGTGTAGGAGGGAGGGCATAAAATTTTTGATCATTGGGCTGTCTTCCAGGGAAGGTGGGACCCATACAGAAGGTACAGCTTGCACCCGAACCGGAGGGGGACTAGTATCCTAGCGGGAAAGTTTGTTAATGCTGCATGGTGGGGTTTAAACTAGAGTTGCAGGGGGATGGGAACAAGAGTGTCAGAACAGTTAGTGGAGAGGTTGTGGACGTAGATGTTGGTAAGACTTCAGACAAAGTCAGGATGGAAGTTCATGTTGCCAACGGATGGTGAATTTGTGAAATTTGTTACTACAGGCAGCTGTGGAGACCAGATCATTGGCAGTATTTAAGGCAGAAATTGATAGGTTCTTGATTGGACATAGCATCAAAGGTTATAGGGAGAAGGCTGGGGAGTGAGGCTGAGGAGGGAAAAAAAGGATCATGATTGAATGGTGGAGCAGACTTAATAGGCCAAATGGCCTAATTCTGCTCCTATGTCTTATGGAATTATGATCTTATAAAAGCCAAAGACAGGGCAAATAATAGAGCAAAAATTCAGGGGAAGGATTGTGAAGCTTTTAAAAGTCAACAGAAAGCAGCTAAGAAGGTAAGTTAATTAAGAAGGTAAAGATGGAATGCAAATGTAAGCTAGCCAATAATATTAAAGGGGATACCAAAAGTTTCTTTTGATACATAAAGAGTAAAAGAGAGGTGAGAGTGGATATCAGAACGCTGGAAAATAGTGCCGGAGTGGTAGTAATGGGGACAAGGAAATGGCAAATGAACTGAATTTTGCGTCAGTCTTCACTGTGGAAGACACTAGCGATATGGTGGAACTAGAGAGAAGGTTCTTGGGGAAGTGAAATGTCTGAAGGTCTGAAGTCACCTGAGCCAGATAGTCTACACCCCAGGATTCTGAAAGAGGTGGCTGAAGAGATTGTGGAGGCATTAATAATGATCTTTCAAGAATCACTAGATTCTGGATTGGTTCCTGAAGACTGGAAAATTGCAAGTGTCACTCCACCCTTCAAGAAGAGAGAGAGGCAGAAGAAAGGAAACTATAGGCCAGTTAGTCTGACCTCAGTGGTTGGGAAGATGTTGGAGTCGATTATTAAGGAGGAGGGTTCAGAGTACTTGGAGACATGATAAAATAGGCCGTAGTCAGCATAGTTTTCTCAAGGGAAAATCTTGCCTGACAAATCTGTGTGAATTCTTTGAAGAAATAACAATCAGGATAGACAAAGGAAAATCAGTCGATGTTGTGCCCTTGGATTTTCAGAAGGCCTCTGACAAGATGCCAGGCATGAGGCTGATAAGAAGCTCTGAGTCCGTGGTATTACAGGGAAGATTCTAGCATGGATAAAGCAGTGGTTGATTGGCAGGAGACAAAGGGAGAATAGAGGGAGCCATTTCTGGTTGGCTACCAGTGACTAGTGGTGTTCCACTGCGGTCTGTGTTGGGACCATTTCTTTTTACATTATATGTCAATGATTTAGATGATGGAATTGATGGCTTTGTTGCAAAGTTTTCAGATGATATGAGGATAGGTGGAGGGGCAGGTAGTTTTGAGGAAGTAAAGAGGCTACAGAAGGACATAAATTAGGAGAATGGGCAAAGAAATGGCAGATAGAATACAGCATCAGGAGGTGTATGGTCATCCACTTTGGTAGAAGAAATGAAAGTGTTGACTATTTTCTAAATGGAAAGAAAATACAAAAATCTGTGGTGCAAAGGGACTTGGGTCCTTGTCCAGGATTCCCTGAAGGTTAATTGGCAGGTTGAGTCCATAGTGAGGAAGGCAAATGAGATGTTAGCATTCATTTCAAGAGGACTAGAATATAAAAGCAAAGATATAATGTTGAGACTTTATAAAGCACTGGTGAGGCCTCACTTGGAGTTTTGTGACAGTTTTGGGCCCCTTATCTTTGAAAGGATGTGCTAAAATTGGAAAGGGTTCAAATGAGGTTCATGGAAATTATTCCAAGATTGAATAGCTTGTCATATGAAGAGCATTTGATGGCTCTGGGCTTGCATTTACAGGAATTCAGAAGAACGGGGGTGACCTCATTGAAACCTATCGAATGCTGTAAGGCCTTGATAGAGTGGATGTGGAGAGGATGTTTCCTATGGTGGGAAAGTTTAAGACTAGAGGACACAGCTTCGGAATAGAGGGGTGCCCTTTTAGAATGGAGATGAGGAGAATTTTCTCTGGCCAGAGAGTGGCGAATCTGTGGAATTCTTTGCCACAGGCAGTTGTGGAGGCCAAGTCTTCATACCTATTTAAGGGAGAGGTTGATCGATTCTTGATTGGTCAGGGCAGGAAGGGATATGGAGAGAAGGCAGGAGGTTGAGGCTGAGAGGAAAATTGGATCAGCCATGATGAAAAGGTGGAGCATACTTGATGGGCCAAATAGCCTAATTCTGTTCCTATATCCTATATCTTATGTTCTATTTCTTTGTTCTACTGTGAATGCCTGCAAGAAAGGGCAGCACAGTAGTGTCGTGGTTGGCACAACGCTTTACAGTACCATTGGTCTGGGTTCAATTCCCGCCACTGCCTGTAGGGAGTTTGTACGTTCTCCCCTTGACCGTGTGGCTTTCCTCCGGGTGCTCCGGTTTCCTCCCATAGATCAAAGACGTACCTGTTGGTAGGTTAATTGTTCATTGTAAATTGTCTCATGATTAGGCTGGGATTAAATCAAGGGTTTGCTGGGCCATGTGGCTTGAAGGCCTGGAAGGGATTATTCTGCACTGTATCTCAATAAATAAATAAATGAACAAATAAACAGAAGAACCTCTGCATAGAGTATGGTGATATACAGTGATAAATTTACTTAGAACTTTGAACTTTACTTTGAGACAGCCTGGCTTTACAAATCCAAGTGCAGCAGATTTCTAAATATTCTCAATAATTGAAGAATCTGTCTCCACCGCAAACAGTGAGTGCATTGGTACCACTTGGGGTGGTTAGCGCAATGCTATTACTGCTTGGGGTGTCAGAGTTTGGGTTCAATTCTGGCATCCTCTGTACGAAGTTTGTACGTCCTTCCCGTGCCTTTGTGGGTTTCTTCCGGCTGGTCCAGTTCCTTCCCACAAACCGGTTAGTTGGTTAATTGGTCATTGTAAATTGTCCTGTGATTAGGCTAGGATCAAATAGGTGGGTTGCTGGACAGCAAGCTTCTTGAGCTGGAAGGGTCTGTTCTGCACTGTATTTCTAACTAAAATAAATAAATACACATGTTTTACTCTTACTCACTGTAAGTGATAAAACCTGATTAGTGACTGTAGTGTGAATCGGATTCAAATCATATTCTGCCCTTCCTCCCTCAGAAAATGCCAATCTGGTAACAATCAGAGAATTGTGAGAGACACTTGGAAGAAACGCTGCCTTCTGGAGTCCTGGTCAGGAACAATGCACACCGGTAAATACTGCACAGAGATTAATGAGGTGTGAAGAACTGCATGAAATAGCTGGAATAGTTTGCGTGTTGTAAGAGGCGCCTTTGTTATTAAGTAACAGCAGAGCCAAACTGCACTGCTGTGGACAGGAAGGCTCGACAACTGGTTGTCTGCCCAAAGCATCACTGGCACCAACCTACCCGCCATGAAGGACATGAATACAGAAAGGTACAGGAAAATGGCTAGGAACATCATAAACATCACCCACCCTGCACACAGACTATTTGTCCCACTCCCATGAGGGAGGAAGCTCCATTAGACTGAGGATTTTGAGGCCGTATCTCTTAAAGGTTTCAGTGTGGAGAGGCCTGAGTGCAAGCGGGTGAAAAGCTATAGACAGATCTTTCCCCCACAGTTTATTTATTGTTTTTCCTTCTTTATATCCAGAACAGGAAGGATGCCAAGCAAAAGAGTGGAATGCTACTCTTGCAAGATATGGGAAGATAGGAAGATCTCCATGTCTCAGATGAAGAGGTACAGCTTCTAACAATCGGCGTTAAGGAGCTGCAGCTGGAACTGGATGAACTCCAGATCATTTGGGAGGCTGAGGGGGTGACCAATGTTCCTCGAATTTGTAATAACCGATGTACGCAAAAATCTTGCGCTGTGCAGTTTTTTGCCCAATGACGACAATGTGCACGCTGAATAATTTCTTCAATAAAAACAGTATAAATAAGCCAGTTCTAAAATATGCAGGCAAATCATCACAAACTCCACATTGCCAATACTGTCCACATCAGAAACTGGAAAAGGAAATGTGATTGTATACGATCATGAAATATACTTAACATGCCAATGAGATAGAAGTGGACAACTTTTTGTGCACAGTTTAAATTCCTTTGTGTGTTAGTAGCGAAAGCTGTGTGTGTGCACACCTTAGAGAGAACACTGGGTGTGATAGATGGGACATATAGAGAGGTGGTTACACCCAAGATGCAGGATACAGGGAAAGCTGTGACAGTCAGGAAGGGGAAAGAGGATAAACAGCCAGTGCAGAGTACCCCTATGGGCATCACCCTCAACAACAGGTGTCTTACTTTGGATGCTGTTTGGGGGTAAGTCCCAGCAGAGGAAAGTCATGGCGATCAGGTCTCTGGCACTGGGTCTGGCTCTGTGTCTCAGAAGGGAAGGGGGAGTCATAGAGCCGAGCTGTGGTGATAGAGAATTCGTTAGTTAGGACACAGAAAGGAGGTTCTGAAGATGAAAACAAGGTTCCCATATGGTATGTTGCCTCATAGGTCTGGGACATTTCGGATTGAGTCCTCACCATTCTTAAGTGGGAGGGTGAACAGTCAGTGGTCGTGGTCCATGTAGGTACCAGTGACATAGGTGGTTCAATAGACAATAGACAATAGATGCAGGAGTAGGCCATTCGGCCCTTCGAGCCAGCACCACCATTCACTGTGATCATGGCTGATCATCCACAATCAGTATCCAGTTCCTGCCTTATCCCCATAACCTTTCATTCCACTATCTTTAAGCGCTCTATCCATCTCTTTTTTGAAAACATCCAGAGACTTGGCCTCCACAGCCTTCTGGGGCAGAGCATTCCATACATCCACCACTCTCTGGGTGAAAAAGTTTTTCCTCAACTCCGTTCTAAATGGTCTACCCCTAATTCTTAAACTGTGGCCTCTGGTTCCGGACTCACCCATCAGCGGGAACATGCTTCCTGCCTCCAGCGTGTCCAATCCCTTAATAATCTTATATGTTTCAATAAGATCCCCTCTCAGCCTTCTAAATTCCAGAGTATACAAGCCCAGTCGCTCCAATCTTTCGACATATGACAGTCCCGCCATCCCGGGAATTAACCTTGTGAAACTACGCTGCATTAGGGAGTTCAGGGAGTTAGGTGTTAATTTAAAGGGCAGGACCTCCAGAGTTGTGATCTCAAGATCACTACCCGTGCCACATGCTAGTGAGGCCAGAACTAGGAAGATTATACTGTTTAACACATGGCTAAGGAACTGGTGCAGGAGTGAGGGCAAAAGAGTTTTTGGATCATTGGGCTCTCTTCCAGGGAAGGTAGGACCTGTACAGAAGAAACAATTTGCACCTGAACTGGAGGGAGACTAATATCCTAACAAGAAGGTTTGCTAGTGCTGCACAAGAGAAGTGGGTGGGGGGGGGGGAAGGGATTTATACTAGAGTTGCAGGGGGATGGGAACCAGAACAGTTAGTGGAGAGGTTGTGGACATAGATGTTGTTAAGACTTCAGACAAAGTCTGGAATCAAAAGGTTGAGCAATGTTCTGAGCTGTGTATATTGCAAAGCAAGAAGTATTGTAGGAAAGGCAGATGAGCTCAGGACATAGATCGACGCATGAAATTATGATATTGTAACCATCAGTGAGACTTGGTTGCAGGAGGGGCAGGATTGGCAGATTAGTATTCCGGGGTTCCATTGTTTTAGACGTGACAGAGCAGGAAGGGTTAAAGGAGGAGGGGTGGCATTTTTAGTCAGGGAAAATATCACGACATTTCTCAGTCAGGACAGACTGGAGAACTTAACCAGTGAGGCATTGTGGGTGGGAATGAGGAATAAGAAAGGTGTAATAGGTTTACATTACAGACCACCCAACATTCCATGGATTTAGAGGAACCAGTTTGTAGAGAGATCGCAGAGTGCTGCAAGTAAACATAAGGATGTTATAGGAGGTGATTTTAACTTTCCAAGTATTGAATGGGACTCCCATACTGTAAAAGGACTAGATGGGACAGAATCTGTCAAATGTGTTCAGGAAAGTTTCCTCCATCAGTACATAGAAGACCCGATGAGAGAGTGCACGATACTTGATCTCCTATTAGGAAATGAGACAGGGCAGGTGACAGAAGTTTGTGTAGGGGAACACTTTTCATCTAGTGATCATAATGCCATTAGTTTCAAAGTAAATATGGAAAAATATCTGTCTGCTCCACAGACTGAGATTCTAAATTGGAGAAAGGCCAATTTTGATGGAAATAGAAGAGATCTGGCAAGTGTGGATTGGAACACGCTGTTTTCCAGCAAAGGTGTACCTGGTAAATGGCAGGCCTTCAAACGTGAAATTTTTGAGAGTACTAAGCTTATATGTACCTGTCAGAATAAAAGATAAAGATACCAGGTTAGAGAACCTTAGTTTTCAAGAGATATTGAGGCCCTGGTTAAGAGAAAAAAGGAGGTGCATAGCAGGTATAGGCAGACAGGAAGAAATGAGGTAATTATGGAGTACAAGAGAACACTTAAGAAAGAAATCAGGAGAGCTAAAAGAAGGCATGGAGTTGCCCTAGCAGACAAGGTGAAGGAGAATCCTAAAGAATTCTACAGATATATTAAGAGCAAAAGGATTGCGAGGGCAAAATTGGTCCTCTGGAAGATCAGAATGGTAATCTATGAGTGGAGCCAAAAGTGATGGGGGAGATATTAAATGGATTTTTTGCATCTGCATTTACCAGGAGATTGACACAGAGTCTATAGAAGTGAGGCAAGGCATCATCGACTTCATGGACCCGATACAGATTATAGAGGAGGAGTTATTTGCTGTCTTGAGGCAAATTAGGGTGAATAAATCCCCAGAGCCTGCAGGAGGCAAGTGCAGAAATTGTTGGGGCCCAAGCAGAGATATTTAAATCATCCTTAGTGCTGGTGAGATACCAGAAAATTGGAGGATAGCTAATATTGTTCCACTGTTTAAGAAAGGCTCTAAAAATAAACCAAGAAATTGTAGACTAATGAGTCTGACATTAGCAGTGGTAATGTTATTAGAAGGTATTCTAAGGTACTGGATATATAGTATTTGGATAGACATGGATTGATTAGGGAGAGTCACCATGGTTTCATGTGTGGTAGGTCATGTCTAACCAATCTTATAGTTTTTTTTTGAGGAAGTTACCAGGAAAGTTGTTGAAGACAAGGCAGTGGATGTTGTATACATGACAAGGTCCTGCATGGGAGGTTGGTCAAGAAGATTCAGTCATTTGGCATTCAAGATGAACTAGTAAATTGGATTAGTTATTAGCTTGGTGGGAGAAGCCAGAGAATGGGTAGTAGTTGTTTACCTCTCTGACTGGAGGCCTGTGACTAGTGGAGTGCCGTGGGGATCGGTGCTGGGTCCTTTGTTGTTTTCTCATCTATATCAATGATCTGGATGATAATGGATCATCAGGTTTGCGGATGATGCCAAGATTGGGGGTGTAGTGGACAGCAAGGAAGACTATCCGAGTTCGCAGCGGGATCTGGACTGAAAAATGGGAGATGGAATTTAATGCAGACAAGTACGAGGTCTTGAATTTTGGTAGGACCAACTAGGGTAGATATTACACAGTAAACGATAGGGCACTGAGGATAGAACAAAGGGATCTGGGAATACAGGTCCATAATTCCTTGAAAGTCGTGTCACAGGTAGATAAGGTCATGAAGAAAGCTTTTGGCACATTGGCCTTCATAAATCAAAGTATTGAGTACATTAGCTGGGATGTTACGTTGAGGTTGTATAACATTTGGAGTATTGTGTGCAGTTTTGGTTACCTTCCGACAGGAAAGATGTAAAAGGTTGAAAGAGTACAGACAAAATTTACGAGGATGTTGCTGGGACTGTTGGACAGTTAAAAGGAAAGACTGAATAGGTTACAACTTTATTCCTTAGAATCTAGAAGATTGAGAGGAGATCTGATGAGGTATGCAAAATTATGAGGGGTAAATGCAAGGAGGTTTTTTCCACTGAGGTTGAGTGGGACTACAATTAGAGGCCATGGGTTAAGAGTGAAAGGTGAAAAGTTTAAGGGGACCACAAGGGGAAAGCTCTTCACTCAGAGGGTTATGAGAGTGTGGAACGAGCTGCCAGCACATGTGGTGCACGTGGGCTGGAATTCAACATTTAAAAGAAGTTTGGATAGGTGCATGGATGGGAGAGATTTGGAGGGCTATGGTCTGGGTGCAGGCCAGTGGGTGTGGGCAGTTTAAGTGGTTCAGCACAGACTAAATGGGCCCAAGGTCCTGTTTCTGTGCTGTACTTTTACGTGATCCTTTTCTCCTTGGAGCGTCGGAGGATGAGAGGTGACCTGATAGAGGTGTATAAGATGATGAGAGGCATTGATCATGTGGATAATCAGAGGCTTTTTCTCAGGGCTGAAATGGCTGCCACAAGAAGACACAGGTTTAAGGTGCTTGGGCGTAGGTACAGAGGAGATGTCAGGGGTAAGTTTTTTTCACACAGAGTGGTGAGTGCATGGAATGGGCTGCCAGCAACGATGGTGGAGGCGGAAACGATAGGGTCTCTTAAGAGACTTTTGGATAGGTACATGAAGCTTAGAAAAATACAGGGCTATGGGTAACCCTAGTAATTTCTAAGGTAGGGACATGTTCGGCACAACTTTGTGGGCCAAAGGGCCTGTATTGTGCTGTAGGTTTTCTATGTTTCTATGACTCTGTCAATCTATGTAGCATTATTGCCAGGACCACCAGACTCAAAAACAGTTACTTTCCACAAGCAGTAAGGCTGATCAACACTTCCACCTACTAACCCAGCTCTCCACACCCCCAACCACCACTACTTTGTCATTTCTTTCTTCGCTTTCCCAGTGGGTCAGAAGTTTACATACACTTGGTTAGTATTTGGTAGCATTGCCTTTAAATTGTTTAACTTGGGTCAAACATTTTGGATAGCCTTCCACAAGCTTCTCAAAATAAGTTGCTGGAATTTTGTTCCATTCTTCCAGACAGAACTGGTTTAACTGAATCAGGTTTGTAGCCCTCCTTGCACACACACGCTTTTTCAGTTCTGCCCACAAATTTTCTATCGGATTGAGGTCAGGGCTTTGTGATGGCCACTCCAATACCTTAACTTTGTTGTCCTTAAGCAATTTTGCCACAACTTTGGAGGTATGCTTGGGGTCATTGTCCATTTGGAAGACCCATTTGCGACCAAGCTTTAACTTCCTGGCTGATGTCTTGAGATGTTGCTTCAATATATCCACGTAATTTTCCTTCCTCATGATGCCATCTATTTTGTGAAGTGAACCAGTCCCTCCTGCAGCAAAGCACCACCACAACATGATGCTACCACCCCCATGCTTCACAGTTGGGATGGTGTTCTTCGGCTTGCAAACCTCACCCATTTTCCTCCAAACATAACGATGGTCATTATGGCCAAACAGTTCAATTTTTGTTTCATCAGACCAGAGGACATTTCTCCAAAAAGTAAGACCTTTGTCCCCATGTGCACTTGCAAACTGTAGTCTGGCTTTTTTATGACGGTTTTGGAGCAGTGGTTTCTTCCTTGCTGAGCAGCCTTTCAGGTTATGTCGATATAGGACTCGTTTTACTGTGGATATAGATACTTGTTTACCTGTTTCCTCCAGCATCTTCGCAAGGTCCTTTGCTGTTGTTTTGGGATTGATTTGCACTATTCGCACCAAAGTACGTTCATCTCTAGGAGACAGAATGTGTCTCCTTCCTGAGCGGTATGATGGCTGCGTGGTCCCATGGTGTTTATACTTGCGTACTGTTGTTTGTACAGATGAACGTGGTACCTTCAGGCGTTTGGAAATTGCTCTCAAGGATGAACCAGACTTGACATCATTTTCTGACCTCAACCCGATAGCCATAAAAAAGCTACAGAAAGGGTGTGTAATGTAGCAGGATCCTCTTTTCAGTCAATATGGGTGGAAGTCAGGAACAGGAAGGGAGCAGTTACTCTACTGGGGGTATTCTATAAGCCCCCTGGTAGCAGCAGAGATACAGAGGAGCAGATTGGGAGGCAGATTTTGGAAAGGTGCAAAAATAACAGCGTTGTTATCATGGGTGACTTTAACTTCCCTAATATTGATTGGCACCTGATTAGTTCCAAGGGTTCAGATGGGGCAGAATTTGTTAAGTGTGTCCAGGATGGATTCCTGTCACAGTATGTGGACAGGCCGATCAGGGGGAATGCCATACTAGATCCAGTACTAGGTAATGAACCGGGTCAGGTCACAGATATCTCAGGGGGTGAGCATCTGGGGGAAAGTGACCACCGCTCCCTGGCCTTTATTATTATCATGGAAAAGGATAGAATCAAAGAAGACAGGAAAATTTTTAATTGGGGAAAGGCAAATTATGAGGCTATAAGGCTAGAATTTGCGGGTGTGAATTGGGATGATGTTTTTGCAGGGAAATGTACTATGGACATGTGGTCAATGTTTAGAGATCTCTTGCGGGATGTAAGGGATAAATTTGTCCCGGTGAGGAAGATGACGAATGGTAGGGTGAAGGAACCATGGGTGACAAGTGAGGTGGAAAATCTAGTCAGGAGGAAGAAGGCACCATACATGAGGTTTAGGAAGCAAGGATCAGATGGGTCTATTGAGGAATATAGGGTAGCAAGAAAGGAGCATAAGAAGGGGCTGAGAAGAGCAAGAAGGGGGCATGAGAAGGCCTTGGCGAGTAGGGTAAAGGAAAACCCCAAGGCATTCTTCAATTATGTGAAGAAAAAAAGGATGACAGGAGTGAAGGTAGGACCGATTAGAGATAAAGGTGGGAAGATGTGACTGGAGGCTGTGGAAGTGAGCAAGGTCCTCAATGAATACTTCTCTTCGGTATTCACCAATGAGAGGGAACTTGATGATGGTGAGGACAATATGAGTGAGGTTGATGTTCTGAAGCATGCTGATATTAAGGGAGAGGAGGTGTTGGAGTTGTTAAAATACATTAGGACAGATAAGTCCCCGGGGCCTGACGGAATATTCCCCAGGCTGCTCCACGAGGTGAGAGAAGAGATTGCTGAGCCTCTGGCTAGGATCTTTATGTCCTCGTTGTCCACGGGAATGGTACCGGAGGATTGGAGGGAGGCGAATGTTGTTCCCTTGTTCAAACAAGGTAGAAGGGATAGTCCGGGTAATTATAAACCAGTGAGCCTTACGTCTGTGGTGGGAAAGCTGTTGGAAAAGATTCTTAGAGATAGGATCTATAGGCATTTAGAGAATCATGGTCTGATCAGGGACAGTCAGCATGGCTTTGTGAAGGGCAGATCGTGTCTAACAAGCCTGATAGAGTTCTTTGAGGAGGTGACCAGGCATATAGATGAGGGTAGTGCAGTGGATGTGATCTACATGGATTTTAGTAAGGCATTTGACAAGGTTCCACACGGTAGGCTTATTCAGAAAGTCAGAAGGCATGGGATCCAGGGAAGTTTGGCCAGGTGGATTCAGAATTGGCTTGCCTGCAGAAGGCAGAGGGTGGTGGTGGAGGGAGTACATTCAGATTGGAGGATTGTGACTAGTGGTGTCCCACAAGGATCTGTTCTGGGACCTCTACTTTTCGTGATTTTTATTAACTACCTGGATGTGGGGTTAGAAGGGTGGGATGGCAAGTTTGCAGACGACAAAAAGGTTGGCGGTGCTTTAGATAGTGTAGAGGATTGTCAAAGATTGCAGAGAGACACTGATAGAATGCAGAAGTGGACTGAGAAGTGGCAGATGGAGTTCAACCCGGAGAAGTGTGAGGTGGAACACTTTGGAAGGACAAACTCCAAAGCAGAGTACAAAGTAAATGGCAGGATATTTGGTAGTGTGGAGGAGCAGAGGGATCTCGGGGTACATGTCCACAGATCTCTGAAAGTTGCCTCACAGGTGGATAGGGTAGTTAAGAAAGCTTATGGGGTGTTAGCTTTCATAAGTCGAGGGATAGAGTTTAAGAGTCGCGATGTAATGATGCAGCTCTATAAAACTCTGGTTAGGCCACACTTGGAGTATTGTGTCCAGTTCTGGTCACCTCACTATAGGAAGGATGTGGAAGCATTGGAAAGGGTACAGAGGAGATTTACCAGGATGCTGCCTGGTTTAGAAAGTATGCATTATGATCGGAGATTAAGGGAGCTAGGGCTTTACTCTTTGGAGAGAAGGAGGATGAGAGGAGACATGATAGAGGTGTACAAGATAATAAGAGGAATAGATAGAGTGGATAGCCAGCGCCTCTTCCACAGGGCACCACTGCTCAATACAAGAGGACATGGCTTTAAGGTAAGGGGTGGGAAGTTCAAGGGGGATATCAGAGGAAGGTTTTTTACTCAGAGTGGTTGGTGTGTGGAATGCACTGCCTGAGTCAGTGGTGGAGGCAGATACACTAGTGAAGTTTAAGAGACTACTAGACAGGTATATGGAGAAATCTAAGGTGGGGGCTTATATGGGAGGCAGGGTTTGAGGGGCGACACAACATTGTGGGCCGAAGGACCTGTACTGTGCTGTACTATTCTATGTTCTATGTTCTATGTTCTATGAATATTTGTGGGCAGAACTGAAAAAGCGTGTGTGAGCAAGGAGGCCTACAAACCTGACTCACTTACAGCAGTTCTGTCTGGAAGAATGGAACAAAATTCCAACAACTTACCATGAGAAGCTTCTGGAAGGCCACCCAAAACGTTTGACCCAAGTTAAACAATTTAAAGGCAATACTACCAAATGCTAAAAAAGTGTATGTAAACTTCCAACTCACTGGGGAAGTGATGAAAGAAATAAAAGCTGAAATAAATCATTCTCTCTACTATTATTCTGACATTTCACATTCTTAAAATAAAGTAGTGATCCTAACTGACCTAAGACAGGGAATGTTTTCCAGGATTAGACGTCAGGAATTGTGAAAAACAGAGTTTAAATGTATTTGGCTAAGGTGTATGTAAACTTCTGACTTCAACTGTGTATTGCTAGGGTGCCTAAGACTTTTGCACAGTACTGTATATTTATGTATCTTGTGTGTTTATATTTATTGTTTTATTATTTTTTTTCTCCACTCAAAACTGGTAAAACCTGGGGTATGTGCATAACCAAGCACACTCATTTCTCAATTGCTGGGAACTTTCAGGCCATATAGTGGTATTTAGTATTGTGGCTTTCTGAAGATTTACATAAATGTTACATAGATGTGTAACTGTTAATGGAGTTTGTCCCTGTATCCTGTCATGTCAGTCGTAAGTTCTGTTACTTGATAATATATATATATGCATTATGAATGTGTTTATTTCTAATGACCATTTCGTGTGTGCCTTTCTTCTCCTAACTGCTTGAGTGGTCCCCGTGACAAGTGGACTACTTCCCTGAGAAATGCTTGCAGCAGTCAGTCTGTTGATGATGGGCTACTTTGAGTGCTGGCAGTATCTTTTCTGGTTTTCCCGGTGCCTGCCTGCCTATTCAGCAGCGCACCACTTGTGGTTCGCTTACTGTCATGCCCAGCGCTAGCTCCAGGTGTGCACTGGCAATCTCCGTGCTGTGGCCGTATCACTCTGTTCCGTAAACATCTCTTCGTTTCTAAAGCAAAAGGGTATTGCTTTTTATACCTACAGTCACTTTTTAGTTTCAGCCACCACTAACATGGAGAACAGACGCTGACCAGAGCGCCACCCAATCTGAGCACAGACATGTCTGGATTTTGTGTTTTTATTATTATTATTATGTTCTTTAACTCTTGTGAGATTTCTGTGTTTTAGGTTAAATCTAACTCCAACAAATCTGTGATCAAAAGATTTACCTGGAATGTATGCATTACCCGGGCCAGATCCTTCCTCCATTAGGTTACATGAATTGACTGGCCACTGTTTCTG
This sequence comes from Mobula hypostoma, assembly GCF_963921235.1. Classification (NCBI taxonomy): domain Eukaryota; kingdom Metazoa; phylum Chordata; class Chondrichthyes; order Myliobatiformes; family Myliobatidae; genus Mobula; species Mobula hypostoma. Next base: position 11,508,340 of record NC_086129.1, on the reverse strand, counting down.
TTGAATCAGCAATGGCAATTCAGGACAGGCATAATTTTCTGTTCATTCGAATGTAACTTAAGGGTGTTACTGATACAATTAAACTCCTGTCTCAAGCTAACAGAATAGAAAAGGAAATCAACTATATCTGTGGCTAGCTGGAACCTATGGGTTTGCAGTGTGCCACTTGCAAAGTTAAAAGTAAATTTAGTATCAAAGTACAGATATGTCACCAGATACAACCCTGAGATATATTTTCTTCTGGAATTGCTCAGTAAATCTACAGAATAATAACCACCCTCCCCCCGACTCACTATTTCATAGGCACATGGATGGTAGAAAATTGGAAGGCTACGTGGGAGGGAAGAGTTTGATTGATCTCAGAGTAGGTTAAGATATCGTTACAACATCATCGACCAAAGGGCCTGTACTGCGCTGTACTGTTCTATGTTCTAGGTTCTAGAGGAAGTTCAAGTTCAGCTTATTGTCATTCAACCATACACATAAAGTATACCATCAAATGAAACACCATTCCTCCAGGCCAAGGTGCACAACACAGTACATATAACACACATGCAACACATAAAGTAACATTAATGCAAATAACAAAGTGCAGGTACAACACTAAACAGTGTAATACTACTGGTACTTCATACGTGTTAAGAGCTGAGTAGTGGCAGGGAGATCAGTAGTCCTTATGGCCTTTGGGAAAAAGCTGATTCCCATCCTCACAGTCCTTGTCCTACTGCTATGATACTCAGTGTGATGGAGCTAGAGATGATGCTGCCAACGTGGACTGACTGTCATCTCTTCACGACGCTGCCATCAGGCAGCAGGTACAGGAGCCTGGCGTCCCATACTTTAAGGATCAACAACAGCGTCTTCTCTACTACTTTTGAACAGACCTGAAAAACCCTACACTACTACTGTGGACTATAACATTTTACTCCTCCGCAAACCTGCATTTGTGTTATGTTTATTTTGTTTCTTATTTTGCCCACCAGTAAATTATGAATAATTAACTGTTAATCTAAGTTTATCTTAGCTTATGTTTATCCTTATCTTGTACTGTGCTGCTGCAAAAAGATAATTTCATAGAGCATAGAACTGTAGGATTAAACTGGATAATCATTATTTTTTGTGCAGTTTAACAATTTATGCCTCCTCATAATTTATATAACTACCTATAGTATTTAGGTAGCAGGATGGAGATATGTCTCTTCCAAAGGAGGTGTAAGGTGCTCCCCTCCACTAGCCTTCAAGTCACCCTTGGGCAAGGTGAAGCACCTGCTTAGTCCCCGGATCAGAGTCATATGAAGCCTCTGGTAAAGACACTGCCCAGAAGAAGGCAATGACAAACCATTTCTGTAGAAAAATTTGCCAAGAACAATCATGGTCAAAAGACCATGATTGCCCACAACATACGACGTGGAACATGATGATAACGATGGTGGTGGTGCCCTACAGTATGTACACGTAACTGTTTAATATGCTTCCTAGTGGACACAGTATGTATACACAATTCATATCAAAGTTGCTGGTGATCGCAGCAGGCCAGGCAGCATCTGTAGGAAGAGGTGCAGTCGACGTTTCAGGCCGAGACCCTTCATCAGGACTAACTGAAGGAAGAGTGAGTAAGGGATTTGAAAGTTGGAGGGGGAGGGGGAGGGGGAGATCCAAAATGATAGGAGAAGACCATGATCCTCTCATATCCCCTTTTGCCAATCACCTGTCCAGCTCTTGGCTCCATCCCTCCCCCTCCTGTCTTTTCCTATCATTTTGGATCTCCCCCTCCCCCTCCAACTTTCAAATCCCTTACTCACTCTTCCTTCAGTTAGTCCTGACGAAGGGTCTCGGCCTGAAACGTCGACTGTACCTCTTCCTAGAGATGCTGCCTGGCCTCCTGCGTTCACCAGCAACTTTGATGTGTGTTGCTTGAATTTCCAGCATCTGCAGTATTCCTGTTGTTTATGTATACACAATTGTTCAGTGGGTCCCCAGGTGGTTACAATTCTGTCTCTTTCTAGAAACTTCTCGGTATCATATTATTTGAACAGGGCCTATCTGATTTGTTAACTCTTATCTACATGTTTGAATGAATGTCTATTATCTATGGGGTATAAGAAGTGTCAGCCACATTACCCCGCCATCTTTATTCTTTCGCTTCCTTTTCTGTTTGTTCCAGATTCTCACTATTCTACATTTCCATTTCTCTTTCTTCTATTAACACTTAACAATTGTGAAGCAACAAGCTCTGTTCCTTGCTCTTGACTTCCGAAAGAACCTTGAATCAAAAACATCTGAATCCAACAGAATGGACTGTTGAACAGTTCAGCAGAGTACAGGGCTTTCTGATTAACCAAGCAGCATTTAAATGATAAGGGTAACTGAGTGCTGGAGGACATGGGAATGACATTGCTGAATGAAAATCATCTATTTTAACTTCCTCTTAACCATTCTGTGTTCTTTTTAAGAGCAAGATTAATGCCAGGAGTCTCTCGTCGGACAGCACACTTTGGAAATAGGCCTGCCCGCCGTCTTTGATTTACTGACCAGGGCAGACTTAAGTTAGGAGCAGAAACTGCGGGAAAAGCTGAGCTGGTCATGAATAGAACATAGAATATAGAATGTAGAACATAGAACATAGTGTTCTATGTGCAATACAGGCCCTTCGGCCCATCACGCTGTGCCATCCTTTTAACCTAATTCAAAATCAATCTAACCCTTCACTCCCACATAGCGTTCCCTTCGTCTCTCATCCATTTGTCTATCTCAGTCTCTTAAATGTCCATATCACCACCCCAGCACTGAATTCCATGCAATTATCACTTTCAGCATAAAAAAACTCTTCCTCCTACACTTTCCTCCAATCACTATAAAAGTATTCCCGCTCTTATTAACCATTTCCACTCTGAGAAAAAGGCACTGGCTGTCCACTCTACCTATGCCTCTTATCATATTATAAACCTCTATTAACTCATCTCTCATTCTCCTTCACTCCAGGAGAACAGCCCTGGATCACTCAACTTATCCTCATTAGGAATCCTGTCTAATCCAGGCAGCACATTGGTAAATCATCTCTGCACACTTTCTGGAACTTTCATATCCTTCCTATAATGAGATGACCAGAAATGAACACGTGTGATCTAACCAGAGTTTTATAGCAGCTCCTGTCTGTGAGTCCTTGAGTCCTTCAGTGGACTCGCATACTCTCTGACATTACTCCTGCTGCTGTCAGACTTCCTCAGTGAATTCACAGATATCGGGCTTCTGACATCCACTGTGGATTCACAGACTTGTACACCAGGGCTTCAGCCATTGGGCATTGAATTCCAGACTTCCAATCAACCTTTGAGCTCTCACCTTTGGTGTCTTGAATAAGGTTCAGTTGACCTGCACAGAAGTGGGAATGGCATATCAATCTAGTATTGTTGGCTGGTGCACTGGTCTCTAAGATCAGATCCAAAACCTAGATTTGCCACCACTCACTGTTAAACTTGTATTTTCCAGTAGTCACTCCAGCCCCGAGTGGATATATTCCATACTTAGCACTTGTGTATAATAACTAAGGATACAATAACCAAGGGTATAAAGCCAGGGAGACCACATTCAGTTTGCATCAGTAATAACATCTCTTCCTCATAAATGGCAGTTCATCAAGAAGCCATCACCTATCATTAAGGAGCCTCACCGTCCGGGACATGCTGTCTTCACATTACTGCCTTTGAGGAAGAGATACTGAAGCCTGAAGAACTGCACTCAATGTTTTAGGAACAGTTTCTTCCCCTCCAACATCAGATTTCTGAATGGCCCATGAACGCTTGAACACCAGCTCACTATTCCCCTTCTGTATTTATTTACTTGTTTCTTTCTTTATGTGTATCTCAAAAATTAGAAGCTTCAAATTACATTTATTATCAAAGTATGTATGGAGTATACAACCCTGAGATTCATCTTCCCATAGACAGCAACGAAACAGGGAAAACCAAGGAACCCATTCAAAGAAAAACATCAAACCACCTTTCCCCCCCGATGAGTAAAAAGAAAGACAGATCACCAAATGGCAAAAAACAGCAGAATATAGAAGTACAAAATTGAAAGGGTCCAGGCATATTCAGTTCAGCTCAGCTCTCGTTCAGTCTAGCGTTCATTATCTGTCCCAATCAAAATCGCCCAAAATAGCAACAGAGAAAAGGAGCTACCAGAAATCAGAAAGATATCATAACATGAACTACAGAGTCCAATCCACAAACCGCGTCAATCTAACCTTGCTCCCGTACCATCTTGCTGGGTGGCAGTGTGAAATGTGAAGAGGATGTTATAAGAATGCAGGGTGACTTGGACAGGTTGGGTAAGTGGGCAGGTGCACCTTAATGTGGATAAATGTGAGGTTATCTACTTTGCTGGCAAGAACAGGAAGGCAGATTACTGTCTGAATGGTGTCAAGTTAGGAAAAGGGGAAGCACAACGAGATCTGGGTGTCCTTGTTCATCAGTCACTGAAAGTAAGCATGCAGGTACAGCAGGCAGTGAAGAAAGCTAATGGCATGTTGGCCTTCATAACAAGGGGAGTTGAGTATAGGAGCAAAGAGGTCCTTCTGCAGTTGTACAGGGTCCTAGTGAGACCACACCTGGAGCATTGTGTACAGTTTTGGTCTCCAAATTTGAGGAAGGACATTCTAGGTATCGAGGGAATATAGCGTAAATTTACGAGGTTAATTCCCGGGATGGCGGGACTGTCATATGTTGGAAGATTGGAGCGACTGGGGTTGTAAACACTGGAATTTAGAAGGATGAGAGGGGATCTGATTGAAACATATAAGATTATTAAGGGATTGGACATGCTAGAGGCAGGAAACATGATCCCGATGTTGGGGGAGTCCAGAACCAGAGGCCATGGTTTATGAATAAGGGGTAGACAATTTAGAACGGAGTTGAGGAAAAACTTTTTCACACAGAGGGTTGTGGTTCTGTGGAATGCTCTGCCTCAGAAAGCAGTGGAGGCCAATTCTCTGGATGCTTTCAAAAACGAGTTAGATAGAGCTCTTAAAGATAGCGGAGTGAAGGGATATGGGGAGAAGGCAGGAAAGGGGTACTGACTGTGAATGATCAGCCATGATCACAGTGAATGGTGGTGCTGGCTCGAAGGGCTGAATGGCCTACTCCTGCATCTATTATCTATTGTCTATTGTCTATCTTCCGACAGCATGGAGGGAGGAAGAGACATTCCTCCAGCAGTAGCGAGCATGAGGCTGACAGATGGCGCTGAACACCTTCCACTCTGACCTTGATGATTTCAATCTTCCTCGACACTTTAATGGGCAAGATCAGCAAGAGATTAAGTCAATTATAGGTTTGCGCCCAGTCTCCAGGCTTCTTGGCCTTGAAGCCACATGCCTCACCGAACACCCTCAGAGACATCAAAGGCCAGATCGCTAAATCGGCCCAAAAACACACCACCAGAATCTAGAGCACAGGCTCCAACTGTAGCAGAATCACATTTGAAAGAAAAATAAGACATAAAAGAAGTGAAAGAAGTAGTTTCATGAATTGTGTGAAAGATGTCACTCTTGGTCACATTGTTTGCTGGCACCATCTTCTTCCAATTGTAAATTTTATGTCTTGTGGTGTACTGCTGCCACAAAACAACAAATTTTTCACAGAAGTTACAAAAGTTACTTTGAACTTTTGAACTTGATTCTGACAAGAGGATGGCACATTATCAAAAAGCATGGTTCTTCAGAGACGTTCTTTAATCGAAGCCTTATCTTCTCTCTGATCCAAAAGTGAAGAGTCCCAATGGCCTATCTTCGAAGAACAAAATCTTCACAGCAGTGTTTATTTTTCATTTATCTCTCTGTTATCTTGTTGTTGCTCTGCACAAATTGGCTGTTGTGCTCCTGCATTATAAACCCTATGGAGTCCTTTGTGATCATGTGAAAAAAATTGAGGAAACACTGTATAAATCCTGGTTTTCTCTCTGGATTTTGTGGTGGTAATGCTCACTTCTAGGAGCACAGAATAGAAGTGGTTTAAACACAGCTTACTTTGCACAGGTATCAAATACAGTGGTTGAAAATGTATTCAGCCCTCTCAACTATTTTCACATTTTACTGTCTCATTTTCTAAACTTGAAGTATACTGAAGTAGGATTTTGAGCTTATCTACAAAACATTTGCATTATGTCAAATGAAAAGAAAAATTCCAAAGCCTGTCAATAATTTACTAAAAATTAAAAACCAGAATTATGAGGCTGAATAACTGTTCAACCCCTTTGTAATTACTACACTAACTTTCCTCTGGGTGGCAGGATGGAGTTACGTCTCTGCCAAAGGATGTGTAAGGCACTTCTTCCCTCCACTATCCTGCAGGTCACCCTTGGGCTAGGCACCTGCCTAGCCCCTAAATCAGGGTCACATGAAGCCATTGCAGCAGGTGGTGGATGGCCGCATGAGCAGCTGGAACATATCACAAGTCCTGGTTATGCAACCACTGACGCCAGGCAGACAATGTCTGAAGAGTATTGATAATGGCTGGGGTCACTTGTCTTGTAAAGACACTGCGCAGAAGAAGGCAATGGCAAACCACTTCTGTAGAAAAATTTACCAAGAACAATCTTGGTCATGGAAAGACCATGATCACCCATGTCATATGACAACTTCCCTCAGGTGCAATATACTGTATTACCTTACCAATTCACCCGATTTGTTAATGCAGAAAATTGGAGGATCATCTGTTTTAGAAACATAGAAACATAGAAAACCTACAGCACAATACAGACCCTTCAGCCCACAAAGCTGTGCCGAACATGTCCTTACCTTAGACATTACCTAGGGTTACCCATACCCCTCTATTTTTCTAAGCTCGATGCACCATGTTTTCAATGAATTCATAAGAATAAATATTCACTCTCTCAGTATGATAGATTTTCAACAGACCAAACTAAAATGAAGACAAAAGAGCATTCAAGACAAGTCAGGGAAATGATAATGAGATGCACAAGTCTGGGAAAGGGTACAAGACCATCTCAAAGGCACTGAACAAAGTGCAGAACATTGTGAAAAAGTGGGAAAAATATGAAGCCACAGCCACAATGCCTAGATCAGGCTGCCCTTTGAAACTTCGTCACGAGAGAAGAATGTCACTCTGAGTGAGCTGCAGAAGTCAATGGTTGTGACTGGAGATGAAGTTCATGGCTCCACAATCTTTAAAGCCTTGCACAAAAAGTGTATTTATGCAAGAATGGGAAGGAAGAAGCCCTGGCTGAAAAAAGCATATCCTTGCCAGTAAAGATTCACTTAGAAGATACTGTAAAAATGTGGAAGAAGGTCTTGTGGGCATATAAGACTAAAGTGGAACTTTTTGGCCTCAACACTAAGCGGTATGTGTGGCGTAAATCTAACACCATCCCTACTGTAAAGTATGGTGAAGGTAGCATCATGCTATGGGGATGCTTTTCAATGCAGAGACGGGAAATCTGGTCAGGATTGATGGGAAGGCGAATGCTACTAAATACAGAGAGATCCTGGATAAAAACCTGCTAGCCTCTGCTAGAAAGCTTAAACTGGGGAGGAATTTAGTCTTTCAGCAGGATAACGACCCAAAGCACATTGACAGGGCAACCGTGGAGTGGCTTCAAACGAAGAAAATTGATGTCCTTCAGTGGCCCAGTCAGAGTCCTGACCTTAACCTGACTGAACATCGCTGGCAAGACCACAAGATTGCTGTCCACCGCCGCTCCCCAACTAACCTGACACAGCTTGAGCAATTTTGCAAGGAGGAATGGGCAAACCTTGCTCCATCATGTTGTGAAGGGGAAAAAAAAGCACTACTGGCTGTAATAGCGGCAACAGGTGGTTCAACAAAATACTGTGAAAAAAGGAGCATGTCATTCGCAAATAAGAACCCTTAGTTAAGTTGATCAAAGTGCCTGGTTGTAATACTCATTTATGTGAACAAAGGGCTGGGGGCTGAATATTTTTACAAACCACTGGAAATAACAGTAGAAGCTTTTACATCAACTGGAATTGACCTTCACTCGAAACTGGTCTTATCAGATTCAGATTCAGATTTATTTATCATAAATAAATATCACATATGTGCACATAACAATGGCAGAACGGCTAGCAAACGCTATTACAACTCAAGGCATCAGAGTTCAGAGTTCAATTCTGACAACCTCTGTAAGAGGATGTGGGTTTCCTCCAGGTTCAAAGGTTCATTTATTATCAAAGTATACAACTCTGAGATTCTTCTTCTCCAGATAGCCACAAAACCAAGAAAAGAGAAGAACAGCAACGCGATCATCAGCCCCAAACCCCCCCTCCCCTGCACGGAACACAACAAGAACATCCACCCCCGAATGCCTCGCTTACTGCACATAAAAACTAACAAAAATGCAACAAGAATATTGACCCCCAACTGCCCCCACCCTGCCCCGCCACATGAAACGCAAAAAGAACATCGGCCTCCAAATGCCCCTCTCCTTGGACAAAGAAACTAACAAAAAAGCGCAATAAGCATTGACCCCCCCCAACCCCTCCCCTGCACAAAATGCCAAGAGAGCATCAGCCCCCAAATCACCCTCCCCCACACAAAAAGTGAGAAAGAACAGAATATAAAAAAAATAGAAGACTGGAAAAATAAATCCAGAATCCACAGTCCAAGTCTATATCCATATCCAAAACTTAGAAAAACTCGGTAACATTCTTCAGCACGTGGCAGGCCACACAGACTCCCCTCTCCAGCAGCAGAGTGATCCCATCAGTGATCAGAAGGCAGGCAGCTGGTGCTCATTGTCCACATTCGCCTCAATGTTTCAATCTCACTCGTCGCTTCAATTGGCGAAAAAGAGTCGAACATCTCCATTTCTCACACAGTCCAAAGACATATCGGTTAGTAGGTTACGAGGTCACTGTAAACTTCCTTGTGATCAGGCTCAGGATAAATAAATGGATTTCTAGGTAGTGCAGCCCGAAGGGCTGGAGAAATCTGTTCTGTGCTGTACAGTATTTCTAAATAATTGAAATAAACAGAAACATGGAAACATACAGTGAGATGCATCATTTGCTTTAACAACCAACACAACCTAAGGATGTGCTGGGGGCAGCCCGCAAGTGTTGACACATACTCCAGCGCCGACGTACTGTACGCAACGTGCAAAAGTCTTTGGCACGTGTATGTAGCCAGGTTGCCTAAGACTTTTGCACAGTACTGTAATAATTTTATGTATTGCACTGCCACAAAAAAATATAACAAATTTCATGACATAGGTGAGTGATGGTAAACTTGATTCTAATATGGGTCTCTGTTGTGGACTGACAGCGGGAAGGGGGCAGGGAGAGGGGAATCATGGTTGGGAAAAGGACAAGGGAGAGGGGAAGGAGTGGGAAACACCAGGGAGACATTCTATAATGATCAATAAACCAATTGTTTGGAATCTAATGACCTTGCCTGGTGTCTCAGAGCTGTGAGTGTCTGCACCCTTGTCCCCCTTAGCCCTGGCACTTCTCTGCCACCTGTCCCACACCCCTCCCGCAGTGCTCCATCTCTGCCATTCCCAACATCCTTTGCTCCTGACAGATTTACAAACCCACTCTCTGCTCCACATTGACAAATACAGTACTGTGCAGAAGTCATAGGTACCTTAACTATATATGTTTGATCTTTGGGCCTCTACCTCTGGACTTGTCGACTTCAGTCTTCAACATTCAGATTTCCACTTCCAGACTCTCTGAGCTCTGGAGCTTGACCCTCAGCTTTGCCCACACTTTGCTGATCTCTGGGTATCAAGCCTAGGATTTGACGGCCACAGAGAAACACACACAGGATGCTGGAGGAACTCAGCAGGTCAGGCAGCATCTATGGAAATGAATAAATAGTCAACGTTTCAGGCCGAGGCCCTTCTTCAGGAATGGAAGGGAAGAAGAAAGATGTCAGAATAAAAAAAGGTGGGGAGATGGGAAGGAGGGCAAACTAGATGGTGGTAGGTGAAGCTCGGTGGGTGGGAAAGGTCTCCCATGGCCCACTCTCCTCTCCGATCAGATTCTTTCCTCTCCAGCCTTTTACCTTTCCCACCCACCCAGCTGTGGCAGCAAGTCGGGATGAGTTCATGGTCAAAGAGCAGCGGAGATCACAAAGGGGGAGCTGTGAGATAGGGTCTCACTGAATTCCCATCGAAGAGAAGATTTAAACTGTTTCAGGGAAGGCGTCCCTCAAAAAGGGTTCACAGTGGAGCAGCAAATCATAAACACAAGTGATTCTGCAGATGCTGGAAATCCAGAGCAACACACACAAAATGCTGGAGAAATTCAGCAGGTCAGGCGGAATCTATAGAAAATAGCACAGTCAACGTTTTGGGCCTTTGGCACTTCATCAGGACTGGAAAGGAATGGGGGACGACGCCAGAATTAAAATTTTGGGGGTGGGGGAGAGGAAGGAGGGTAGCTAGAAGGTGAAGCTGGGTGGGTGAGAAAGGTAAAGGGCTGGAGAGGAAGGAATCTGATGGAAGAGGAGAGTGGACTATAGGAGAAGGGAAAGAAGGAGGGGCATCATGAGAAGGTAATAGGCCGGTGAGGACAAGAGGTAAGAGGTCAAGAGAGAGAATGGGAAAGGAAAAAATTACCTGAAGGAAAAACCGATGTCAATGCCATCTGGTTGGAGGTTAACGAGATGGAATATGAGGTGTTGCTCCTCCACCCTGAGAGTGGCCTCATCATGGCAAAAGTGGGGGCCATGGAACGACATGTCAGAATGGGAATGGGGTTAGAAATTAAAATGGTTGTCCAGTGGGAAATTCCACGTATGGCTGATGGAGCAGAGTTACTCTAGATTTCCAGCATATGCAGAATCTCTTGTGTTTATGATTAGTCAGTCAGAGGTTTGAACTTTGGGTCTCAACCTCCATACTCACATGAACTTCTCATTCCTGTGGCCTAGTAGGGCAGTGCTGGTGAAGTGGCATAATTGATTCTAATCAGATTACTGGAATACGAAGTACTGAAGGGCTGGAGGACATCAAATGCTCCTCATTGGTTAACCCTTCCACTCCTGTGAACCTCCATCATCAGGTACCCTCCATCTTGGTTTTACTCTCTTCATGATGCTGCCATCAGATAGAAGGTACTGGAGCCTGAAGACCCACACCTTACGGACCAACAAGAGCTTCTCCACTCCCATCAGCTTCTTGAACTGACCAATAAAACTCTGCACTACTTTGGACTATAACATTTTTCTTTCTTCAGTGGTGTTATGTTAATTTTGTTGCTTATTTGCACACGAATAAGTTATGAATATAGAACATACTGTCGAACAGTTCGGCACAGTACAGGCCCTTTGGCCAACTGATTAACTAAGCAGCATAATTGGCTCTAATCGGGTGATAAGGGTTATTGAGTACTGGAGGACATGGCAATGACATTGCTGAATGAAAATCATCTACTTTACCTTCCCCTTAATCATACTGTGTTCTTTTTAAGAGCAAGATTAATGCAAAGTGACTCCCTTTCAAAGTGTGCTGACTACAATCTTTGATTTACTGACCAAGGAAGACCCAAATTTACAAGCAGAATCTGCTGGAAAAGCTGTGCTGGTCATGAAAAGAACATAGGATACAGAACATAAAACAACACAGGTCCTTCAGCCCATAATGTTGTGCTGATCCCTTAACCTACTCCAAGATCAATCTAACCCTTTCCTCCCACATAGCCCTCTATTTTTCTATCATCCATGTGCCTATCTAAGAGTCTCCTAAATGTCGCTAATGTATCTGCCTCCACCACCACCCCTGGCAGTGCATCCATCACGCTCACCACTCGGTGGAAAGAACTTACCTCCGACACCCCTGCCCTATAGTATTTTCCTCCAATCACCTTAAAATTATGCCCCTCATATTGGCCATTTCCTCCCTGGTTGTCCACTCTATTTAAGCCTCTTTTTATCTTGCTCATCTCTGATTCTCCTTTGATCTAAAGAGAAAAGATTCAGTTCACTGAGCTCTTTCTCATAAGACATGCTTTTTAATCCAGACAACATCCTGATACCAAGGGATATTCAAACAGAGTTCTGATTTCTGGTGGGACATCTCTCATTAGAATGTTTAGTGGACCCGATTTTCCCGCACACACATACAAAAGGATAGAGACCCCTCTCTGTAGCAAAGTCACATATAATTGCCACTGTTGTTTCCTTTCTGGAGACCAGTAAATGACAAAGAAAGAAAGAGCAACACATACACTCAGTGATCACTTTATTATGTACTGTACACCTGTCCACCTCCTCATAATCTAATCAGCCAATCATGTGGCAACAACTCAATGCATAAAGCATGCAGACATGGTGAAGAGGTTCAGTTGTTGTTCAGACCAAAGATCAGAATGGTGAAGAAAGTTGACTTGACCATGGAATGATCATTGGTGCCAGAATATACAGATAGTCTGAATATATTGGAAACTGCTGATTTCCAGGGATTGTCACACACAACAGTCTCTAGAGCTTACAGAGAATGGTGCGAAAAACAAAAAAAAACAAACGTCCAGTGAGCAGAATTCTGCGGATGAAAATGCCTTGTTACTAAGAGAGGTCAGAGAAGAATGAGCAGGTTAGTTCAAACTGACAGAAATGTGACAGTAACTCGAATAACCATGCATTACAACAGTGGTGTGCAGAAGAGCACCTCTGAACGCAGAACACGTCGAATCTTGAAGTGGATGGGCTGCAGCAGCTGAAGACCACGGACGTACACTCAGTGCCCATTTTACGAGGTACAGGAGGCAGCTAATAAAGTGGTCACTAAGTACAATTTCCAACCTTTCAAATTAAAGGCAGGATCATCTCCCAGATCATTTTGCTTTCATCATCTGGGGTCTATTTTCAGTTGTGAGGTTCTTTGTATCTCCATTGCAGCAGCAGGAGCTATACTAAGCTTAGCAATAAGCTTAGTAATAAACTGCTGATCAGACAAGGACCTAAATCTCTCATTATCAAATAGCAACCTCAGCTAAGTGCCGGCTGAATATATGATCGGAGCTCAAGAATCCATCACCTATGACTATGGGAGTCATCATACAAAAAGCCTATATATTTTTTAATATTTATAAATGTGACACGGCGCTTGAAATCTAATCATTCCCCGTGGTAAATGGCTCAGTGTAAGATTGTCTTTATTGGAGTGGACTTGATGTTGTACCTCAGGCTCCAGACAAAAAAAGTCTGTGCTGCTGGTATAGAATAAACTTCCTAAAGGGAAGAAATGTGTAGTACACACACAAAACACTGGGGGGACTCATCAGATTGGGCAGTAGCTACAGAGGGGAATAAAGAGCTAATGTTTTGGGCCGAGACCCTTCATCAGGACTGGAAAAGGAGGGGGAAGAAGCCAGCGGGTGAGGGGAGGAGGAGGAGTACCGGAAGATGATAGGTGAAAGCAGGTGACAGGCAAGCCAGGTGGGTGAGACAGAGGAAGTGAGAAGCTAGGAGGTGATAGATGGAAAAGGTAAAGAGCTGAAGAAGAAAGAATCTGATAGGAGAGGAGAATGGACCATGGGAGAAGGGGAAGGAGCAAGAGGCACCAGAGGAACGTGATAGGTAGGTGAGCAGAAGAGAAGGGTTATAGATGTTGCCTGACCTGCTGAGTTCCTCCAACATTTTGTGTACGATACTCTGGATTTCCACATCTGCAGAAACTTTTTTGTTTAAAATGTGCAAAAATTCAATGTATCCCACTGAAAACAGTACAAAACATAAACAAAGGGATTCTGCAGATACCGGAAATCCTGAGCAATGCACACAAAATGCTGGAGGAACTCAACAAGTCACGAGGAAGTCACATTGGCGTTTTGAGCTGAGACGCTTCATTAGGGCTCAACTCAGTACAAAACTTACCTTTTGCATTGCGCATATTTCTCCATTCTCATTTAAGCTGCCCATTCTTAAAAGCTGAGGGACAATGTTATTCTTGTTTTGCCTTACCTATCTTATTGACATAGAAACCCTCACTTGATAAGTAAAGCTTGGAGAGAGGAAGGGGATGGGCAGGGTCGTGATTTACTGTTCTACTGCTCCCCTCTGCTGGACAAGAGTCAACATCATTAAAATCCAAAGCCGCAGTGTGTGTGCATTTTTCTATTTCTGGCTGCTGAAGTGGCAGGAATGTAGAACAGCAGATTTAGCTGTCGCTGATGCAACACGGGCCTAATCCAAGCCTAACCCCTTCATGTTTCCAAGCAGGTTCCTGAACCATCATAAAGGATCAGCCTCACTCATGTATCACAGAGGCTGAACAAGCATCTGTACAGCCAGAATCAGAACCACTGCCTAACATAACAAAACATAGAATATAGAACATAGAACAGTACAGCACAGAATGAGAATCAGAATCAGGTTTATTATCAGTCTTAGATAACATAAAGCATAGGATATACACCATAGAACTGTACAACACAGTACAGGCCCTTCGGCCCACAATGTTGTTCTAACCTTTTAACCTACTCTCAGATCAATTTAACCCTTCACTCCCACATAACCCTCCATTTTTCTACCTCCATGAGTATATCTAAGAGTCTCTTAAATGTCACTAATGAATCTGCCTCTACTCTGACCATCCACCCCCACCCCCACAGTGTGCTCAATGCACTTATCACTCTCTGTGTAAAAAACCTACCTCTGACATCCCCCCTTATACTTTCCTCCTAACACCTTAAAGATAAGCCCCACCTTGTCTTGAGCACATATATATAGCTAAGGTGCCTAAGACATTTGCACAGTACTGTAACACACATCAAAGTTGTTGGTGAACGCAGCAGGCCAGGCAGCATCTCTAGGAAGAGGTACAGTCGACGTTTCAGGCCGAGACCCTTTGTCAGGATTAACTGAAGGAAGAGTGAGTAAGAGATTTGAAAGTTGGAGGGGGAGGGGGAGATCCAAAATGATAGGAGAAGACAGGAGGGGGAGGGATGGAGCCAAGAGCTGTCTTCTCCTATCATTTTGGATCTCCCCCTGCCCCTCCCACTTTCAAATCTCTTACTAGCTCTTCCTTCAGTTAGTCCTGACGAAGGGTCTCGGCCTGAAACGTCAACTGTACCTCTTCCTAGAGATGCTACTTGGTCGGCTGCGTTCACCAGCAACCTTGGTGTGTTGCTTGAATTTCAAGCATCTGCAGATTTCCTCGTGTTTGCACAGTACTGTAGTAATTTTATGTATTGCATTGTGTTACTGCAGCTGTAAAAAAAAACAAATTTCATGACGTGTGAGTGATGATAAACCTGATTCTGATAAGGGTCTTTATTGTAGACTGAGAGTGGGAAGGGGACAGGGAGAGGGGAATCATGGTTGGGAAAAGGACAAGGGAGAGGGGAGGGAGTGGGAAGCACCAGAGAGACATTCTGTAATGATCGATAAACCAATTGTTTGGAATCAAATGACCTTTCCTGGCGTCTCAGGGCTGGGAGTGGCTACAATGATGCCAGTGCCCTCCCCTGGCATTCTTTCCCTGTCACCTGTCCCACACTCCTCCCACAGCACTCCGCCTTCATCGTCCCCAACATCTTTCGCTCACTCAAGATTTACAAACTCGCTCTCCGCTCCATGTTGACAAATGCAGTATTGTGCAAAAGTCGTACGTTCCCTAGCTATATATCTGTGCCTATAAGGCTTTTGCACAGTGTTGTATCAAGTCACATCTCATCGTCCTTCTCTTCAAAGAGAAAAGCCCTTGCTCACTTACTCTGGGCCCCAGATGGAAGCAACATTCTTTGTTTGCTTTTTACCGCATAATTCCAAGACTTGTACATCCTTCCTTGGGTAGAGAGGCCAGAACTGTGACACAAGTTTCAGGCTGATACCCTTCATCCGAGCTAGAAAGGAAGGAGAGAGTCAGGCTGAGAAGGTGGGGGGAGGGGAGGAAGAAGTCCAAGGTGGTAGGTGATAGGAGAGGGGGAGGTTGAAGTAAAGAGCTGGGAAGCTCATTGGTGAAAGAGATAAAGGGCTGGAGAAGGGGGAATTCTGATCAGGGAGGACAGAAGGCCATGGAAGAAAGGGAAGCTGGAGGAGCACCAGAAAGAGGTGATGGCCAGGTTAGGAGATAAGTTGAAAGAGGGAAATGGGAATGGGGGAAATGGAGAATGATGAAGGAGATGGGGAGGAGTAATTATCGGAAGTTTGCGAAATCGATGTTCGGGCAATTAGGTTGGTGGCTACTCAGCTGGAATATCAGATGCTGCTTTTCTAACCTGAGTGTGGCCTCATCATGTAAGTAGAGGAGGCCATGGACTGAAATGTTGGAATGGGAATGGGAAGCAAAATTAAAATAGGTGGCCACCGGGAGATCCTGCTTTTTCTGGCAAATGGAGCAAAGGTGCTCAGCGTAGCAGTCTTCCAATATACGTTGGGCCTCACTGATATACAGGAAGCCACACTAGGAGCACCAGATACAATAGATAACCCCCATAGACTCGCAGGTGAAGTGTTGCCTCACCTGGAAGGACTGTTTGGGGCCCTAAATGGTAGTGAGGGAGGAGGTGTAGGGGCAGATGTAGCACTTGTTCCACTTGTAAGGATCAGTGCCAGGAGAGAGATTAGTGGGGAGGGAGGAATGGACAAGGTAGTCTCATAGGGAACAATCCCTGTGGAAAGCGGAAAAGGTGGGGGAGGGAAAGGTGTGTTTGGTACTGGAATCTCGTTGGAGATGGTAGACGTTACAGAGAATATGTGCTGGATATGGAGGTTAGTGGGGTGGTAGCTGAGGACAAGAGGAACCCTATTCCTGGTGTGGCAGTGGCAGGGTAGAGTGAGGGCAGACATGCATGAAATGGAGGAGATGCAGGTGAAGGCAGCATTGATGGTGGAGGAAAGGTAGCCCCTTTCTTTGAAGAAGGAGGACATCTCAGTTGTTCTGGAATGAGAAGTTTCATCCTGAGAGCAGATGTGGTGGAGATAGAAGAACTGAGAGAAGGGGATGGCATTTTTAAAAGTGACAGGGTAAGAAGAGGTATAGCTGTGAGAGTCAGTGGGTTCATAAGATATCAGTAGATAGACCGTCTCCAAAGATGGAGACTGAGAGATTGAGAAAAGGGAGAGAGGTGTTCGAAATGGACCAGGTAAATTTGAGGGCAGGGTGAAAGTTGGAGGTAAAGTTGATGAAATCAATGAGCTCATGATAGGTGCAGGAAGCAGCACCAATGCAGGTATTGATGTAGCACAGGAAAAGTTGGGGAGCGATGCCGGTGTAGACTTCGAACATAGACTGTTCCATGCAGCTGATGAAAAGGCAGGGATAGCTGGGACCCATGAAAGTGCCCATGGTTACACCTTTGGCTTAAAGGAAGTGGGAGAAGCTGAAAAAGAACTGAATGAGGATGAGGGCCTCCACCAGACGGAGGAAAGTGATGATGGAGGGGAACTGGTTGGGTCTGTTGTCCAGAAAAAAATGAACAGCTTTGAGGCCCTCCTGGAGGGGAATGGAGGTGCATAGGGTCTGGGCATCCATAGTGAAAATAAGATGCTCAGGGCCAGAAAATTTGAAATCATTGAAAAGATCAAGAGTGTGTGAAGTGTCACAGATGTATGTAGTAAGGGACCGAATCCTGGCGGATAAAACTGAATTCAGTGGGGCTGCAACAAGCTGAAACAATGGGTCTAGCTGGACAGGCAGGGTTATGGATCTTGGGTAGGAGATAGAAACGGGAGGTACAGGGTGAGGTTGGTGGCAGTGGATAGGAAATCCCCTGGGTTAATAAGATCTGTGATGGTGTGGGAGACAATGGCCTGATGCTCCTTAGTGGGATCCTGTTCGAGGGGGAAGTAAGAGGAGGTGTCTGACAGTTGTCGCTGGGCCTCAACAAAGTAAAAGTCAGTCTGCCAGACTACTACAGCACCTCCCTTATCTGCGGGTTTGATGCTGAGGTTAGCATTAGTGTGGAGAGAATGGAGAGCAGTACATTCAGGGTGAGTGAGGTTAGAATTGGAGAGAGGAGTGTTAAAGTAGAGACAGTGATGTGTTGTTGGCAGTTAGATCCAGAAGATCCAGAGCAGACAGATGGCCAAAACGGGGTGTCCAGGAAGAGGAGGAGGGTCATCAGTGCGGGCTGAAGAGTCCTTCCCAAAGAAGCAGAGATGGAGGTGACAGAACAAGAGCTTGGCATCATGGTGGGCACAGAACTCACAGAGCTGCAGATGCAGGGGGACAAAGGTGAGGCCCTTATTGCGAACAGAACATTCTGCATCAGAGAGGAGAAGGTTGGAGGGAATTGAGAAGACCCAGCACGAATGAGAGCTGGGATCAGAGGGGAGAAGAGGGCTATCTGGAGATTATCATTTAACTATCAGTGGAGGCTTACTGTGTATAATTGACAGTTCATTAGTTGGAAAGTGACAGGTCAGACTAGATGGAGAGATGAGCAGGTATTGAAGATAGCAAATATTGAAAGGGCTAGATAGAATGAATGTGGAGAAGATGTTTTCTATAATGGGAGAGTCTAAGACCAGAGGGCACAGCCTCAGAATAGAAAGACATCTCTTTAGAACAGAGATGAAGAGGAATTTCTTTAGCCAGAAGTTAGTGAATCTGTGGAATTCACTGGGTATATATAAAGTGGAGTTTGAATCTGAATCTGAGTCAGAATCAGGTTTATTATCACCGGCATGTGACGTGAAATTTGTTAACTTAGCAGCAGCAGTTCAATGCAGTACATAACCTAGCAGAGAGAAAAAAATGATTATAATAAATAAAATAAAACATAATAATAAAGTAAATCAATTACATATATTGAATAGATATTTTTTTAAAAGTGCAAAAACAGAAATACTGTACAAGGGGTGATTGATATGTTCGTGACCTAAGGTAGAAGGAGTCAATTTTAGAAAACCCAGCACATTTATTTTTCCCCTCCTACATTTACACACTTAGTCCAGTGGCCGTGGAGCTTACGGATCTTGGACCTCTAGAAAGTGTCCACAGCGGGTGTGATTGATAAGTTTGTGGCCTAAGATAGAAGGAGATGAGTTATACAGCTCTCGTTACATCCACAAGAAAGTCAACTCTTTGAGTGATTACGCAGGAAGTTTGAAGTTAATAACTCATCTTTTTCTACCTTAGGCCACGAACTTATCAATCACCCCTAGTATATTAAAAAAAGTGAGATAGTGTCCAAAGCTTTAATGTCCATTTAGGAATCGGATGGCAGAGGGGAAGAAGCTGTTCCTGAATCGCTGAGTGTGTGCCTTCAGGCTTCTGTACCTCCTACCTGATGGTAACAGTGAGAAAAGGGCATGCTCTGGGAGCTGGGGGTCCTTAATAATGGACGCTGCCTTTCTGAGACACCACTCCCTGAAGATGTCCTGAGTTCTTTGTAGGCCAGTACCCAAGATGGAGCTGACTAGATTTACAACCCTCTTCATCTTCTTTCGGTCCTGTGCAGTAGCCCCTCCATACCAGACAATGATGCAGCCTGTCAGAATGCTCTTCACAATACAGTCATTGAAGGTTTTGAGTGTATTTGTTGACATGCTAAATCTCTTCAAACTCCTAATAAGGTATAGCCACTGTCTTGCCTTCTTTATAACTACATCGATATGTTGGGACCAGGCTAGATCCTCAGAGATCTTGACACCCAGGAACTTGAAGCCACTCACTGTCTCCACTTCTGATCCCTCAATGAGGATTGGTATGTTTTCCTTCGTCTTACCCTTCCTGAAGTCCACAACCAGCTCTTTCGTCTTACTGATGTTGAGTGCCAGGTTGTTGCTGCGACACCACTCCACTAGTTGGCATATCTCACTCCCGTACACCCTCTTGTCACCACCTGAGATTCTACCAACAATGGTTGTATCGTCAGCAAATTTGTAGATGGTATTTGAGCTATTCCTAGCCACACAGTGATGGGTATAGAGAGAGTAGAGCAGTGGGCTAAGCACACACCCCTGAGGTGCACCAGTGTTGATCGTCAGCAGGGAGGAGATGTTATCACCAATCCACACAGATTGTGATCTTCCGGTTAG
The DNA here is from genome assembly GCF_963921235.1 of Mobula hypostoma. NCBI lineage: Eukaryota > Metazoa > Chordata > Chondrichthyes > Myliobatiformes > Myliobatidae > Mobula > Mobula hypostoma. The sequence continues at coordinate 11,488,370 of NC_086129.1, read as the reverse complement.
AAAGTCGAGGATCCAATTGGAGAGGGAGGTACAGAGGACCAGGTTTTGCAACTTCTCAATCAGGATTGTGGGAATGATGGTATTAAATGCTGGGCTGTAGTCGATGAACAGCATCCTGACATACAGTAGGTGTTTGCGTTTTCTCAGTGGTCTAAAGTCATGTGGAAAGCTATTGAGGTTGCATCTGTTGTTGACCTATTGTGGTGATAGGGAAATTGCAATGGGTCCAGGTTCTTGCTGAGGCAGGAGTTCAGTCTAGTCATAACCAAACTCTCAAAGCATTTCATCACTGTCGATGTGAGTGCTACCAGGTACTAGTCATTAAGGCAACCCATATTATTCTTCTGAGGCACCGGTATAATTGTTGCATTTTTGATGCAAGTAGGAACTTCTGCCCGTAGCAGTGAGAGGTTCTTGATTAATAAGTACTTCAAAGGTTACGGGGAGAAGGCAGGAGAATGATGTTGAGAGGGACAATAGATCAGCCCATGATGGAATGCAGAGAGACCCAATGGGATGAATGGCCTAATTCTGCTCATATGTCTCATGGTCTTATCTTAAATTTTGGATGAATAAACAGAGTAAATACAATTGAATAAGTTTAAGGAAAGTTCAAGTTTTTCCGGTCAGGGTTGGTTCTACCGAGCAACCCAGGTGCTGACGAACGCCTGAGCCACATCTGCAATACAGTGCCTATAAAAAGTATTCACCTCCCGCTTGGAGGTTTTCATGTTCTATTGTTTTACAACATTGAATCACAGTGGATTTAATTGGGCTTTTTTGACACTGATCAACAGAAAAAGACTCTTTTGTGTCAAAGTGAAAACATATCTCTACAAAGTGATCTAAATTAATTACAAATATAGAACATAAAATAATTGATTGCATAATTACTCACCCCTTCAAGTCAGTATCTAGTAGATGCACCTTTGGCAGCAATTACAGCCTTGAATCTGTGTGGATAGGTCTCTATCAGCTTTGCATATTTGAACACTGCAATTTGACCCCATTCCTCTTTACTAAACTGCTCAAGCTCTGTTAGATTGAATGGGGATCGTGAGGAACAGCCCTTTTCAAGTCCAGCCACAAATTCTCAACTGAATTGAGGTCTGGATTCTGACTTGGCCATGTCAGAATATTAACTTTGCCGTTTTTATGCCATTCCTGTGTAGCTTTGGCTTTATGCTTGGGGTCATTGTCTTGCTGGAAAACAAATCTTCTCCCAAGTCACAGTTCTCTTGCAGACTGCCTCAGATTTTCCTCCAGGATTTCCGTGTATTTTGCTGCATTCATTTTACCCTCTACCTTCACAAACCTTCCTGGGTCTGCAGCAATGAATCATCCCCACAGCATGATGCAGCCACCACCATGCTTCACGATGGGGATGGTGTGTTTTTGATAATGTGCGGTGTTTGGCTTATGCCAAACATAGCGTTTAGTCTGATGGCCAAAAAGCTCAATTTCAGTTTCATCAGACCATAGCACCTTTATCCAGCTGATGTTGGTATGCGTCATGGCAGATGAAAACAAACGAGGCGCAATGTAGGTCAATCCAAGGGTGCTGTGCGCCATGATGGGAGGTAAGAACAAGTGAAAACAAATTGAGTTTACTGAGGAAGGTGGAACACTGATGAGAGTCCAACCAGGTGGCCGTAGCATCAGGAATGAAACTCCCTGGCACTTATAATGGCTGTCCGTATACCAATTCAGCCTCAGACGACTGCAGGTCCTCCTTTGGAGCAGTTCTGAGCCCCAGCAGGACTGTTGGGAGCGGATCATGCCAACACTCATCGGTCAGAGAAGCCCTGAGAGCAGTATTTACAGAGTGATGAAACCACTACAATTCTCATAAGCCATTTGACTGTGGTTGATATACCGTGGTGCGATATAGCCTAACACCGAGGTTCTGGGCCATCGCAGCCCAGAGATCTGATATAAATTGGGGACAGTGGTCAGAGGAAATATCAGATGGGGTGCCAAACTGAGCAACCCAGGTGCTGATGAATGCCTGAACCACATCAGCAGCCATCGTCAATGCTAGAGGGACGAGCTCTGGCCACCTGGTTGTACGGTACACTATGCATGAAACCACAGGAGGGTGGAAGAGGACCAACAAGGACCAACAAGGTCCGCATTAACATGGTCAAAACATCGCTTGAGGAGCTCAGAAGATGCCAACGGTGGCTGAACGTGATGGTTAACTTTTGTCCTCCGGCACTCAAATCACGCATGTCCTTTCTCAGGCTGTGCCAAACAAACCTTAGTGCAACCAGTTTCTGTGAGGCCTTCCAGTCTGGATGTGACAGACCATGTATGGAGTTGAAAACAGTCTGTCGGAGTGTGTGGTCACGATGGGACAAGAGCGACTGGTGGAGGCATCACACAGGAAAGAAATCCCAGCTTCCCTGAACTTAAAGTCAGCCAACCGCAGGCCCATGACTGTTGTTTGGTAAATCTGGACCTCTGGGTCAGTGGCTGGTTTCAATGTCAAATTGCAATAGTCAACCCCTATGTGTACGGCCTTAATGGCTGACTGTGATAGGCAATCAGCCACGGCATTATTTTTCCCCTTGATATGTTGTATATCAATTGTGAACTCTGATATATAGGCCAGGTGACATTGCAGCCATGCAGACCAAGGGTCTGATATCCTGGCCATCTTGTGCACGAAGGGTTTGTGGTCAACAAACGCTGTGAAGTGGCGACCCTCTAGAAGAAAATGAATATGGTGGACAGCCAGATAGAGACTGAGAAGCTTGTGGTCAAACGTGCTGTACTTCCTTTCGAGGGGATGGAGCTGCTGGCTGAAGAAATTGAGCCACTGCCTCACACCTTCAAATAGCTGTTCATGTACAACACCCACAGCATAGTCTGAGGCATCAGTTGTAATGGCTGAGGAGCGGGTGCGCCAGTAGGTTTGCATTAGAAACAACTCGATTAGTATCATCACGTCCGCTGATCAGAGGTATTGCCTTTAAGTGCACTATACAGGGGGGCATAAGTTTAGCAGCTCGCAGATGAAACGGTGAGAGAGATTCACCATGCCTAAAAACTCCTGCAGTTTACTAGTAGTAGTGTGGGGTGGTAGGAAATCCATAATAGTGGAGACTTTTGATGGGAGGGGTTTCACACTTTCTGCAGAGATGGGATGGCCGAGAAAGTCAATGGTTGACAACCCAGATTGGCATTTAGCAGGGCTAATAATCAACTTAGGTTGGCTTAAGCACTCGAAAAGTGTATGGAGATGAGATACATGTTCAGATTTGAACACACTGGCAACAAGTATGTCATCGGGGTAAACAAAAAGAAAATCTAAGCCTTTTAATACAGAGTCCATCAGCCATTGGAAAGTCTGTGCTGCATTTTTCAGCCCAAGTGGCATGCACAAAAACCCCAAGAGGCCAAACGGGGTTACCACAGCCGTTTTGGGAATGTCCTTCGAGCACACAAGTACCTGATGGTAGCCCCTAACTAGATCAACTGTGGAAAAAATTAACTTTCCGGCTAAACCTAAGGCTAAAGTCTTAGATGTTTGGGACCGGGTAACAATCGGGGCTGGTGGCCTCGTTAAGGCATCTGTAATCACCACATGGGCAGCAACCAGCATCAGACTTAGGGACCATATGGAGGGGTGAAGCTCAGGGACTATTCGACCAACATACAATGCCAAGTCTTTCCATGTTGGCAAACTCAGCCTTCATGGTTACCAACATTTCTGTATCCAGTCCACATGCTTGGGCATGGACTGGCAGACCAGTTGTGGGAATGTGGTGCTCAACCCCATGTTTTGTGACTGCAGTGGGGAATGTGGGCTTAGTGAGGTTTGGGAAATCACCCAACAGTCGAGCAAACTCACATGCGGTGGTGCACGTTGACAGAGACGTTGTGGGGAACTTACAGGGGGAGCAGGGCAATGACCCAAAGTCCGTGACATCCACATTCTGGCAGTTCTTAAGATCAACTAAAAGTTCTTGGGCACACAGGAAATCTGTACCGAGCAGAGGTCTAGCTGCTTTAGCCAGGATGAAGTCCCATGTGTAACATTGCCCACTGAAGCAGAGCATCACCCGTCATGTCCCGTAAGTCTGGATCCAGTGAGGTTTCATCGCTCTTTGCCTTCTCATCAATAGGCGATGCTGGCAGCACACTCACTTGAGCACCCGTGTCACATAGGAGCGTCACCCTGAAAGGGTGTCCGTATTGAACGGTAGATATCACTGGCAGCTGGAACCCACAGTGTTCACGGACCTCTTATGTCCTGATACACCGACACTGACGAAGCTGCAAGGTGGTTGGCACTTCCTAGTGTTCGAACCCAAGCGAGCACGGTAAAAACACAGGTCCCACATCATCTGTTTCACAGCCGCGAGCGTCCTTATTTTGGGGGCCTAGCTTACTGGGCTTGTAGAGGCAGGGAAGTTTTCCTACCAGCCCCAACTAGGAGCTGAGGATGCCATCGTCTACCTGCTGAACCATGTCTACGCCCACCTGGACAAGCCAGCGAGCACTGTGAGGGTCATGGTTTTTGACTTCTCCAGTGCGTTCAACACCATCCGCCCTGCTCTGCTAGGGGAGAAGCTGACAGCGATGCAGGTGGATGCTTTCCTGGTGTCATGGACTCTTGATTACCTGACTGGCAGACCACAGTACGTGTGCTTGCAACACTGTGTGTCCGACAGAGTGATCAGCAGCACTGGGGCTCCACAGGGGACTGTCTTGTCTCCCTTTCTCTTCACCATTTATACCTCGGACTTCAACTACTGCACAGAGTCTTGTCATCTTCAGAAGTTTTCGGATGACTCTGCCATAGTTGGATGCATCAGCAAGGGAGATGAGGCTGAGTACAGGGCTACTGTAGGAAACTTTGTCACATGGTGTGAGCAGAATTATCTGCAGCTTAATGTGAAAAAGACTAAGGAGCTGGTGGTAGACCTAAGGAGAGCTAAGGTACCGGTGACCCCTGTTTCCATCCAGGGGGTCAGTGTGGACATGGTGGAGGATTACAAATACCTGGGGATACAAATTGACAATAAACTGGACTGGTCAAAGAACACTGAGGCTGTCTACAAGAAGGGTTAGAGCCGTCTCTATTTTCTGAGGAGACTGAGGTCCTTTAACATCTGCCAGACGATGCTGAGGATGTTCTACGAGTCTGTGGTGGCCAGTGCTATCATGTTTGCTGTTGTGTGCTGGGGCAGCAGGCTGAGGGTAGCAGACACCAACAGAATCAACAAACTCATTCGTAAGGCCAGTGATGTTGTGGGGATGGAACTGGACTCTCTGACAACCGGTGGTGTCTGAAAAGAGGATGCTGTCCAAGTTGCATGCCATCTTGGTCAATGTCTCCCATCCAGTACATAATGTACTGGGTGGGCACAGGAGTACATTCAGCCAGAGACTCATTCCACCGAGATGCAGCACAGAGCGTCATAGGAAGTCATTCCTGCCTGTGGCCATCAAACTTTACAACTCCTCCCTTGGAGGGTCAGACATCCTGAGCCAATAGGCTGGTCCTGGACTTATTTCATAATTTATTGGCATAATTTACATATTACTATTTAACTATTTATGGTTCTATTACTATTTATTATTTATGGTGCAACTGTAACAAAAACCATTTCCCCCGGGATCAATAAAGTATGACTATGAATATGACTATGAAAGGAGGGGGAATGATGCACCGCTGCCTAGCTGAGTGTAGACTATCAGCCATTTTAGCAAGCTCCATATAGTCCTTCACAGATACATTAGTGAACTTGATTAGGTATTTGCTGCATGAAGAGTTCTTTAAAAATAAAACAAGGCTGGTGATTTCCCAGGCGAGACAGTGTTATGGTCTATTAACACTGAAGGCTTACCATCGCTGAGGCTGGGTAAGGAGAGCAACTGTTTGGCGCGCTCAGACTCCAATAGTCCAAAAGTCTGTAAAAGGTGAGTTTTCAGTGATTGGTATTTATGGTGTCCAAGCAGACTCACCACTCTTCTGCCGTAAAATTGCTGAGCAATGTTACCACGTAGTAGAACTTCGTGTTGTCGGCGCAGATGTCAGGAGCAAATTGGGCCTCAGCTTGTACAAACCAAGAGACAGAATTTCTACTCCCTTAGTATAGGCAGAGACTGAAGACTGCAGCACCAGTAGTGAGGACCAAGAAGGTATGGACAAGGGAAGTACAAGAGCGCCTACAGGACTGCTTTGAATCGGTGGACTGGACTGTATTCAGGGAGTTGTCTTCGAGTCTCGATGACTCCGACTTCATTAAAGGATGAGTGTGTGCCTATGAAAACTTATTCTACATTTCCAAAGCAAAAATCATGGACGAACCAGGAGGTTCATCATCTGCTGAGGGCTAGATCTGTGGCATTTAAGTCTGGTGACCCAGGCTTGTATAAGAAAACTGTGTATGACTTGCAGAGGGATATTTCAAGAGCCAAGGAACAATTCCGAGAGAGGTTGGAGGTGACATTGGATGCTCATCAACTCTGGCAGGGTTTGCAGGACATTACTTCCTACAAAGCAAAATCCAACATCATGAACAGCAGTGATGCTTCACTACCAGACGAGCTCAACACCTTTTATGCTCACTTTGAAAGGGAGGATACAACTACAGCTATGAGGATCCCTGCAGCATCTGATGACCCTCTGATCTCTGTCTCAAAGGCCAATGTCAGGCTGTCTTTCAAAGAGGGTGAACCCTCGCAAGGTAGCGGATGGAGTACCAGGTAAAGTTTTGAAAACCTGTGCCAACCAACTTGCGGGAATATTTCAGGATATGTTCAATGTCCCACTGCTACGGTCAGAAGTTCCAACCTACTTCAAAAGGCCAACAATTATACCAGTGCCCAAGAAGAGCAGTGTGATCTGCCTTGACGACTATTGTCCAGTAGTGCTCATATCTGTGACCCATGAACTCACTTTCAAGCACTCCAAACAGCTCAGGTTCTCAGTGGTATTTTCTTTTTGCACTGTTCATCTTCTTTTGCACTTTGTTTGCTTGTCAGTATAGTGCAAGGTAATTGGGAGAAATGTGCATAATTCACAACCACCGACATTGAGATTGGGTTTCGCTTTCACTTGATCAGACTTCCCGAAGTGAGGGCATGGAATAGCACGGTAGGCACTCTTGAACTCGGTGTAACAACTTAGTTGTTAATAATAATTATTTAGTGGCTTTTTCAATCTGACCTGGTTAGAATCCCCAAAACGATGGAGAAGACATCAGGATGTGCTGTTTCATGCCTGTTGATAACATGCTTGTTTGTGTTGGGCAAGTGGCCAAGTGGTTAAGGCGTTCGTCTAGTGATCTGAAGGTCGCTTGTTCAAGCCTCAGCTGTGGCAGCGTGTTTGTGTCCACACATTGCTCTAGTCCGTGTGAGGAGTGGCGCCCCACACAGACTTCCAATCTGCGCCTTGTAAGGCATGAAAATGCCCGACGCAGGCCTCTCATGGTCTGAGTTGACATTCCCCTGATAACATTGCTCAGTTCTCCAAGAGCCTGCTTGACATTTTATATCTTTTGCTGATGAAAGGGGAGAGGACAGAGAATGACTCAACTTCAAGAGAAGTTTGGATAGGTACATGGATGAGAGGGGCATGGAGGATGATGGTCTGGATGCAGGTAGATGGGACTAGGCAGTAGACCAGGTCAGCACGGATTTGATGGGCCTTTTTTTGTGCTGTGACTCTTTGCCTGGGATGGGAGATGATTTGATTGCGTTACCTATTTTTCCAAGTCCATGGGAGTGTAGACTGAATCAATGGCAGATGGCACATAGTGTTGGGATGTGTATGGTCATGCACTTTGGTAAAAAGAATAAAGCCATTTTCTAAATGGGAGAAAATTATGAAATATGAGGTGCAAAGGAACTTGCAGGTTGAGTTGGTAGTAAGAAAAGAAATATTAGCACTCGTCAAAGAACAAGGTTCTAAAAGCAAGGATATAATGCTGAGGCTTTATAAGGCATTGGTCAAATTGCACTTGGAGAATCATGAGCTTTTTTGGGCCCCTTATCAGAGAAAAAAAATACTTGCATTGGAGAGGGTCCAGAGAAGGTTCATGAGAATGATCCTGGGAATTAAAGGCATAGTGTATGAGGAGCATTTGTACTCACTGGAATTTAGAAGAATGAGGGGGGATATCATTGCAACCCATCGAATATTGAAAGGCCTGCATAGAGGAGAGGATGCTTCCTATAGTGAGAGATAGCAAAGCCTCAAAATAGAATAACATCCCTTTAGAACAGAGATGATGGGGAATTTCTTCAGCCAGATGGTAATGAATCTATGGAACTCATTGCCGGAGATGGCAATGTCATTGGGTATAAACTCAGTGGCCACTTTATTGGGTACACCTATAGACCTGCTTATTAATGCAAATATCTAATCAGCCAATCATATGGCAACAACTCAATGCATAAAAGCATTGTGATATGTTCAAGAGGTTCAGTTGTTGTTCAGACCAAAGATCAGAATGGGGAAGAAATGTGATCTAAATGACTTTGACCATGGAATGATTGTTGGTGCCAGACAGGGTGGTTTGAGTATCTCAGAAACTGCTAATCTCTTGGAATTTTCATGCACAAAAGTCTCTAGTGTTTACAGAGAATGATATGCAAAACAAAAACAAAAACATCTGGTGAGCAGCAATTGTGTGGGCAAAAATACTTTGTTAACGAGAGAGGTCAGAGGAGCATGCCCAGACTGGTTCAAGCTGATAGGAAGGTGACAGTAACTCAAATAACCACATTTTACAACAGTGGTGTGCAGAAAAGAATCTCTGAACACCCAACACATCGAGCCTTGAAGTGGATGGGCTACGGATGCAGAAGACCACACTGGGTTCCACTCCTGGGGTCAATTTATTATGTACACTCCTGTAGTGTACATTTGTTGTTCAGATCAAACATTAGAATGGGAAAAAATGTGATCTAAGGTCCTTACGTAAAATTCCACAGATTCACCATTCTCTGGGTAAAAAAAATGCCTCCTCATCTCTGTTCTAAAGGGATGGTCTTGTATTCTGAATATGGATGCTGTAGCACATCCACTTCAAGGTTCGGTGTGTGGTGCAGTCAGAGAATCAATGAGCCAAGTGGCCTAATTATGCTCCTATGTCTTATGGTCTAAATCCCGCGCGCCCCCCCCCAATAAAGAGCCAGTGCAAGTATGAAGGAATGTAGTTAAAAGGCCAACACCCAAACTTAAAATACAGATGATAGAAATTTCTCAAACCAATTCCTCTTCTTGTAACCGTAGATATGTTACAGCAACTTGTCTTGCACAGGATGTTTTCATTACTGTCCCCATTGACAGTTAAGTGTGATGCAAACTTATTGCGAATACTGTCACATACCTTAAAGTGATCAACATGGAGCACTTTACAATAGTGCTGCCAAGAAGATTTCCCAGTGTTAGTGTAAGTGCTATGCTTACATGTTCAGCTTATAGCTCACAACAGATGGATGGTCAACAAGATACAATGGTCTTCCTTGGTCAGTGTTTCTTCATGGAAACAATGGCTAGTGAAGACCACTGAAGACCAACGGTATTTATATTGGAATGTGGATGACATTTCATTACACAATTTAGACCTTGTGTTCTCTTGCTCACCTTCTTTAAAGATAAAGTTTAGCTTTATTTGTCACATGTACATTGAAACATACATTGTTTGCATCGGGGCCAGCCCGCAAATGTCGCCATGCTTCCAGCGCCATCACAACTTACTTACCCTGACCCATACGTCTTTGGAACCTGGAAGGAAACCGGAGCACAGAGTGGAAACCTACGCAGCCATGGGGAAAACATACAAACTTCTTACAAACTCTCATCAGGCTAGGCCCTATTGACATCAGTGGATCTGGGGTTAAGAGGGTAAAGTTAAAGTTCCTCGGCATCCACACCACCAAGAACCTCACGTGGTCTATACACACCAGCTGCGTGGTGAAAAAGGCACAACAGCGTCTTTTTCATCTCAGACAGTTGAGCAAGTTTGGTACGGGCCCCCAAATCCTAAGACTTTCTACAGGGGCACAAGGGAGAACATCCTGACTGGCTGCATCACTGCCTGGTATGGGAACTGTACCATCACAGAATTCTACAGAGAGAGGTGCAGACTGCCCAGCGCATCTGTAGTTGTGAACTTCCCACTATTCAGGATATTCACAAGGACAGGTGTGTAAAAAGAGCCTGTGGGATCATTGGGGACTCGAGTCACCCCAACCACAATCTATTCCAGCTGCTACCATCCGGGAAGCGGTACCGCAGCATGAAAGCCAGGACCAACAGGCTCCGGGACAGCTTCTTCCACCAGGCCATCAGACTGATCAACTCACGCTGATCTGAGTGTACTCTATATTACATTGACTGTTCTATTTATAATAAATAATTATAAATTACAATGAAAGCACATTGCACATTTAGATGGAGACTTAACGTAAAGATTTTTACTTCTCATGTATGTGAAGGATGTAAGAAATAAAGTCAATTCAATTCAATTCAATCCACGTGCTTTACTTTGGGCATCATAGTTAGTAAAACATTATGGAATTATTTCAACATCACCCCATTAAAATTGTTTATTTATTTATCTATTTGCTGGTTGTTTGTTCATTTACTTATTTATTCCAATGCTAGAGTTGCAGAGGGATGGGAACCAGAGGGCCAGAACAGTTAGTGGAGAGGTTGTGGAGGCAGATGTTGGAATCAAAAGGTTGAGCATGGTACGACTAGTGTAGGGAAGGTGGATGATAGTGCTGAAGATGAGGTAGCTGGTTTACAAACAGAGGCTGGCGGAGGGCAAAACTGTAATCAATAGGATGAGTTGCAACGTAAAATGTGGAAAAAATCGAAAAGGGTGAATACAGGACTGCAGGTGTTGTATCTGAATGTGTGCTGTACATGGAATAAGGTAGGTGAACTTGCAGCACAGTTGCAGATTGGCAGGTATGATGTCGCGGGCATCACTGAATCATGGCTGAAAGATTATAGCTGGGAGCTTAATGTCCGATGATAAACATTGTATCAAAAGGACAGGCAAGAAGGCAGAGGGAGCGGTATTGCTCTGTAGGTAAAAAATGAAATCAAATTATTAGAAAAAGGTGACATAAGGTTGGACAGTGTTGAATAATTGTGGATAGAGCTAAGGAACCGAAAGGGTAAAAAGACCCTGACGGGAGCTATATACAGAACCCCAAACAGTAGTAAGGATGTGGCCTACAAATTATAACAGGAGATAGAAAATGCACGCTAAAAGGGCAATGTTACAATAGTCATGGGGGATTTCATTAAGCAGGTAGATTGGGAAAATCAGATTGGTGCTGGATTACAGGAGGGAGGATTTCTAAAGTGCCTACAAGATGGCTTTTTAGAGTAACTCGTGGTTGAGCCCACTAGTGGATCAGCTATTCTTCATTGGGTGTTGTGCAATGAACCAGAATTGAATAGAGAACTTAAGATAAAAGAACCTTTTGGGGAAAGTGATCATAATACGATCAAATTCACCCTGAAATTTGAGGACAGCCTAAAATCAGATGTAACAGTATTACAGGGAAGGAAAGTGAACTACAGAGGCATGAGAGAGGAGTTGGCCAGAATTGATTGGAAAAGAGCACTGGAAGGGATGAGGACAGAGCAGCAATGGTAGAATTTCTAGAAGCAATACGCAAGGCACAGGATATATACATCCCAAAGAGGAAGAAATACTCTAAAGGAAAATTAACACAACCATGGCTAACAAGAGAAGTCAAAGCCAACCTAAAAGCCAAAGAGAGAGCATAAAATGAAGCAAAAATTAGTGGGAAGTTAGAGAAGCTAGATTAGAGAAGTTAGATTAGTTTGAGAAGCTTTTAAAAACCAACAGAAGGCAGTTAAAAAGTCATTAAGAAAGTAAAGATGGAATACGATAGTAAGCTAGCCAATAATATTAAAGAGGATACCAAAAGTTTTTCAGATATATAAAGAGTGAAAGAGAGGTGAGAGTGGATATCGGAGCACTGGAGAATGATGCTGGAGAGGTAGTAATGGGGACAATGAAATAGTGGGCAAACTAAGTAAGTATTTTGCATCAGTCTTCACTGTGTAAGACACTAACCATATGAAGGTGTCAGGGGTCATGAAGTGTGTGAAGTTGCCACAACTAGAAATAAGACTCTTGAGAAACTGAAAGGTCTGAAGGTAGATATGTCACCTGGACCAAATTGAATACACCCCAGAGATTTGATAGAGGTGGCTGAAGAGATTGTGGAGGCATTAGTAATGACCTTTCAAGAACCACTAAATTCTGGAAAGGTTCCAGAAGGACTGGAAAATTGCAAATGTCACTCCACTCTTCAAGAAGGGAGAGAGGCAGAAGAAAGGAAACTATAGGCCAGTTAGTCTGACCTCAGTGATTGGGAAAATTTTGGAGTTGATTATTAAAGATGAGGTCTCAGGGTACTTAGAGGCACACAATAAAATAGGCCATCATCAGTATCGTTTCCTCAAGGGATAATCTTTCCTGACAAATCTGTGTGAATCCTTTGAAGAAATAACAAGCAGGATAGACAAAGGAGAATTGGTTGAAGTTGTGTACTTGGATTTTCAGAAGGCCTTTGACAAGGTGCCACACATGAGGCTACTTAACAAGCTATGAGCTTGTTACAAAATAGATTCTAGCATGGATAAAGCAGTGGCTAATTGGCAGGAGGCAAAGAGAGGGAATAAAAGGGGCCTTTTCTAGCCAGCTGCCGGTGACTAGTGGTGTTCCACAGGGGTCTGTGTTGGGACCGTTTCTTTTTATGTTATATGTCAATGATTTGAATGATAGAATTGATGGCTCTGTTGAAAGGTTTGCAGATGATATGAAGATAGGAGGGGCAGGTAGTCTTGAAGAAGTAGAGAGGCTACAGAAGGACTTAGACAGATTAAGAGAGCAGGCAAATAAATGGCAGATGGGATACAGTATCAGGAAGTGTATGGTTATGCACTTTGGTGGAAGAAATGAAAGGGTTGACTTGGAAGTCCTTGTGTAGGGTTCCCCAAAAATTACTTTGCAGGTTGAGTCTGTGGTGAGGAAGTCAAATGCAATGTTAGCATTCATTTCAAGAGGATTAGAATATGAAAGCAAAGATGTAATGTTGAAACTTTATAAAGCACTGATGAAGCCTCACCTGGAGTATTGAGAACAGTTTTGGCTCCCTTATCTTAGAAAAGATATGCTGAAACTGGAGAGGGCTCAAAGGAGATTCACAAAAATGATTTCAGGATTAAGCAGCTTGTCATATCAAGAACATTTGATAGCCCTGTATTCACTAGAATTCAGAAGATTGAAGGGTGACCTCACTGAAATCTACCAAATGGTGAAAGGCCTTGATAGAGTGGATGTGGAGAGGATGCTTCCTATGGTGTGAGAGTCTAAGACCAGAGGACACAACCTCAGAATAGAGGGGTTTCCTTTTAGAATGGAAATGAAGAGGAATTTCTTTAGCCAAAGAGTGGTGAATCTGTGGAATTCATTGCCACAGTCAGCTGTGGAAGCCAGATCTCTGTATATTTTAGGCAGAGGTTGATAGATTCTTGATTGGTCAGGTCACAAAGGGATATAGGGAGAAGATAGGAAATTGGGGCTGAGAGGAAAATTGGATCAGCCATGATGAAATGTTGGAGCAGACTCGATGGGCCAATTGGCCTAATTCTGCTCCTATATCTTATGGTGTTATGGTCTATGGTTTTGTACAGCGTGGAATAGGCCATTCCACCCCTTCGAATTATGTCGCCCAGCAATCCCCAAGTTAACCCTAGCCAGTTCACAGGACAATTTACAAGGAATAATTAACCTACCCTATTTAACCCTACCCTAATTTACAATGACCGATTAACCTACTAACCAGTACATCTTTGGACTGTGGGAGGAACCCGGAGCATCCGGAGGAAACCCACAAAGGTCATGGGAAGAACGTACAAACTCCTTATAGGCAGCCAGCAAGAATTGAACCCAGGTCACTGTTATTGTAAACTATTTTGCTAACTACTATGCCACCATGCCGCTGTGGAATTCGATTGGATTTTAAGATACAATTAGTAAATTTTTTGCAAAGTCGAGAAATGAAGGGTTATGGGGTAAAGGCAGGGCAGTGGAGCTGACTCCATTGGCAAATCAGCCATGACTTTATTGAAAGGTGGAGCAGGCTCAACAGGCTAGGTGGCCTTCTCCTACTCCTATTTCTTATATCTTTCTCTTCAGCATTGATGTAGGTCTGGAACCGCATACAGGGCAGCCTGGGTGAGCACTGTAGACTTCTTCCATTTAAGGACAGATGGGGCTTTACATCATCCCAGTAGTTTATATTCTAATTCAAGTTTAATATTCATTCATCCATACATAAATATCCATGAATACAACCAAACGAAACAGTGTTACTCTGAGGCCAAGGTGCAAAACACAGTATCAACAGTCATACACAACACAAGGCACATATAGTACATATAAGATATCAAGCATGTATGAGATATCAATAAAATACAGTCACACAAAAAAATATATAGTCCAAGCCCCTGAGTCCATGAACATTGTAGCATTCTGCAGTCAAACACAATAGAGTTTGTCTTCTGCCGAGTAATCACTTGGTGGGGGGTGGGCAGCACGGACACCAGCATGGACGCCACGCCACATCAATTCTGGCAGAGCACACTGACTCCACCGCGGTTTAAGGCCTTGTCCTTACTACGGCCGAGACCATACAGCTACCCCACTGCCTGTCCCTGGTTTGGTAATCATTACTATGACAAGTGTTTCTTTTTCAGAAACTCTAACTTTTGTTGCCATAAGTTGTTATAAACATGAGTCTCTGAATTATTGGAGGCTGTTAGTTCAGCAGTTTAAGTATTCCACCACTAAAATTTGAGGAACAGACATTCAAAGTAAGAAGTGAGAAAGGATACAGAAGGTTTAGAGAGGGTGCAGAGGATATGTACGAGGATACTTTCTCGACTAGACAGCATGTAACATGAGGGCAGGTTGAGTAAGCTAGGGCTTTTCTCTTCAGAGCAAGGAGGTTGAGAGGCAACTTGATAGAGGTGTACAAGATAAGGGGCATAGATCGAGTGGACAGCCAGAGACTTTTTCCCAGAGTGCAAATCGTTAATATAAGAAGGCATAATTTTAAAGTGATTGGAGTAAAGTATAGGGGTGATGGCAGGATTAAGTTTTTCTTTTAATGCAGAATGTTGGCTACATGGAATACCTTGTCAGGGCTGCTAGTAGAAGCAGATATATTTGGGACATCTAAAAGACTCTTGATAGACATATAGATGATAGAAATCTGGGCGGCTATGTAGGACAGAGGGGTTAGTTTTATCTTAGAGTAGATTAAAATGTTGGTACAGCATTGTGGGCCAAAGGGCCAGTACTGTGCTGTAATGTTCTATGTGCTATGTTCAATGCTCTAAGAAATGTAATGGGAGGTTTTTCAATTAGGGACCCCTCATGAGGTGCAGTGGCAACAACTTTCAAACTTTGGCTCAAAGCACCTGGCTGTGTTGTGAAACTGGAGCCTCTCATGACTCAACTTAAGTGATCATTGTCCCCAGGGCGGAAACAGCAATCAGTGGGTTACTAGATATAATCTGATGGGTTGCCAAAATCAATGTGATATTTGTCGTAATATGTACCAATCACATTTGGGTCAATGTGGAAGTAAGGAGTTCATATAAAAACTGGGTCACACAGAACATTTCACCAACTTCTCCATATCACAGGGAGCACCAGAACTGTCCTGAGGCCGAGGGAAGATGCAAAGTCGCAACCATGATTCTGCGAATATCCAATCTTACAAAAACTGGTCAATATTCAGTCTCATCTGCTGCTGTTTACCATTAGGTGTCCTGGCAACTATTTATTCTTTCAAGGTTGGTGATGTGATCTTTGACTTCTTTTGTGAAATGGATAATGAGTTCAGTTCTTGGCATTTTCACTTTAAATGTAAATAAAATGACGATATTTCAACTTTATCTTCAGCTTTCCCTGTGCTTTTCTTGCATTTTTCTTTTGTCTAAATGTCCTAAATTCCATCTCACAGAATAAACGTAAAAGTATTTTAACAGGTAATAGCAGACCATTCATTGTTCCCAGCGTTGGATGTTTTCCAGAAGGTGCAATGTCTGCTGTATTTGAGACTTTTATTTGATCTCATTTCTGCTCCCAGAAACCATGGGACAATCTTTGTACATTTGTGCACTAAATCTTGTTACAGATAACGATTCTGCAGATGCTGGAAATCCAGAGCAACACAGACAAAATGCTGGAGGAGCTCATCAGGTCAGGCAGCATCTATGGAGGGGAATAAACCATCGACGTTTCACGCCGATGGTCCAGATGAAGGGTGTTGATATCTACATCAACAGAAGTCAGAGGAGCAACGCACTTTGTAACGCTAAGGGGAACATTAATTTAAATATGATAGAGATTTTGAACCTGAACTATTAATTCTGTTTCTCAGTTCACAGGTGCTCTTTGACTTGGGTGACTCCAGCATTCACTGATTATTTCAGATTCTATTTTTGAATCAGAATAAGAGCTCTCTGTCACCACCCAGCTCTCATCACGTATGAAGCACCAGTAGCTTTATACTGTTTACTTTTTCTCTTATGTCGTAAATACACTTCATGCTAAGGTCAAGCTTCTGGAATATATTTAATTATTTGCTAAGTTATTGGTGATAAATAACTTAACAGCTACAGATTGGCAAGTATGATGCAGTGGCCATCTCTGATGGGGATCTTAACATGAAAGTGGATTGGGAAAATCAGGCCAGCACTGAACCTCAAGGGAGAGAATCTGTAGAATGTCGAAGGGATAGCTTTTGAGAACAGCTTGTTGTTGAGCCCACTAGGGGATTGGCTGTTGTGCAATGATCCAGAGGTGATAAGAGAGCTTAAGGTTAAGAAACACTTATGAAACAGTGATCACAATATGATCGAGTTCACTTTGAAATTTGAGAAGGAGAAACTAAATTCCAGTGTGTCGGTATTTCAGTGGAATAAAGGAAATTACAATGGTATGAGAGGGGAACTGGCTAAAGTTGACTGGAAAGGGAGCAGCAATGGCTGGAGTTTCTGCAAAAAATGAGGGAAGTGCAAGACAGATATATTCCAAATAAGAAGAAATTTTCAAATGGAAAAAGGACACTACCGTGAAGTCAGAGCCAAAGTAAAAGCAAAAGAGAGGGCATAAAAGGAAGCCAAAGCTAGTGGGAAGATTGAGGATTGGGAAGCTTTTAAAAACTTGCAGAAGGAAACTAAGAAGGAAAAGATGAATTATAAGAGGAAGATGGTGACTAATGTCAAAGAAGATACTGAAAGCTTTTTTAAGTACATAAAGGGTAAAAGAGAGTTGAGGGTAGATATAGGACCAATATAAAATGACACTGGAAATATTGTAACGACAGATGCAGAGATAGCAGAGGAACCGAATGCGTATTTTGCATCAGTCTTCACAGTGGAAGACATGTGCAGTATACCGGACATTCAAGAGTGTCAGGGAAATGAAGTATGTGCAGTGAAAATTACGACTGAGAAGGTGCTCAGGAAGCTTAATGGTCTGAGGGTGGATAAATCTCCTGGACCTGATGGAATGCACCCTCAGGTTCTGAAGGAAGTAGCTGGAGAGATTGCGGAGGCATTAACAATGATCTTTCAAGAATCGATAGATTCTGGCATTGTACCGGATGACTGGAAAACTGTAAATGTTACTCTGCTATTTAAGAAGGGTGGGAGGCAGCAGAAAGGAAACTATAGACCTGTTAGCCTGATATCAGTGGTTGGGAAGTTGTTGGAATCAATTGTTAGGGATGAGATTACAGAGTACCTGGAGGCGCATGACAAGATAGACCAAAGCCAGCATGGTTTCCTGAAAGGAAAATCCTGCCTGACTAACCTACTGCAGTTTTTTGAGGAAATTACAAGCATGGTAGACAAAAGAGATGCAGTAATGTGTCGTACTTGGATTTTCAGAAGGCCTTGAACAAGGTGCCGCACATGAGGCTGCTTAGCAAGATAAGATCCCATGGAATTGCAGGGAAGTTACTAGCATGGGTGGAGAATTGACTGATC
This sequence comes from Mobula hypostoma, assembly GCF_963921235.1. Lineage (NCBI taxonomy): Eukaryota > Metazoa > Chordata > Chondrichthyes > Myliobatiformes > Myliobatidae > Mobula > Mobula hypostoma. Next base: position 11,470,288 of record NC_086129.1, on the reverse strand, counting down.
GGCAGAAAGCAGAGATTGGGAATAAAGGGATCCTATTCTGGCTGCCTGCCGGTTACCAGTGGAGTTCCACAGGGGTCGGTGTTGGGACCGCTGCCTTTTATGATGTATGTCAATGATTTGGACTATGGGATTAATGGATTTGTGACTAAATTTGCCGATGATACAAGGATAGGTGGAGGAGTGGGTAGTGTTGAGGAAACAGAGAGGCTGCAGGGAGACTTCAATAGTTTAGTGGAATGAGCAAGAAAGTGGCAAATGAAATACAATATTGGAAAATGTATGGTCAGAAGAAATAAATGGGCAGACTATTATTTAGATGGGAAGAGAATTCAAAATGCAGAGATGCAAAGGGACTTGGGAGTCCTTGTGCAGGATAGCCTAAAGGTTAACCTCCAGGTTAAGTTGGTTGTGAAGAAGGCGATTGCAATGTTGGCATTCATTTCTAGAGGTATAGAATATAAGAACAGGGATGTGATGTTGAGGCTCTATAAGGACCACACTTGGAGTATTGTGTGCAGTTTTGGGCTCCTTATTTCAGAAAGGATATACTGACATTGGAGAGGGTTCAGAGAAGATTCACGAGAATGATTCCAGGAATGAAAGTGTTATCGTATGAGGAACATCTGGCAGTTCTTGGGCTGTATTCCCTGGAGTTCAGAAGAATGAGGGGGAATCTCATAGAAACATTCCAAATGCTAAAAGGTCTGAACAGATTAGACATGGCAAAGTTATTTCCCATTGGTAGGGGAGTCTAGGACAAGAGGGCACGACTTCAGGATTGAAGGACGTCCATTTAGAACAGAGATATGGAGAAATTACTTTAGTTGAAGGGTGGCAAATCTATGGAACTTGTTGCCACGAGCGGCTGTGTGTTACATTTTGCTCAATAATGTACAAAATTATATCATTCTTTTTTTCTAAATATCTGTTGAAATTAGGGTGTATTGTGTACTTTCCTTACAGGTTAACTTTCCTAGAGTTTGTTGTATTTTTGTATACTCATCTATAATACTGTGCAAAATTCTTATAGACACCCTAGATATATTTTTCCAGAAGTTTTTTTAATTTCTGTAGTAGGTGACACGCCAGTTGCATCTTGATATTTTATAGGTTAATTATTATCACTGGAATTTTGTTGTCTTTATTTCTTAGTGTACAGTAGCAGATTAATATTATCATTGGAATGCTGTTACCTTGATTGAGTATGAGAAAGACATTATTTTTCCTGCTTGTCTTATCTTTGTTCTCTCTGCTCTTTTGTTGTTCATCCCTTCTTCAGGTTCAAGTTTATTGTCATTCAACTGTACACATCTTTGCAGCTAAATGTTCCTCTGCAACAAAAGTGCAAAGCACAGTCTACATATCACATGCAGAACATAAAATAATATTAGCACAGTAACTGTTTGTTCATTATGATCCATGTCATATAATGTGAGCGATCACGGTCTTCCCATGACCATGAATTGTTCTTGACAAATTTTTCTACGGAAGTGGTTTGCCATTGCCTTTTTCTGGGCAGTGTCTTTACAAGACGGGTTACCCCAGCCTCTATCAGTAATCTTCAGACATTGTCTGCCTGGCATCAGTGGTCGGATAACCAGGACTTGTGATATGCACCAGCTGCTCATACGACCATCCACCACCTCCTCCTGTGGCTTCACCTGACCCTGACTGGGGGGACTAAGCAGGTGCTACACCTTGCCCGAGGGTGAACTGCAGGCTGGCGGAGGGAAGGAGTCATTACGCTTCCTTTGGTAGAGACATACAGTATCTCCACCCCAACGCAATAATATTAGCAGATAAAGTGCATATATGACATATAGTTAAATATACAGCAGTGTTCTGCTCCTGGCACTGTCATAAATAATGTGTACTGGGTGGTAGCAGGGTGTTCAGAGGGAAGAAGCTGTTACTCAGCCTTACAGTCCTTGTTCTTACACTGTGGTACATTCTGCCTGACAGTAGGAGGCCAAAGGGATTGTGGGATGGATGGGAGGGCCCTTGACAATGTTGTGGGCTCTGTGAACACAGTGCTTCTGGTTTAAGTCCTTCTCTTGTAACATTCAATCAAACAGCCATAAGCAATAAGTTTTGTACATCGGTCTTAACTTCCAAAGGATCTTTGGATCACAGAAGCATCAGGATCTAATGTATCACAAGCAAGGGAAAGTCTGCGGATGCTGGAAATCTGAGAAACACACACAAAAGGATGGAGGAACTCAGCAAGCCGGGCAGCGTCTATGGAAAAGAGTAAACAGCCAAAGTTTTGGGCTGAGACCCTTCATCAGGACTGGGAAGATTTAAACTTCTTCAGACACCCTAGACCTGATGAAGGGTCTCAGCCCGAAAAGTCGACTGTTTACTCTTTTCCATAGATGCTGCCTGTCCTGCTGAGTTCCTCCAGTGGGATCTAATATATCTTTATCTTGAGATCTGACTGTATTGTGATTATCTGAAAGTTTCAGTAAAGCAGAACAATGTTTCTTATCAAGGTGCTCTTTATTTTTCAGTGTGAAAATGCTGCTAAGGCGGGAGATACAACTGAAGCACAGAAATCATCCAAAATTGCAAAATACTTAAACATAGCCGCCTTGGTGATTGGTCTCATCATAATTACCATATGTATTATCAATTTCGCAGTAGTACTCAGTAGTTCCAAGAAATGAAATAAACAATGGAAAGAACGTACAATTTTTTTCTGAAGATCGGAAGACGCTTCATGAAGACTCCTTTGTATTGAAATAAAGTCTGTGTACGGCAGCATTATCTGGTGACACAAGAAAATAAATGACATGGGTTTCTTGATTGTCTGTCTGTTAGAATCAGAGTAAAATGATGATCTATAGAATATGTATATTTCAAATTTTCGGTACAAATTAATAAAAATTCGATTAGAAACCTGTTTTCAGTGTTCTGCAGTCTTCTTTGGTGTTCCAAACATAGGCTGTTCTAGGATTAACAATGCCAGACTACAGACACCCCTTCTTACAACTGAGCTCCCATAATATTATTAAGTTGGAAGGTCCAACAGATGTACAGTGGTATGCAAAAGTTTAGGCACCCCGGTCAAAATTTTTGTTACTGTGAATAGTTAAGTGAGTAGAAGATGAACTGATCTCCAAAAGTCATAAAGTTAAAGATGAAACATTCTTTTCAACATTTTAAGCAAGATTAGTGTATTATGCAACACACATAAAAGTTGCTGGGGAATGCAGCAGGCTAGGCAGCATCTCTAGGAAGAGGTACAGTCGATGTTTTGGGCCGAGACCCTTCGTCAGGACTAACTGAAGGAAGAGCTAGTAAGAGATTTGAAAGTGGGAGGGGGAGGGGGAGATCTGAAATGATCGGAGAAGACAGGAGGGGGAGGGATGGAGCCAAGAGCTGGACAGGTGATTGGCAAAAGGGATATGAGGGGATCATGGGACAGGAGGTCCAGGGAGAAAGACAAGGGGGAAGGGGGAAAACCCAGAGGATGGGCAAGGGGTATAGTGAGAGGGACCTAGGGAGAAAAAGGAGAGAGAGATAAAGAATGTGTGTATAAAAATAAATAACGGATGGGGTACGAGGGGGAGGTGGGGCATTAGTGGAAGTTTGAGAAGTCAATGTTCATGCCATCAGGTTGGAGGTTACCCAGATGGAATATAAGGTGTTGTTCCTCCAATCTGAGTGTGGCTTCATCTTTACAGTTGAGGAGGCCGTGGATAGACATATCAGAATGGGAATGGGATGTGGAATTAAAATGTGTGGCCACTGGGAGATCCTGCTTTCTCTGGTGGACAGAGCATAGGTGTTCAGCGAAACAATCTCCCAGTCTAATTGGGTCTCGCCAATATATAGAAGGCCGCATTGGGAGCACTGGACACAGTATATCACCCCAGCCGACTCACAGGTGAAGTGTCGCCTCACCTGGAAGGACTGTCTGGAGCCCTGAATGGTAGTGAGGGAGGAAGTGTAAGAGCATGTGTAGCACTTGTTCTGCTTACAAGGATAAGTGCCAGGAGGGAGATCAGTGGGGACGAATGGATAAGGGAATTGCGAAGGGTGCGATCCCTGTGGAAAGTAGAGACAGGGGGAGGGAAAGATGTGTTTAGTGGTGGGATCCTACCACCCCACCAGCTTCAGGGTCCAACATATAATTCTCTGTAACTTCCGCCACCTCAAATGGGATCCTTTCTGCTAGAAAGGCAAATCAAAACCTTCATTTGACTGCGGAAGACCTTCGGGAAGACTTAGCAGACTCTGGAGTGGTGGTGCACTGTCCTACTGTGCAGTGACACATGCACAAATATGACTTTCATGGAAGAGTCATCAGAAGAAAACCTTTCCTGCATCCTCACCACAAAATTCAGTGTCAGAAGTTTGCAAAGGAACATCTAAAAAAGCCTGATGCATTTTGGAAACAGGTCCTGTGGACAGATGAAGTTAAAATAGAACTTTTTGGCCGCAATGAGCAAAGGTATGTTTGGAGAAAAAGGGGTGCAGAATTTCATGAAAAGAACACCTCTCCAACTGTTAAGCACGGGTGTGGATCGATCATGCTTTGGGCTTGTGTTGCAGCCGGTGGCACAGGGAACACTTCACTGGTAGAGGGAAGAATGAATTCAATTAAATACCAGCAAATTCTGGAAGCAAACATCACATCATCTGTAAAAAAGCTGAAGATGAAAAGAGGATGGCTTCTACAACAGAATAATGAACCTAAACACACCTCAAAATCCACAATGGACTATCTCAAGAGGCGCAAGCTGAAGGTTTTGCCATGACCCTCACAGTCCCCCGACCTAAACATCATCGAAAATCTGTGGATAAACCTCAAAAGAGCAGTGCATGCAAGACGGCCCAAGAATCTCACAGAACCAGAAGCCTTTTGCAAGGAAGAATGGGCGAAAATCCCCCAAACAAGAATTGAAAGACTCTTAGCTGGCTACAGAAAGCATTTACAAGCCAAAGGGGGTGTTAATAAGTACTGACCTTGCAGGGTGCCCAAACTTTTGCTTCAGGCCCTTTTCCTTTTTTTGTTATTTTTGAAACTGTAAAAGATGGAAATAAAAAAGTAATCTTGCTTAAAATGTTAAAGAAATGTGTCATCTTTAACTTTATGCCTTTTTGAAAATCAGGTCATCTTTTACTCGCTTAGCTATTCACAGTAATAGAAATTTTGACAAGGGGTGCCCGCACTTTTGCATGCCACTGTATATGCTGTACAGTCACTCGTACAAATGTCACAACACTCTCTCTCTCTCGCTATCTCTCTCCCTCCCTCCCTCCCTCCCTGTCCCTCTCCCTCTACCTCTCAACTTTTCTAACTCTCTACCTCTCTCTACCTCTATCCCTATTTGTTTATGTTGTTACGAGTCCACAGTTTCGTTTTCCTGGGATCCCATAGCTTCGTTTACTGTGGACATCATGTGTCCCCAGATTCGTTTTACTGAGCATCCACAGTTTCATTTCTGTGAGCATTACCTTATGATGTATGCCGACGATATAAAAGAAATGTGGACAGTGCTGAGAAGGAGTCGAAGGAAAGAGAGAGAGAGTGCAGACTTTGAGCTATCCGGGAACAGCTCACGATCGAGAAGGGTAAAGTCTAATGCTTACCGAAACCCAAAGGATTGGGTTAATCATTGTGCTTTGTGGAAATGTGTCTGTTCTTCGTACGATCCATGGGTGTGGATTTCATGACAGTCATTTTGTGAAATCACTCTTCGTGGACTTCGGAACAGTATTGCTCTGCTGGGATCTTCGGTAATCGTTTCTTCGTTCGCTAGCTGTGGAATCTTTGGAATTCGATGTGATCGCCTCTTCGCTGCACTGTGAATCCACAAGTCTCTCCTCTCACCTATTTCGTGAAGTACTGGGACTCTCTGAACTACCACTTTAAGACTGTGCTTGAGTAAGATTTGTAAAGAACGGGTTCTAAGCTTGACTGTTTGGGAGCTATAGACCCATAACACTGTTAACTTCTGTTTAAGAAAGTAGTTTATTTAATTTTCTATATTTTTGAGTAGATGTAAATAAATATAGTGGTTTTAATACTAAAACCCCACTCAATTTGTCATCTCTTGCTGCTAGTTCATTACAAAATTGTGACAAGATTGGGGGCTCGTCCAGGATATGAACAAAATTGGAGCTCATTGATTGATTGATTATCGATCTCATTGGCTACTACGCTTTTGATTGACTTGTGTGGGGAAACCAGCAGCAATGGATATTGGGGCATTTCTGGCATCGCCAGACCCTAAGGCACTGGGGGATGCCAGAAAGGACGACTTATTGGCTATTGCTAAGGAGCTGGGACTTACTGCGGTAAAACAGGATATGAAAACGGTACAGATTCAGAGGATAATAGCTGAGCACTATATTTCTTTGAGGAAGTTTGAAGACGGGGTGTTAGACAGGTTTTCTGAAAGTAAACCCAGTGATCTTGAGCTCCAGTACAAGTTGGAAAAACTAAAGAAGGAGGCTGAGGATAGGCGAAGACAACAACAGCTCAAGACTGAGTTAAAACAGAAACAGCTCGAGACTGAGTTAAGAGAAAAATAGCTCGAGACTGAGTTAAAACAAAAACAGCTCGAGACTGAGTTAAAAGGAAAACAGCTCGAGACTGAGTTAAAAGGAAAACAGCTCGAGACTGAATTAAAAGGAAAACAGCTCGAGACTGAGTTAAGAGGAAAACAGCTCGAGATTGAGCTACAAAAAAAAATAGCTTGAAGCTGAAGAACAAGAAAAACAGAGGTGGTTTTCAGCTGAAGAAGTAGAGAAAAAAAAGTTTGAGCTAGAGAGGATAGAGAAGTTACATCAAGGGGGTCCAATATTTGACTCTGGTGATAAGTTTGTTGCCAGTCAGGAAGTTAAATTGGTCCCTCAATTTGATGAAACTGAGGTTGATAAATACTTTCAGCACTTTGAGAAAGTGGCTCAGAGCCTAAAGTGGCCGAAAGAAAGCTGGCCTCTCTTGTTACAGAGTCTATTTAAGGGTAAGGCCTAGAAGGCTTATTCTGCCCTATCAATTGGAAATGCAGCTAATTATGAGATCGTGAAATGGGCTGTACTTAAAGCCTATGAATTGGTTCCAGAAGCCTATAGGCAAAGGTTTAGAAATTTGAGGAAATCTGTGAACCAGACTTATGTGGAATGTGCTTATGAGAAGTTTGTGCGTGTTGACTACTGGTGCACATCTGAAAATGTGGATGGTGGTTTTGACAACTTGAAAGAGTTGGTTTTACATAGAAACATAGAAACATAGAAAATAGGTGCAGGAGTAGGCCATTCAGCCCTTCGAGCCTGCACCGCCATTTATTATGATCATGGCTGATCATCCAACTCAGAACCTCGCCCCAGCCTTCCCTCCATACCCCCTGACCCCCGTAGCCACAAGGGCCATATCTAACTCCCTCTTAAATATAGCCAATGAACTGGCCTCAACTGTTTCCTGTGGCAGAGAATTCCACAGATTCACCACTCTCTGTGTGAAGAAGTTTTTCCTAATCTCGGTCCTAAAAGGCTTCCCCTCTATCCTCAAACTGTGGCCCTTTGAAGAATTTAAGATGTGTGCCCCTAATGACATAAAAGCATATTTAGATGAAAAGTATACCACTACTTTGCAAGAGTCTGCTAAATTAGCAGATGGGTTTGCCTTAACCCACAAGTTTAAGTTTACCCCGAGTAAGACCTTCCAAAAGAGTAGCATAGATAGTCAGGGTAAACCAGAAATTAAATCTGGGACTAGTGACAAAGGTAAGGATGAAGGGAAACAATTAAAGAGGAAGCCCTCTGGTCCTACTTGTCACTATTGTTGGAAACCTGGTCATGTTATGGCTGTTTCTTTCTGAAAAAGAAGAGGGAAAAGGAGGCAGTTCCAGATGCCTGTGCTCAGAAGGCTGAAATGCCTGTGAACCCATGGGGTTCTGAACACTCTGATGAAGCTCTGTCAAAGGCTAAAACGTCTGGTCAGGTTAGGAAAGAATTCCTTCATTTTACGTCAGATGGGTTTGTTTCAGTAAAGGAAGGGTCAACCCTGGTACCGGTGAAAATTAGTCATAGTTATAGTCATACTTTATTAATCCCAGGGGAAATTGGTTTTCGTGACAGTTGCTCCATAAATAATAAATAGTAATAGAACCATAAATAGTTAAATAGTAATATGTAAATTATGCCAGTAAATTATGAAATAAGTCCAGGACCAGCCTATTGGCTCAGGGTGTCTGACCCTCCAAGGGAGGAGTTGTAAAGTTTGATGGCCACAGGCAGGAATGACTTCCTATGACGCTCTGTGTTGCATCTCGGTGGAATGAGTCTCTGGCTGAATGCACTCCTGTGCCCACCCAGTACATTATATAGTGGATGGGAGACATTGACCAAGATGGCATGCAACTTAGACAGCATCCTCTTTTCAGACACCACCATCAGGGAGTCCAGTTCCATCCCCACAACATCACTGGCTTTACGAATGAGTTTGTTGATTCTGTTGGTGTCTGCCACCCTCAGCCTGCTGCCCCAGCACACAACAGCAAACATGATAGCACTAGCCACCACAGACTCATAGAACATCCTCAGCATCGTCCAGCAGATGTTAAAGGACCTCAGTCTCCTCAGGAAATAGAGACGGCTCTGGCCTTTCTTGTAGACAGCCTCAGTGTTCTTTGATCAGTCCAGTTTATTGTCAATTCGTATCCCCGGGTATTTGTAATCCTCCACCACGTCCACACTGACCCCCTGGATGGAAACAGGGGTCACCGGTACCTTAGCTCTCCTCAGGTCTACCACCAGCTCCTTAGTCTTTTTCACATTAAGCTGCAGATAATTCTGCTCACACCATGTGACAAAGTTTCCTACCATAGCCCTGTACTCAGCCTCATCTCCCTTGCTGATGCATCCAACTATGGCAGAGTCATCCGAAAACTTCTGAAGATGACAAGACTCTGTGCAGTAGTTGAAGTCTGAGGTGTAAAATTCTTTGAGATACTGCGGCTTCTCAGTCACCTATGTTAGACAGTGTTCTAAGGTTTGGTGATTAGACTGCTGCTGGTGAGGTAAATCTTATTCGAGGTATTGGGTGCGACATTGTTCCTGTACCTCTGCACAAGGTAATTTTGAAGTCAGAGTTAATTTCAGGACTTGTTAAAATAGGACTATGGCCCAGTTTACTGGTGGAAGGTTTGTTGTTACGAAATGACCTAGCAGGTGGTAAAGTTGTTCCTGCAGTGCAGCCGACAACTAAACTAATCAATGATGATTCAAAGATAGACCCTAACATTTATCCCTCATGTGCAGTGGCTCGAGCTAGAGCCAAGAAACTTGCCAATGCCGATGGTCCTGTGCAGCATGATTCGGCTACTCATGATAGCCCAAATAGGGAATCAGATTTTGACGACTTATCAGGGACTTTTCTGCCTTCATTGTTTCACTAGGATCCAGGTATTAAATCTGATAATAAAGATTTTTCTCTGTCTAGGAAGGAGTTTATAGCAGAACAGAGCAGACACCCTGAGATTGAGGCTTTAAGAGAAAAAACTCTCTCAGGTGAAAAGATTGATAAAGTGCCCGTAGGGTATTATTTCAAAGATGGAGTGTTACTGAGGAATTGGAGACCACCTGATGTTCTTGCAAGTGAGGAATGGGCAAATGTTCACCAGGTTGTAGTTCCTAAAGACTATAGGAATGAGATTTTAACATTGGCCCATAGTGAACCCTTGGGTGGCCATCTAAGTGTGAAGAAAACTGTGAACAAAGTATTAAAACAATTCTTCTGGCCTAGTTTAAGGAAAGATGTTGCAACATTTTGCAGGACTTGTCACACTTGTCAGGTTGTGGATAAACCTAATCAGGTCACCCCAGTGGCCTCACTGCAGCCTATTCCTACATTTGGTGAACTCTTTTCTAAAGTTATTGTGGATTGTGTTGGCCCATTACCAAAGACTAAAGCTGGCCATCAGTATTTGCTAACTATCATGTGTACAGCATCTAGACTTCCAGAGGCAATACCACTGAGAAATATATAAGCCAAAACTGTGTTGAAGGCTCTCAAAAAGTTTTTTACTTTATTTGGTTTGCCTAAAGAAATTCAGTCTGATCAAGGGAGTAATTTTATGTCAGGATTATTCCAGCAGGTAGTTTACAATCTGGGAGCTAAACAGATTATGTCGTCTGCATATCATCCAGAATCCCAAGGAGCCTTAGAGAGATTCCATTCTACCCTCAAAACCATGATTAGGACATTCTGTATTGAAAATGAGAAGAATCATTTGCTTTTATTTGCAGTAAGGGAGTCGGTACAAGAGTCCCTAGGCTTTAGTCCCTTTGAAGTTGTGTTTGGTCACCAGGTCCAAGGACCTTTGGTATTGTTAAAGGAACAGTGGGTTAACAATGACCTACATGTTAATATGCTAGATTATGTTTTGAAGTTTAAGGACAAATTGCAAAGGGCTTGCAACATAGCAAAGGAACATTTAAAATCAGCCCAGGAAAGAATAAAAACTTGGTATGATAAACAAGCCAGAATGAGGTCATTCAAGCGGGAAGGTAAAGTGCTTGTTCTGCTTCCTATACAAACAAACCCTCTACAAGCTAAGTTTCATGGTCCCTATGAAATTGTAGCTAAAGTTAATGATGTGGACTATGTAGTCAAAACACCAGATAGACGAAGGCCAACACAGCTTTGTCACGTAAATATGCTTAAGCTGTATCATGAAAAATGAACTGCAGCTGTGGTGGTTGCTGTAAACAAAGATGGATGTGAACTCTCTGGAAATTTATTAGCTGATCCATCTGAGGCATATTTTAAACCGAACATTATCTCAACCAGATTGACAAATTCAACTATTTTGGAAAATATTGATGAGAAACTGGCTCATTTACAGTCACAGCAGCGACAATTAATTACAGCAGATGAAGCAATTAATTATGAAATTTAAGGATTTATTTCCTGATATCCCAAAAAGAACCACAGTGGCTTTACATGACGTAGATGTGAGTAATAACAAACCTATAAAACAACATACATATCATATGAATATTGAAAAATGTAGACTTGCTGAACAAGAAATTGAGTATATGTTAGAAAATGATATTATTAGACCTTCTACTTTGGATTGGAGTGATTACCGAAAAGCGAATGTTGTAAAAAACACAGATGCTTATCCAATCCCTAGAGTGGATGATTGTGTAGACAAGGTTGGAAAAGCTAAGTTTCTTACAAAGAGAAAGGATATTGGTGTGTTCCATTAACGGATAGAGGTAGAGAAATTTCTGCCTTTGTGACGCCTTCTGGATTGCATGAATACAATGTTCTGCCATTTGGAATGAAAAATGCTCCAGGAACATTCCAGAGAATGACTAATTCTGTAATTCAAGGGTTGGAACACACAGATGCCTATATTGATGATTTAGTCATGGGGAATAACACCTGGGCAGCCCATATCTCTGCAGTGGAAAAGTTGTTTGACAGGCTCTCAAAAGCCAATCTTACAATTAACCTAGCTAAGAGTGAATTTGGCCATGCCACTGTGACCTATCTTGGTTATGTTGTAGACCAGGGCAGGTTGGCTCCTGTTCAGGCAAAAGTTCAGGCAATTTCTGAGGTTCCCATTCCAACCGGGAAAAGGGCTCTTAGAAGATTTCTGGGAATGGCTGGATATTATCACAAGTTCTGTAAGAACTTTGCTGATATTGTTCTCCCATTGACTAACCTCCTGAAGAAGGGTGAAAAGTTTGTTTGGACAGAACCTTGTCAGGAGGCATTTGATAAATTGAAAGCTATCTTATGTCACCAACCTGTGCTCAGGGCAGCTGATGTTGCCAAGCCATTCTCCATAGCTGTGGATGCCAGTGATGAAGCTGCAGGAGCAGTGTTACTACAAAGGGATGATTACGATGATGTTGACCATCCTGTGGCTTACCTTTCAAAGAAATTCAATGAGCATCAAAGAAATTATACCACCATAGAGAAGGAATTATTATCACTTATTTTGGCTTTGCAGTATTTTGATGTGTACGTTTGCACAGCTCAGAAACCATTTGTGGTTTATACAGATCATAATCCATTGGTGTTTTTGAGTAAGCTGAAGAACAAAAATAGAAGGTTGCTGAATTGGAGTTTGCCTTTACAAGAGTATGATCTCATGATAACTCATATTAAAGATGTTAAACTTGCAATGTAATTTCAATAATAGAGTGGAATTTAATATTTGTATATGCTCCTAAAATATGCTGTATTAGTTCATAGTGTGCTGAATGATAACCATATATGTATTGTTCCACATATTGTAGATTGTAGTTAAAATTTTGCTCTTACAGATCAAAGTTTTCTCTTCTTGGGGGAGGGTGTTACATATCCACAGTTTCATTTTCCTGGGAGTCCATAGCTTCGTTTACTGTGGGCATCATGTGTCCCCAAATTCATTTTACTGAAGGTTTACAGTTTCATCTCTGTGAGCATTACCTTATAACGTATGCCGATAGTATAAAAGAAATGTGGACAGTGCTGAGAAGGAGTCGAAGGAGTCGAAGGACAGTAAGAGAGAGTGCAGACTTTGAGCTATCCGGGAACAGCTCACAATCGAGAAGAGTAAAGTCTAATGCTTACCCAAACCCAAAGGATTGGGTTAATCAGTGGCACACTGTGCATTGTGGAAATGTGTCTGTCCTTCATACGATCCATGGGTGTGGATTTCATGACAGTCACTTTGTGAAATCGCTTTTCATGGACTTCGGAACAGTATTCCTCAGCTGGGATCTGTGGTAACCATTCCTTTGTTGGCTAGCCGTGGAATCTTTGGAATTCGTTGTGATCGCCTCTTTGCTGCACTGTGAATCCAGAAGTCTCTCCTCTCACCTATTTCGTGAAGTACTGGGACTCTCTGAACTACCACTTTAAGACTGTGCTTGAGTAGGATTTATTAAGGACGGGTTCTAAGTTTGACTGTTTGGGAGCTATAGACACATAACACTGTTAACTTCTGTTTAAGAACGTAGTTTATTTAATTTTTTATATTTTTGAGTAGATGTAAATAAATATAATGGTTTTAATATTAAAACCCGACTCAATTTGTAATCTCTTGCTGCTGGTTCTTTTCGAACTTGTGACAATGTTTATCAGTCATGTGCTTTAGGTGCCATAGATTACAATACTTTACTGACTTGCTGAGATTTCCCACACAAAATATTGGAGGAACTCAGCAGGCCAGGCAATGTTATGTTGCAGCATTTAGTGTGTGTTGCTTAAATTTTAAAAATTCAAACAGTGAATTGAATTTGAATTGTTTCTTTTGCCATTGAGTAGATAGGAACTCAAAACTTTTAGAGTATTCAAAGGTAAACAGAAAATGTCGGTTAAACCTCAACTGGGTAAATAGGTTTTAAGCAGTCAACTGAGTCTGCATCCCTTATAGCAGATCCTCTTGTGTTTCGGTATTGAATTCCACAGTTTAGAATCAGAATCAGGTTTAATATCACCAACATATGTTGTGAGATATAGAATTGGTTGACACTTAAATTTCCCACCTTATACCAGGGAAATGGAAGTTCAAACCACTCCTTGGGACATACCAATGCTGGCTGCTGCAGTCAGAGAGAAGATCATAGCTAAACTGGCGACTGTCAATCAACGAACTAGGTTCCCTAGACCTAGTGATAAAATTCCATCGGACAGCATGCTAGAAGCTGCCAATGAAACATTACTCACAATTGCAAACTCCAACATAACTGAGACCAATAACCTGACATATGTATTGGCAGCAGCAGTCCAAGGAATACTTGTGCATGAATGACAAAAGGTTTGTTTGCAGGTGCAGCAGGCCATCATGAAGGCAAATGGAATGTTGGCCTTCATTGCGAGAAGGATTGAATTTAAGAGCAGGGAGGTTATGCTGCAATTGTACAGGGTACTGGTGAGGCCGCACCTGGAGTACTGTGTGCAGTTCTGGTCTCCTTACTTGAGGAAGGATATACTGGCTTTGGAGCCGGTGCAGAGGAGGTTCACCAGGTTGATTTCAGATGATGAGGGGGTTAGACTATAAGGAGAGATTGAGTGGCCTGGGACTGTACTCACTGGAATTCAGAGGAATGAGAGGAGATTTTATCGAATCACATAAAATTATGAAAGGGATAGATAAGATAGAGGCAGGAAAGTTGTTTCCACTAGTAGGTGAGACTAGAAGTAGGGGACAAAGCCTCAAGATTCAGAGGAGTAGATTTAGGACGGAGATGAGGAGAAACTGCTTTTCCCAGAGAGTGGTGAATCTGTGGAATTCTCTGCCCAATGAAGCAGCGAAGGCCACCTCAGTAAATCTATTTAAGGCAAAGTTGGATAGATTTTTGTGTAGTAGGGTAATTAAGGGATATGGGGAAAAGGCAGGTAGGTGGAGATGAGTTCATGGCCAGATTAGCCATGACCTTATTGAATGGTGGAGCAGGCTCGATGGGCCAGATGGCCTACTCCTGCTCCTATTTCTTATGTTTTATGTTCTTATGTTCTCCTAATCTGTACAAGTCCTTCTGCAGATTCCCTGCTTCCTCAATACTTCCCCAGCTATCTCTGTATCACCTGCAAACTTGGTTAGAAATTCATCAATTCTATCATTCAAATCATTATCATATGATGTGAAAAGTAGCAGACCCAACACCGAACCCTGTGGAACACCACTCATTACTGCACCCCACCAGAAAAGGCCCCGTTTATAACCACTCTTTACCTTCTACCTGTTAGCCAATCTTCTATTCATCCTGGTCCCTTTCCTGTAATACCATGAGGTCTTGTTAAGAAGCCTCATGTGCAGCACCTTGACAAACGTCTTCTGAAAATCCAAATAAACAACATTCACTGACTCTCCTTCATCCATCCTGCCTGTTATTTCCTCAAAGAATTCCAACAAATTTGTCAGGCAAAATTTTCCCTTTCTGAAGCCATGCTGAATTCACCCGTTTTTATTATGTGCTTCTAAGAACCCCAAATCCACATTCTTAATACTGGACTGCAACAGCTCCCCAACCACTGAAGTGGGGCTTACTAGCCGATAATTCCCTTCTTTTGCCCTTCCTTTCTTAAAAAGTTGTGTGACATCTGGGACTATTTCTGACTAGTAATTCTTGAACAAACACTACCTTATATTCCGTCTGGGTAGCCTCCAACCTGATGGCATGAACATTGACTTCTCTAACTTCCGCTAAGGCCCCACCTCCCCCTCGTACCCCATCTGTTACTCATTTTTATGCACACATTCTTTCTCTCACTCTCCTTTTTCTCCCTCTGTCCCTCTGAGTATGCCTCTTGCCCATCCTCTGGGTCACCCCCCCCCCTTGTCTTTCTTCCCGGACCTCCTGTCCCATGATCCTCTCGTATCCCCTTTTGCCAATCACCTGTCCAGCTCTTGGCTCCATCCCTCCCCCTCCTGTCTTCTCCTATCATTTTGGATCTCCCCCTCCCCCTCCAACTTTCAAATCCCTTACTCACTCTTCCTTCAGTTAGTCCTGACGAAGGGTCTCGGCCTGAAACGTCGACTGCGCCTCTTCCTATAGATGCTGCTTGGCCTGCTGCGTTCACCAGCAACTTTGATGTATGTTACTTGAATTTCCAGCATCTGCAGAATTCCTGTTGTTTGTTGCCTCTACTGTTACTTTTTCAGAATGCTGGGGTGTAATCCATCTGGTCTGATAGACTTATCCACCTTCAGACCTTTCAGCTTCCTCAGCACCCTCTCTAGTGACAGCACTCAGCTCCACCCTCTGACTCTCTGGAATTTCCGCCAGGAACTTCATCAGTCTTCACTTCCACAGATGGAACATAATTATGCCGTCCATCCAACATTTCCTTGTTTATTTATTTAGAGATACAGCATGGAACAGGCCCTTCGGGCCCATTGGTCTATGCTGCCCAGCAACCCATCGATTTACCCCTAGCCTAATCATGGCCACTTACAATGGCCAATTAACCTACTAACCGGTGTGCCTTTGGACTGTGGGAAGAAAATACAGCACTCAGAGGAAACCCAAACACACATGGGAAGGATGTACAAATTTGCTTACAGAGGACTCCAGGATTGAACTCCAAACTCTTAACAACCCAAGCTGTAATAGTGGTGCGCTAACTGCTACACTATTGTGACATCCCATTCTAGTAGAATAGAATAGTGTTCTCCATTACTATTTCTCCGACATAATTTTCCATCAGTCCAATGTCCACTCTTGCCTCTTTTACTCATTAAAAATCTGAAAAAAAAATTCTTTTATAATATTGGCTTGCTCACCTTCACAGTTCATCTTCTCCCCTTACTGCTTTTTGTGTTGCCGTCTGTTGGGTTCCAGAATTTTCCCACTAGGTTTTGCAATATTGTATGCAATATTTTCTTTTTCTTGTATGGTACCTTCAGAGATTCAAAGTACATTTATTATCAAAGTATGCATGCAATATACAACTCCAAGATTTGTCTTCCTGCAGACAGCCATGAAACAAAGAAACCCATGCATCCAACCCAAAGGATCAACCCCACCCCCACGTGCAAAAAACAAACAAATCGTGCAAATGGAAACCAAAAAAAAACAGAGAAAAACTCAGAATGTAAAACATAAAATCAAAAGAATCCAGGCATACCCAGTTCAGCTCAGTGTTCATTATCTGGAGGTTGCCCTCAAAACCATCCAAAATAGCAACAAAAAATGGAGTGACCAGAAAACAGAAGCACATCATAACGTGAACTACAGAGTCCAATCTGAAAATGGCATCAATTAAACCTTGCCCAAGACCCAGGACTCTGGCACCATCCTCTGACAGCATCGAGTGAGAGATAGACCATTCGAACGCAGGGAACCTTTGAGCAGTGAGCGAGAGAGGGAGAGAGAGAGAGAGACCATCACACACAGACACCTTCTAAATCTCATTGTGATTAGTACCACACATCCTGGCTACTATTCCAAGGCCTGTATGTACTGCAAATCCAATCAGGGCCTTTTGCCCTTTTAATTTCTCAACTCTATCCACAAAGATTTTACATCTACTGATCCTATGTCACTTCTTTCCAAGGATTAGATTTCATTTTTTACCAGCAGGTCCACCCCCATCCTCTGCCCATCTGCTTGTCTTTTCAACAGGCTGTGTATAATTGGATACACATGAGAGATTCTGCAGATGCTGGAAATTCAGAGCAACGCACGCAAAATGCTGGAGGAACTCAGAAGGTCAGGCATTTTGGAGGGAAATAAACAGTCGACATTTTGAGTTGAGACCCTTCTTCAGAAAAGAAGCTCCAATAAAGAGGACGTGGGAAAGGCGCCAGAATAAAAAGGAGGGGGGAGGGGAAGGAGGATAGCTAGAAGGTGATAGGTGAAATCAAGTGGGTGGGAAAGGTAAAGGACTGGAATCTGATAGGAGAGGACAGTGGACCACAGGAGAAAGGGAAGAAGGAGGGAATCCAAGAGGAGGTGATTGTCATGGTCTGGTCCGTGAAGTCCGCATTCTGGTTCATGGTCCGGTCTGTGGACTCAGGACTCCGGGTCTTCCAGCTGACCCTTGTTTGAGTTAATCATAGGCACCTGATTCCCATCTTTGGGCTTGCAATCTAAGTAGTCTTGGGGTTAAGTGTGGGCGGCTGGTTTGTCTTGTCAGTCCCCCTTGGAGCAACCTGCTGATGGAAGGCTAGTGAAACCATTTGTGATCTGTAGGCCTGGTTGGAGGACCACTGTTTCATGGAGCCTAGTTGCCACTTGTAGGAGTAGTCTTTGTGGTATGGATTTGGCTGTTTCCCAGGCCAGCTGAGTGGCTGCCAGCCACTCTGAGCTAGGTAGGTATCCGGCTGTTTCTGTAGCCAGCTGAGGTGGCTGGCTGAACTAAGACTTGGAGCTACCCCGGAGCAGAGATGGAACTGTCTGTTGTTCTTTGGTGTTTGTCTCTTCTTGTCCTCGCCTCTGTGGGGTAAGCCAGGCTGTTTTGCTGTTGCCCTGCAGGGGATCCTGTCTTGTCTTGTCCTTGCCTCTGTGGGGTAAGTCAGGCTGTTTTGCCGTTGCCCTGTGGGGGGTCCTGTCTTATCTTGTCTTGTCTTTGCCTCTGTTGGGTTAAGTCTGGCCATTCTGCCACTACCTGATGGAGAGACCTGTCCCACCTTGGTGTGGAGATGAAGTTAAGTCCCGGCTTGTCTTAGGATAAGTCCCGGCTCTATGTTTATGTTCTGTCCTGTCTCATGTTAGTGTCGTGTTAAAGATGAGTCCTGGCTGGTTGAAGGATAAGTCCTGGCTCTATGTTGATGTTCAGTTCCCAGTCTGTCTCTGAGCTCCAAAAACCCCATTCTCGAAGATCCCGCAGCCAAGTTCAAAGAATCCAGGCCCTGACGATCCCGCGCCCCAGCCTCAAGACCCAACAACCCCAGCCTCGTCCTTGCCTAGTTCTGGGGTCCGAGCCAGAGACGAGTTCCAGGTTCTGGGTCCTTGTCCTGTCTCTGGCTCGGAGTCCAAGCCCAGGCTCCTTGCTCTCTTGTCCAGTCCTGTTCCGGGTTCCCAGTTTTCGTGTCCATGTTCTAGCCCTCACCCTGTATCCTAGTCCTGACCCTAGTACTTCAGTGTCTGTGTCTTGCATTTGGGTCCGTTCCCAGCACCCCTTTGTGACAGTGATAGGCAGGTGAGAAGGGGTAAGAGGCTAGAGTGGGGAATAGAAGAGGAAAGGGGGAAAGAGAATTTTTTTTTACCAGAAGGAGAAATTGTTATTCAAGAGTCATTTATTATCAAAGAATGTATAAATTATACAATCTTGCGAGTTGCTTGTTCACAGGTAGCCACGAAGCAACAAACCTGAAAGAACCCAACTAAAAAAAAAAGAATAAAATAAACATAAAAGAATAACCCTCAATGTGCTGGAGAAAAAAATGCAAATCATGCAAACAATTCAAGTGAACAACAGCATTACAAACCAAAATTGAATCCTCAGATCCAAACCCTGAAACAGACTAGAGTAGGCCCAAAGCCTCACTTATGAGTTCCTTGTATTAGCGGGCACTGAACACAGCAGCTGAGGCAGTCTTCGTAGCCTCCGTGCCACGGAGATGACTTTCACAAAGAACGAGCAAAATCTGCTCTCGCCTCCGATCCCTTCTATTCATTCTATCAGGTTCGAGGCTACCAGACAGAATATAAGGTGTTGCTCCTCTACACTGAGGATGGCCTCATGTTAACACAACAGGAGGCTATGGAACTACAGTTTGGAATGGGAATTGAAATTAAAATGTTTGGCCACTGGGAAATTCCACTTTTAGCGGATAGAGTGGAGGTACTCAACAAAGAGGTCCTCCAATTTACATGGGGTCTCACCAATGTAGAGGAGGGCACATCGGAAGCACCAGACACGATAGCTGACCTCAACTGATTTGCAGGTGAAGTGTTGCCTCATTTGGAAGGGATGTGAACTAGTTTAATTAGTGTTTAGCTTCCAGCTGTGATACTTCAGCCACGACTTTGATACCCACATGTCATAGCTACCAATCTCTAACTGTGCTATAAGGTCTGTACCTTTCGTATACTGCCTGTATTCAAATATTACACCTTCAGTCCTGTATTCAGCATCCCTCTTTTCAAATGTGTGTCCACATTGCCTGAAGTTCTTTTCCAGTCCAAATGACATCCCACTGTCTCTGCTGTACACCCTTGTCAGGTGGATTTCATTTCTGGCATACATTTGATGTCATCCATGTACAGGAGGTGGCTGATGGTCACTCCACTCTTGAACCTGTACCCATATCCACTCTTTGAGATGATCTGCTGAGGGGGTTCCAGCCTATCCAGAACAACAGTCGGGATAGTGCATCACCCTGGTATATTCCACATCTGATGGTCACTTGTGTTATTGGTTTTGAGTTAACTTCTACCATTGTCCTCCAATGGTCTATTGGGTTCTTGATGAAGGTCCTTAGTGTCTGGTTAACCTTGTAAAGAGACAGGTAGTCCAAGATCCATGTGTGGGGCATTGAGAATGGGCAAAGGAGTGGCAAATTAAGGAGGTGTATGGTCCTGAACTTTGGTAAAAGGAATAAAGGCATAGTCTAGTTTCTAAACAGGAGCAGATTCAGAAGTCAGATAAATCAATCTGTGGAATTCATCATCTTCTGAATCTGTGGAGGAAAATCACTGGTGAAATTTAAAGTAGAGACCGATAGTTTCGTGATTAGTAAGGGCATCAAAGATTATGAGGAAAAAACAGGAGAATGGCATTGAGAGGGGACCAGCCACGATCAAATGGTGGAACTGATTCAGTTGGCTAAATGGCCTAATTCTTCACCATGGCCATGTTGTAATTCTTCCACACAAAGGCACAATACACTGCAGTATCTGTGAACAAGGTTGAAAACGTCATTGGTGCAGTTTTTCAACACGAAATGTCAACACGCAGAATTTGTTTCAAGTCTAGAACACACTGAGAACTTCCAGTTGGCCACTCTTCTGGCTGCTGAGCCCAGCAGATGGGCATAGACAACTGTTTTGAGCAGGAGCTGTAAGCTGGTCACATAGCTGGTCGGTGTAATCTGATCCGTTATAAATTCTGAGCAAGAAGTGGCTAATTAATAGTGGAGTATTGTCTTCAGTTCTGGTTGCCTCATTCTAGGAAGGATGTAGAAGCTTTAGAGAGAGTGCAGAGGAGATTTACCAGGATGCTGCCTGGACTAGAGACCATATCTTATGAAGACACATGAGTGAGCTTGTGTTTTTCTCCTTGGAGCAAAGAGGAATAAGAGGTGACTTGATTGAGGCATACAAGATGATAAGAGGCACAGACTGAGTGGATAGCCAGAAACTTTTTTAGGCAGAAACAGTAAATACCATAGGGCATAATTTATGGTGATTGAAAGAAAGGGTGATGCTTGAGGTAAGGTTTTTTTACACAGAGTGGTGAGTTCGCAGAACGTTTTGACAAGATTTGTAGTAGAGGCAGATAGGGTCATTCAAGAAATTTTTAGATAGGCATATGGATGATAGAGAAATGGAGGGCAATGTAGGAGGAAAAGGTTATATTGATCTTAGGGTAGGTTAAAATGTCAACACGACATTGTGGGCTGAATGGTCTGTACTGTGCTGTTATGTTCTATGTTCCATACTCAAATCGTTCTTGATGAGTTTCATTAATTTCTAGTATGGTTCTTTCATATATATATATATGAAAGCACCACATGACAATAATAAACCAAATTATCAACTGAATTTGAATTTAGTTTCTTACACATTAACTATGTAACACAGCTGCAGGCCATTCAGTCCAACCAGCCAATGCTATCCTTCCTGTCCTGTCCGGCAGTATTTCATCATGGGGGCTGCTGTTAGGGACGTATCTGCTCAGGAACACCTGCTTCTGAAAGACAGTTTCTATGGTTACTAAATTCTTCCCATGGAAAGCTCCCTGAAGACATTCTACTCTAGTTATAGCATTTCCACACAGCATCAGCCAGGCGAAAATATTTTCAGACTGTTTGCTGAATCATTCTCCCTCACTGGAAGGACTATTCTCAGTCTGCAATCGCTGAGCAGATGGCTTCCTGTCCTCCGACCAAAGTGGCCAGAATTAACCTCTTCATCCACAGGTTTCAACTTCAAGTGTAAATTGGTGCTCTGTAATGCTGAGTGCAGGAAGAAAGATGCGTACGTTGCACACTTTATATTTCCCCATGATTTTAATCGCATTATCAGTTTCAACTGTGGGATTTAATGATAAAACCATGGAAATGTGATAGAGGGGGAAACACAAACAAATCAAAAACAAACAAACATAAATGCTGCAAATCTGAATAAAAGACAAAAAGCCAGAGACACAAGAACATATAAAACAAAGAACATTACAGCACAATACAGGCCCTTCAGTCCATCAAGTTGTGACAACCTTTAAACATACTCTAAGATCAATTTAACCCTTCTCTCCCATTCTGATCCGTTTAACTCTTCCCTCCGACTCTAGAACATAGAATAGTACAGCACAGTACAGGCCCTTCGGCCCACAATGTTGTGCCAACCCTCAAACCCTGCCTCCCATATAAGCCCCCACCTTGGATTCCTCCATATACCTGTCTAGTAGTCTCTTAAAATTCACTAGTGTATCTGCCTCCACCACTGACTCAGGCAGTGTATTCCACGCACCAACCACTCTTTGAGTAAAAAACCTTCCTCTAATATCCCCCTTGAACTTCCCACCCCTTACCTTAAAGCCATGTCCTCTTGTATTGAGCAGTGGTGCCCTGGCGAAGAGGCGCTGGCTATCCACTCTATCTATTCCTCTTATTATCTTATACACCTCTATCATGTCTCCTCTCATCCTCCTTCTCTCCAAAGAGTAAAGCCCTCGCTCCCTTAATCTCTGATCATAATGCATACTTTCTAAACCAGGCAGCATCCTGGTAAATCTCCTCTGTACCCTTTCCAATGCTTCCACATCCTTCCTATAGTGAGGTGACCAGAACTGGACACAATACTCCAAGTGTGGCCTAACCAGAGTTTTATAGAGCTGCATCATTACACTGTGACTCTTAAACTCTATCCCTCGACTTATGAAAGCTAACACCCCATAAGCTTTCTTAACTACCCTATCCACCTGTGAGGCAACTTTCAGGGATCTGTGGACATGTACCCCGAGATTCCTCTGCTCCTCCACACTACCAAGTATCCTGCCATTTACTTTGTACTCTGCCTTGGAGTTTGTCCTTCCAAAGTGTACCACCTCACACTTCTCCGGGTTGAACTCCATCTGCCACTTCTCAGCCCACTTCTGCATCCTATCAATGTCTCTCTGCAATCTTTGACAATCCTCTACACTATCTACAACACCACCAACCTTTGTGTCGTCTGCAAACTTGCCAACCCACCCTTCTACCCCCACATCCAGGTCGTTAATAAAAATCACAAAAAGTAGAGGTCCCAGAACAGATCCTTGTGGGACACCACTAGTCACAATCCTCCAATCTGAATGTACTCCCTCCACCACCACCCTCTGCCTTCTGCAGGCAAGCCAATTCTGAATCCACCTGGCCAAACTTCCCTGGATCCCATGCCTTCTAACTTTCTGAATAAGCCTACCATGTGGAACCTTGTCAAATGCCTTACTAAAATCCATATAGATCACATCCACTGCACTACCCTCATCTATATGCCTGGTCACCTCCTCAAAGAACTCTATCAGGCTTGTTAGACACGATCTGCCCTTCACAAAGCCATGCTGACTGTCCCTGATCAGACCATGATTCTCTAAATGCCTATAGATCCTATCTCTAAGAATCTTTTCCAACAGCTTTCCCACCACAGACGTAAGGCTCACTGGTCTATAATTACCCGGACTATCCCTACTACCTTTTTTGAACAAGGGAACAACATTCGCCTCCCTCCAGTCCTCCGGTACCATTCCCGTGGACAACGAGGACATAAAGATCCTAGCCAGAGGCTCAGCAATCTCTTCTCTCGCCTCGTGGAGCAGCCGGGGGAATATTCTGTCAGGCCCCTGGGACTTATCTGTCCTAATGTATTTTAACAACTCCAACACCTCCTCTCCCTTAGTATCAGCATGCTCCAGAACATCAACCTCACTCATATTGTCCTCACCATCATCAAGTTCCCTCACATTGGTGAATACCGAAGAGAAGTATTCATTGAGGACCTCGCTCACTTCTACAGCCTCCAGGCACATCTTCCCACCTTTATCTCTGATCGGTCCTACCATCACTCCTGTCATCCTTTTTTTTTCACATAATTGAAGAATGCCTTGGGGTTTTCCTTTACCCTGCTCGCCAAGGCCTTCTCATGTCCCCTTCTTGCTCTTCTCAGCCCCTTCTTAAGCTCCTTTCTTGCTTCCCTATATTCCTCAATAGACCCATCTGATCCTTACTTCCTAAACCTCATGTATGCTGCCTTCTTCCTCCTGACTAGATTTTCCACCTCACTTGTCACCCATGGTTCCTTCACCCTACCATTTTTTATCTTCCTCACCGGGACAAATTTATCCCTAACATCCCGCAAGAGATCTCTAAACATTGACCACATGTCCATAGTACATTTCCCTGCAAAAACATCATCCCAATTCACACCCGCAAGTTCTAAGATCAACCTAACCCTTCCTTCCTACTCTAAAATCAATCTAACTCTTCCCTCCCACTCTAAGATCAATCTAACCCTTCTCTCCCACCCTAAGATCCTTCTCTCCCATGTAGTCCTCCACTTTACTTTCATCCACGTTTCTATCTAAGAGTCTTTTAACTGTCCCGAACGTGTCTGCTTCTACCACAAGCCCTGTTAGGGCGTTCCACACACCTGACACTGTCTGTGTAAAGAACTTACTGTACCTCTGACATCTCCCCTATACTTTTCTCCAATCACCTTAAAATGATGTTCCCTCATATTAGTCATTTCCACTCTGGGAAAAAGTCCCTGCCTGTCACTCTGTCTATGCCTCTTATCATGTTATACTCCTCTATTGAGTCATCTCTCATCCTCATTCACTCCAGAGAGAAATGACTTAGTTTGTTCAATCCTTCCTCATAAAACATTCAGGCAGCATCCTGTTAAACCTCCAAAAGCACCCTCTTTAAATCTTTCACTTTCTTCCTAAAACAAGGCAACCAGAACTGAACACAGAACTCCAAGTGTGGTCTAACCAGGGTTTTATATAACTTCAACATTACCTCACTACTCATCAACTCAATCCCCCAACTAATAAAGGCCAATGCACAATACACCTTCTTAACAACCCTATCTACTTGCACAGCAACTATCAGGAATCTACGCATGTGGACCCCATGATCTCTCTGTTCCTCCATACTGCTAAGAGTCCTGCCAATAATCCTGTACTCCGCCTTCAAGTTCGACCTTCCAAAATGAATCACTTCTCAGCGCAGCTCTGCATCCTACCAATGACTTGTTGTAACCAACTAGGGAATAAAATCTAGAGCAAAAAAAACCCAACTGCTGGCGATGGTCTCAATATGAAAAATTCACTGTCCATTTCCCTCTTCCCTCTGGTGCCCCTCCTCTTTTCCTTTCTCCCATGGACTACAATCATAAGACCATAAGTTCACAAGATAGAGGAGCAGAATTAGGCCATTGGATCAGCCATGATTAAATGGCCTAATTCTGCTCCTATGTCTTACGGTCTCATTTGGCCCATTGAGTCTGCTCTGCCATTTCATCATGGCTGATCCAAATTTCCTCTCCTGCCTTCTCCACATATCCTTTCATGGCCTGAGCAATCAAGAATCCATACACCTCTGCCTTAAAGACTTGGCCTCCACAATTGCCTGTGGAAAAGAATTCTACAGATTCACCACTCTCCAGCTAAAGAAATTTCCCCTCATCTCGGTACTAAAAAGGACACCCCTTATTCTGAGGCTGTGTCCTCTGGTCTTAGACTCTCCCACCATAGGAAACATCCTCTCCACATCCACTCTAAGAAGGTGTTTCACCATGTGATAGGTTTCAATGAGGTCACCCTTCAGTCTTCTGAATTCCAGTGAATACAAGCTCAGAGCCATCAAACGCTCTTCATATGACAAGCCATTCAATCCTGGAATAATTTTCATGAACCTCCTTTGAATCTTCTCCAGTTTCAGCACATCCTTTCTAAGATAAAGAGTCCAAAACTTCTCACAATACTCCAAGTGAGGCCTCACCAGTGCTTTATAAAGTCTCAACATTACATCCTTGTTTTTTTATTTTAGTGCTCTTGAAATGAATGTTAAAATTGCATTTGCCTTCCTCACCACAGACTAAACTTGCAAATTAACCTTCAAGGAATCATGCACAAGGACTCCCAGGACGCTTGCACCACAATTTTTTGTATTTTCTCTCCATTTAGAAAATAGTCAATCCTTTCATTTATTCTACCATAGTGCATGCCCGTACAATTCCCAGCACTGTATTCCATCTGTATCCCATTTCCTGCCCCACTGTCCTTCTCGAGCCTCTCTACTTCCTCAAAACTACCCTCCATCTATCTTTATATTGTCTGCAAACTTTGCAACAAAGGCCTCAATTCCATTATCCAAATCATTGACATATAACGTAAAAAGAAATGGTCCCGACGTAGACCCCTGTGGAACACCACTAATTACCGGCAGTCAACCAGAAAATGCTCCCTTTATTCCCACTCTTTGCCTCGTGCCAATCAGCCACTGCTTTATCCATGCCAGAATCTTTCCTGTAATACCATGGGCTTGTAACTTGTTAAGCAGCCTCATGTGTGGCACTTGTCAAAGGCCTTCTGAAAATCAAATTACACAACATCAAGCAATTCTCCTTTGTCTATGCTGCTTGTTATTTCTTCAAAGAATTCCGACAGATTTGTTCGGCAAGATTTTCCCTTGAGGAAACCATGCTGACTACGGCCTATTTTATCATGTGCATCCAAGTACTCTGAGACCTCATCGTTATTAATCGACTCCAACATCTTCCCAACCACTGAGATCAGACTAACTGGCCTATAGTTTCCATTCTTCTGCCTCTCTCCCTTTTTGAAGAGTGAAGTGACATTTGTAATTTTCCAGTCTTCCGGAACCAATCCAGAATCTAGTGATTCTTGAAAGATCATTACTAATGCCTCCACAATCTCTTCAGCCACCTCTTTCAGGACTCTGGGAAGTACACCACCTGGTTCAGGTGACTTACCTACCTTCAGACCTTTCAGTTTCTCAAGAACCTTCTCTCTAGTATTGGTAACTTCTCACCTGGATCTTCCACTGTACTGCTAGTGTCTTCCACTGTGAAGACTGATGCAAAATATTTATTCAGTTCATCCACCACTTCATTGTCCCCCATTACTACCTCTCTAGCATTGTTTTCTAGCAGTCCAATATTCACTCTCGCTTCTCTTTCACACCTTAAGTATCTGAGGAAACTTTTGGTATCCTCTTTAATATCACTGGCTAGCTTACTTTGCTATTCCTTCTTTACCTTCTTAATGACTTTTTTCATTTGCTTCTGTTGGTTTTTAAAAGCTTCCCGATTCTCTAACTTCCCATTAATTTTCGTTCTCTTATATGCTTTCTGGCTTTTAAATTGGCTCTGACTTCTCTTTTTAGCCACCATTGTGTTATCATTCCTTTAGAATATTTCTTTCTCTTTGGGATGCATATTGTATATCCTGTGCCTTCTGAATTGTTTCCAGAAACTCCTGCCATTGCTGCTCTGTCATCAGCCCTGCCAGTGTTCTTTTCCAATCAATTCTAGCTAACTCCTCTCATGCCTCTGCAACTCCCTTTATTCCATTGTAGTACTGATCCATCTGACTTAAGCTTCTCCTTCCCAAATTTCAAGGTGAATTTGATTATATTATGATCACCTGCCCCTTAGGGTTCTTTAGGTCTCTAATCAATTCCTGTTCATTGCACAACACCCAATTCAGAATATTGATCCACTAGTGGGCTCAACCGTGAGCTGCTCTAAAAAGCCATCTCATAGACATTCTACAAATTCCCCCTCTTGGGATCCAGCACCAACCTGATTTTCCCAATCTACCTGCATATTGAAGTCTCCCATGACTATTGTAACACTGCCCTTTTGAAATGCATTTTCTATCTCCCGTGGTAATTTGTAGACCACATCCTTACAACTGTTTGGAGATCTGTAGACAATTCCCATCAAGGTTTTTTACTCTCGCAGTTCCTTAGCTCTATCCACAATGAATTAACACCTTCCAACCCTATGATTTAATTTCATTTCTTACCAACAGAGCAAGGCCTGTCTTCCTGCCTGTCCATTTGATACCATGTGTATCCTTGGACATTAAGCTCCCAGCTATAATCTACATTCAGCCATGATTCGGTGATGCCTACAACATTATACCTGCCAATCTGTAACTGTGTTTTAAGTCCATCTTCCTTATTCCATATGTTGTGCGCATTCAAATACAACATCTTCAGTCCTGTATTCACCCTTTTTGATTCTGTCTGCCTTTTACGTTGCATCTCATCCTGTTGACTGCAATTTTCCCCTATCATCAGCCTCCCCTCACGGCATATTGCCTCTGTTTGTAAACCAGCTCCCTCATCTTCAGCAATATCATCCACCTTTCCTACACTCCCTCTTGCATTGAAATATACACAGCTCAGGACACTAGTCACACCATGCTCAACCTTTTGATTCCTGACTTTGTCCGAGGTCTTTCCAACATCTGTCTCCACAACTTCTCCACTAACCTGTTCTGGCACTCTGGTTCCCATCCCCCTGTCACTCTGGTTTAAACTTCACCATGCAGCATTAACAAACATTCCCACTAGGGTATCAGTCCCCCTCCAGTTCAGGTGCAAACTGTCCCACCTGTCCAGGTCACACTTTCCCTGCAAGAGACCAATTATTCAAAAATTTTATGCCCTCCCTCCTTCGCCAACTCCTTAGTCATGTGTTAAACTGTATAATCTTTCTTGTTCTGGCCTCACTGGCATGTGGCCTTTGAACTTAGCACCTAACTCCCTGAACTCCCTACGCAGAACTTCGCCACTTGTCCTCCCCATGTCATTGGACCACGGCTTCTTGTTGTTCACTCTCCCACTTAAGAATACTGATGCCTTGATCCGAGATATCCCAGGCCCTGGCATCCAGGAGGCGACATACCATATGGGATTCTCATTCTTGCCTACAGAACCTCCTGTCCATTCCCCGAAATAATGAATCCCCTATCACCACATTGTGCCTCTTCTCCCCACTTCCCTTCTGAGTCACAGAGCCAGATTCAGTGCTAGTGACTTTCCTCTGTTAGGTCAACACCCCCGACAGTATCCAAAGTGATATGCCTGTTGTTGATGGGGATGTCCCCAGGGGTACTCTGCACTGGCTCCCTAATCCCTTTCCCATTCCTGACTGTCACCCAGTTTCCTGTGTCCTGCACCTTGGGTGTAACTACCTCTCTGTATGTCCTATCTATCACCTGAATGATCCGGAGTTCATCCATTTCCAGCTCCAACTCCTTAATGTGGACTGCTAGAAGCTGCAGCTGGATACACTTCTTGCAACTGTCGTAATCAGGGACACTGGAGGTCTCTCTGCCTTCCCACTCTGCCTCCAAGAGGAACAGTCAACTATACTGCCTGGCAACTCTACCATTCTAACTGAGCAGATATAAAGAGGGGGAGGAAAAGCAGCTTAACCTTGATGTTTTCTTTCCTTTGCTTTATCTGCACCTGTGCTCCCCCTTGACCCTGGCACTCCTTCTCTGCCACCTGTCTCACACCATCCCATCATGATTTGCCCTCACCATTCCCAACATCCTTTGCTCCCGCCAGATTTACAAACTCGCTCTCTGCTCCCTGTTGATAAATACTGTGCAAAAGTCTTCGACATCCTAGCTATATATATGTGTGTGTGCCTAAGACTTTTGCACCGTACTGTAGATTGTGAGGTCAAGGGTCCATTTTATCATATAAGAAGTCTGTTTAAGAGTCTAATAACAGTGGGATAGAAGCTACCCTTGAGATTGGTGGTATGGGCTTTCGGGCTTTTCTTCCCAATGGAAGAGGTGAGAAAAGAGAATGCCCTGTGTGATCTTTGATTATTCTGGCTGCTTTACTGAGACAGTAAGAAGTATAGACAGAGTGCATTGGTTCCTGTGATGTGCCAAGCTCTGTCCACAACTCTGCAGTTTCTTGTGGTGATGGGCAGAGTAGTGGTCATACCAAACCATTATGCATCCAGACAGGATGCTTTCTATGATGTATCGATAAAAATTGGTAAGCATTGGCAGGAACATGCCAAATTTCTTTAGCTTGCTGAGGAAGTGGTAGCGTTGGTGAACTTTCTTGGCTTAGATGCTGGAAATCTTGGGCAACACACACAAAATGCTGGAAGATCTCAGCAAGTCAGCAAGAAATGAACAGTTATGTACCAGGCCAAAACACTTCATCAGGGACATCAGCCCAAAACGTCAATTGTTTACTTGCCTCTATAGATGCTGCCTCACTTGCTGAGTTCCTGCAGTATTTTAAGTCACATGTTCCTCTTCAGTTGAGATGCTAAACTAAGGGACCTTTTTCTTGCACATTGTTTGTTTGTCCATCTTTGTGTGCAGTTGTTCATTGATTTTATTGTGTTTCTTTGAATTTACCATGAACGCCTGCAAGAAAATGAATATCAAGTTAGTATAGGTAGTATATGGTAACATATACGTACTTTGAAAATACATTTATTTTGAACTTTGAACTTTGAACTTTGATGCAATTTAGAATTTCTACATACTTAGCTCCAAACGAGGTATATGTAGTCTAACTTTAAATCTGAGTGTAGCAGGCGGCAAGAATGTTGATCCATCACTATACCAGGTATAACTCAAAGCTATGAGTTACTGAGTTCAATAAAAGGCATACTAGTCACCACATTATAGGAAGGATGTGGAAGCTTTAGAGAAGGTGCAGAGGAGATTTACCAGGGATGCTGCCTGGATTAGAGAGCATGTGTTATGAGGATAAATTGAACAAACTAGGGCTTTTCTCTTTGAAACAATGGGGGATGATGAGAGGTGACTTGACGGAAGTGTGTAAGATGATAAAAGACATAGATGGAGTGGATAGCCAGAGACTTCTACCCAGGATGGGAATGGCTAATATGAGGGGGCATAATTCCCATGTCCAGATAATATATGGTGACATATACATATTTTGATAATAAATTTACTTTGAACTTTTAACTTCTGTGCTCTCTCAGCTGAATGAACTTTTCAAAGAATAACAAAGCTGTTGCCCTGGGCATAATTTGTTCCCTAAACATTTCATATTAAAAACTACAATAACCAATTAACCTACCAACTGGTACATCTTTGGACTGTGAGAGAAAACTGGAGCACCCAGGGAAAACCTACACATTCCACAGGATGAAAGTACAAACTCCTTTTCGACAGCAGCAGTAATTTAAGCCATGTCGCTGGTACAGTATAGCGTTGTGCTACCTTGCCACCCCATCATTAAGGACCCTCATCATGCAGGACTTGTCTTGTTCCAGTTGCTACCATCGGGGAGGAGATACAGGAGCAGCAAAAAGGCAGCATAGTCATAGTCATACTTTATTGATCCCGGGGGAAATTGGTTTTCGTTACAGTTGCACCATAAATAATTAAATAGTAATAAAACCATAAATAGTTAAGTACTAATATGTAAATTATGCCAGTAAATTATGAAATAAGTCCAGGACCAGCCTATTGGCTCGGGATGTCTGACCCTCCAAGGGAGGAGTTGTAAAGTTTGATGGCCACAGGCAGGAATGACTTCCTATGACGCACTGTGCTGCATCTCGGTGGAATGAGTCTCTGGCTGAATGTACTCCTGTGCCCACCCAGTACATTATGTACTGGATGGGAGACATTGTCCAAAATGGCATGCAACTTGGACAGCATCCTCTTTTCAGACACCACCGTCAGAGAGTCCAGTTCCATCCCCACAACATCACTGGCCTTATGAATGAGTTTGTTGATTCTGTTGGTGTCTGCTACCCTCAACCTGCTGCCCCAGCACACAACAGCAAACATGATCGCACTGGCCACCACAGACTCGTAGAACATCCTCAGCATCGTCCGGCAGATGTTAAAGGACCTCAGTCTCCTCAGGAAGTAGAGATCGCTCTGACCCTTCTTGTAGACAGCCTCAGTGTTCTTTGACCAGTCCAGTTTATTGTCAATTCGTATCCCCAGGTATTTGCAATCCTCCACCATGTCCACACTGACCCCCTGGATACACCAGCATACACCATTAAGGACCCCCACCATCTGGGCCATTCCCTCCTACCACTGCTACCATCAGGGAGGATGTACAGGAGCCTGAAGACCCACATTCAACAGTTTAGGAACAGCTTCATCCCCTCTGCCATCCGGTTTCTAAACAATCCATGAACCCATGTACACTACCTTATACAGTATTTCCTTTATTTTTATATTTAATTGTTTTTGTAATGTATGCCTTTGCATACTACTGCTGACACAGAAGTACAAATCTCGTGTCATATAAGTCAGTAATAATGAGCTTGATTCTGATTCTGTTTTTGATTCCTTCCTTGAAGGACATTTGGTGAACAATTTGCCTTTTTTTCCCTAACAATCCAGTTGCTTTGATCTTTATCATTACTGACACTGGCTGATGATGTTCCTTCTTCCCACAGTAAATTCAAGATGATGAACAGCAGGTAAACTCCACAGGTGCCACCATGAGATTGGAACTCAGATCTCTGGATTGCCAACCAGACAACTCAACATCTGCACCAACACCATCCTTATGTCAGTGGGAGCAGATATAAGATATTGGAGTGGGCCAAGGTTACAGAAATTACATTTTGTGATTTGGGTATTACTATTTTCGGATCCAGTTAATTCTGAACCACATTCAATCTCAGTGGCCACTTTATTATGTACAGGAGTGGAACTCAGTGTGGTCTTCTGCTGCTGTAGCCCATCCACTTCAAGTTTCGACATGTTATGCATTCAGAGATTTTTTTCTGCATACCACTGTTCTAATGTGTGGATATTTGAGTTACTGTCGCCTTCTTGTCGGTTTGAACCAGTCAGGCCATTCTCCTCTGGCCTCTCTCATTAACAAGGCATTTTCTCCCACAGATCAGCCACTCAGTGGACATTTTTGTTAGTGTTTGGCAGCATTCTCTGTATATTCCAGAGACTGCAGTGGGTGAAAATCCCAGTAGATTAGCAATTTCTGAGATTCTCAAACCACCCTATCTGGCACCAACAATCATTCCACAGTTAAAGTCACTAAGATCACATTTCTTCTGCATTTTGATGTTTGGTCTGAACCTCTTGACCACGTTTGCATGCTTTTATGTTAGTGACACACGATTGGTTGATAAGATATTTGTATTAATGAGCAAGTGTAAAGTGGCCACTGAGTGTACGTCCTTACTTTCTGGGTAGGTAATGAGACATTCATTCTTCTCACCAGCTTACACCCACTTATGATCAACACCTTTTTCCCAAAGCCTTGCATAATCTTGAAATGTATTTATGCTCACAGATCAAGTTAGATTAGAAACAATTTGTTGTCTGTAATTTGTAACAATCCAATCAGTTTGCAATTAGAAAGATTATATCACAAGGGACACTCATCCGTCCTTGTGGGCTGATATCACATTGCAAAAATCAATAACTGTAATTCAAGTCTTAAATGTCTATTAACTATCTCCCTATTTAGTTTGTATGGAAATATTGTATTTAGATCCATCTTAATTTACTCTGAATTAATACTAATTGATTTTAAACTCCCAATTGTTGATCTGGTATGAGAAAGACAGAAATGTGGCTGAGCGGCAAGCTGAATTATAGCATCATCGAATGTATCGGCTCGAGCTGTAGGCTGGCCATAAGCCATAAGCCTCAGTGCTGGATATGGAGTGAAGCTATTGAACTCTCTATTCAAAGCTACTCACTTAGGGGGTCCTTCCCTGACAACAACACAGAACGAGAAGTGTGGCAATAGCAGAGAAATCTGTGGGGATCAAAGGTCAAGGATCAACTTTATCTGCCATCAAGAGTCTGAGGCACATAAGTATAGCTAGAGTGCCTAAGATTCTAGCACAGTACTAAGGTGATTTTATGTATTGGACTGTACTGCTGCCACAAAAAAAAACAATTACCATGTGAGTGATGATAAACCTGATTCTGATATGGGTCTCTGTTGTGGACTGAGAGTGGGAAGGGGGCAGGGAGAGGGGAATCATGGTTGGAAAAAGGGGAAGGGAGAGGGGAGGGAGTGTGAAGTACCAGAGAGACATTCTGTAATGATCAATAAACCAATTGTTTGGAATCAAGTGACCTTGTGTGGTATCTCAGGGCCGGGTGTATCTGTACCCACTCAACCAACCCCTCCCCTGGCACTCCTTCATTGCCACCTGTCCTACACCCCTCCCTCAGTGTTCCACCCTCGCCATTCCCAATCTCCTTTGCTCCCACCAGATTTACAAACTCTCTCTCCACTCCACGTTGACAAATACAGCACAGTGCAAAAGTCTTAGGTACACTAGCTATAGTATATATGTATATACTATATATATATAGGCCTAAGACTTTTGCACAATACTGCACATTTACATGTATTAGGAATTTGCTATGATGTGTTGGCCAGTGTGTGACATACAACACAAAACAACATTCAAAATTATTAAGAATAAAGAATTATATAAAAATAAAGAATCACACCTATATATTAAAAAGCTAATAAAGTTAGAAGTTATGTAATGAAATGTGCATAAATAAACAAATACCAGCATGTATTTACAATCTAACAGTGTGCAAAACAATCTACTTCTTCCAACATTCAATTTGTGTCCTGCTTAGCAGCTAGACTTTCCGTGGAGAGAATGTTTTAACTTTCTACCACAGCAAAAACTTGAGCTAAAACCATTTCCATCTATTTTTCTTCCATCCTACCACACCCCCTCCAACAATTTAAGTGTTCCCTCATTCTTCTAGTTCTCTCAACCCTTTCTTCCCTTCCCCCACTACCCCCTGGATCAGCACCTCCTTCCTTTTATTCCCTGGTCTACTGTCCTCTCCTATCAGATAACATATCTTCTTCGGCCCTCCAACCCTTCAATTCAGATCTGAGGTGGAAGATAGGTGGGTACAAGAAGAGTGATGAAAGGGAATGATGTGAGAAGACGGGATTCCACCTGTCACCTCTTCTCACATCATTCCCTTTCGTCAACCCTCCCCCACCCACCTACCTTCCCACTCTTGCGTGGATTGACCAGGAGCTTGTGCTCCTCTTGCTCCTTTTCACTCAGGCTTCTGCCCTCTTCCTTTCCATTCCTGATGAAGGGTCTCAGCCTGAAACGTTACTCTCCATAAATGCTGCCTGACCTGCTGTGTTCCTCCAGCATTTTGTGTGTGTTGTTGAAAATGCATTGATCCATATTATAGGGAACCAACATAAATGCTGGGAAAGATGAGAACACAGGAGTGTGCTGGTAGAGTCAGAGGAGGCAGTGTTGGTGGAAGATTTTGTGGATAGCATGCCCTAAATGACTTGGATGGGGAACCTTGAGATTCATCTCCGTACAGGCAGCCGTAAGACAAAGAAACTCAATAGAATCCATTAAAACAGAAGAAGACCATCAAACACCCAATGTGCAGAGAAAAAAAAACTAATTGTGCAAACAATAAAAGTAGGCCAACAGCATTCAGAACTGAAGTTCCTGATCAGTGCACACAAATTGCTGTAGGAACTCAACAGGTCAGGCAGCGTCTATGGAAAGAAGTAAACAGTCAACGTTTCGGGCTGAAACCCTTCATCAGGACGCTTCACAAATGTGAGCGGGTTAGTAAGTTTGCAGATGACGCAGAGCTTAGTGGAGTTGTGGATAGTATAGAAGGTTGTTTAAGATTACAGCAGGACGTTGACAGGAATGCTGAACTGGGCTAAGAAGAGGCAGAGGGAGTTCACTCAGGAAAGTGTGAAGTTATACACTTTGGAAGGTCGAACTTGGTGGGAAAGTACAAGGTTAATGATAGAATTCTTAACAGTGTGGAGGAACAGAAGGACCTTTGGGTCCACGTCCATAGATCCCTCAAAATTGCTGCACAGGTTGATAGGATGGTGAAGAAGGCAGCTGGTTTTGTTAGTCAGGGAATAAGTTCAAGAGCCAAAAGGTGATGTTGCAGCTCCAAAACAACTCTAGTTAGACATGGAAGCTCTACAAAGAATACATCAGAGATTTTCCAGAATGCTGCTTGGGTTAGAGAAGATGTATTATATGTTGAATGAGTTTGGATTTTTCTCTTTGAAGTGAAGGAGGATGAGTGGTGACTTGATAGTGGTATACAAGATGATGAGGCATTGATAGGGTAGATAACCAGAGATATTTTCCCAGGGCAGAAACAGCGACTATGAGGGGGTACGAGATGATAAGAGGCATAGAAAGAGTGGGCTGCCAGAGACTTTTTCCAATTCAAAATAAGACCATCACAGCTTTGCTTTTATACTGTATACCCATGATTATAAGTGCAAGCGAAATTACAACAGAGGCTACTGTGCCAATCAAATAGAATTCTGCATTCTCCACAGGTCATAGGTTAAGGGTGGAATGTGAAATACTTAGGGGAACTTCAGGAGGAACTTTTTTACCCAGAGAGTGGTGAGAGTTTAGAATTATCCGCCAGAGGAAGTGGTGGATGTGGGCTCAGCTGTAACACTTAAGAGAAGTTTGGACAACTACATGGATGGAAGAGGAATGGAAAGCTATGGTCCTGATGCAGGTCAATGTGACTAAGCAGAATAACAGTTCAACATGGATTAGATGGGCTGAAATGTTTATTTTGTCCTGAAGTGTTCTATGAAGCTATGTCATTTTGACTGGGTCCTCACTTCCTCTGATTCCATCATTGTCCAAAAATTAATTGGATCTCAATTTGTAATAATTCACCAACTCAGCATATATTGAAGCTACACAAAAGTCCCCTGTATTGGTTTAACATTTCCATAGTGATGCATGGGCAGCATGCTAGCACAGCGGCTATCATAACACTTCACCCCACCAGCAATCCGGGTTCAATTCCTGCTGTTGTCTGTAAGGAGCTTGTATGACTGTGTGGGTTTCCTCCGGGTGCTCCAGTTTCCTGCCATATTCCACAGATATACAGGTTAGTGTCAGTAATTTGTGGGCATGCTATGTTGGCATCAGAAGCATGATAACACTTGTGGCCTGCCCCCAGCTCATCCTGGGACTGTTTTGGTTGTTTATGTAAGTGAGGCATTTGACTGCACATTTTGGTATACAGTACATGTGACATGTAAAGTTAATCTTTAAAAATCTTTACTTAACTAACAATATCAACTACATTAATCCATAAGACATGGGAGCAGAATTTAAGCGTTTGACCCATCGGTTCTGTTCCACCATTCCAACATAGAAACATAGAAAACCTACAGAACAATACAGGCCCTTCAGCCCACAAAGTTGTGCCGAACATGTCCCTACCTTAGAAATTACTAGGCATACCTATAACCCTCATGTACCTATCCAAAAGTTTCTTAAAAGACCCTATCGTATCTGCCTCCACCACCATTGCCAGCAGCCCATTCCACGCACTCACCACTCTCTGAGTAAAAAACTTACCCCTGACATCTCCTCTGTACCTACTCCCCAGCACCTTAAACTTGTATCTTCTTGTGGCAACCATTTCAGCCCTGGGAAAAAGCCTCTGACTATCCACACGATCAATGCCTCTCATCATCTTATACACCTCTATCAGGTCACCTCTCATCCTCCGTCACTCCAAGGAAAAAAGGCCAAGTTCACTCAACCTACTCTCATAAGGCATGCTCCCCAATCCAGGCAACATCCTTGTTAATCTCCTCTGCACCCTTTCTATGGCTTCCACATCCTTCCTGTAGTGAGGCGACCAGAACTGAGCACAGTACTCCAAGTGGGGTCTGACCAGGGTCCTATATAACTGCAACATTACCTCTCGGCTCCTAAATTCAATTCTGCGATTGATGAAGGCTAATACACCGTACGCCTCCCCAACCACACAGTTAACCTGCGCAGCTGCTTTGAGTGTCCTATGGACTCGGACCCCAAGATCCCTCTGATCCTCCACACTGCCAAGAATCTTACCATTAATACTATATTCTGCCATCATATTTAACCTACCAAAGTAAACCACCTCATACTTATCTGGGTTGAACTCCATCTGCCATTTCTCAGCCCAGTTTTGCATCCTATCAATGTCCTGCTGTAACCTCTGACAGCCCTTCACACTATCCACAGCACCTCCAACCTTTGTGTCATCAGCAAACTTTCTAACCCATACCTTCACTTCCTCATCCAGCTTATTTATAAAAAGCATGAAGAGTAAGGGTCCCAGAACAGATCCCTGAGGCACTCCACTGGTGACCGACCTCCATGCAGAATATGACCCGTCTACAACCACTCTTTGTCTTCTGTGGGCAAGCCAGTTCTGGATCTACAAAGCAATGTCCCCTTGGATCCCATGCCTCCTTACTTTCTCAATAAGCCTTGCATGGGGTACCTTATCAAATGCCTTGCTGAAATCCATACACACTACATCTACTGCTCTACCTTCATCAATGTGCTTAGTCACATCCTCAAAAAATTCAATCAGGTTTGTAAGGCATGACCTGCCCTTGACAAAGCCATGCTGACTATTCCTAATCATATTTTACCTCTCCAAATATTCATAAATCCTGCCTCTCAGGATCTTCTCCATCAACTTACCAACCACTGATGTGAAACTCACTGGTCTATAATTTCCTGGGCTATCTCTACTCCCTTTCTTAAATAATGGAACAACATCCGCAATCCTCCAATCCTCCGGAACCTCTCCTGTCCCCATTGATGATGCAAAGATCATTGCCAGAGGCTCAGCAGTCTCCTCCCTCACCTGCCACAGTAGCCTAGGGTACATCTCATCCGGTCCCTGCGACTTATCCAACTTGATGCTTTCCAAAAGCTCCAGCACATCCTCTTTTTTAATATCTACATGCTCAAGCTTTTCAGTCTGCTGCAAGACTCCCTCTCAACCCCATTCTCCTGCCTTCTCCCCTTAATCTTTGACACCCTGACTAAGCAAGAACCTATCAACCTTTGCTTTAAATATACACAATGACTTGAACTTCACAACCGTCTATGGCAATAAATTCCACAGACTCACAATCCTCTGACTAAAGAGATTCCTCTTCTTCGTTGTTCTCAATGGAAGTCTCTCTATTCTGAGGCTGCGTCCTCTGGTCTTAGATTACCCCACTATAAGAAACTTCCACTCCACATCTACTCTATCTATTCCTTTCAAGATTTAATAGGTTTCAATGAGATTCTCTCTCATTCTTTTAAACTCCAGCAAAAACAGGCCCAGAGTCATCAAAAACACTCCTCAAATATTAACCCTTTCATTCCTTGAATCATTCTCGTGAACCTCCTCTGGACCATCTCCAATGCCAGCACATCTTTTCTTAGGTAAGGGGCTCAAAACTGCTTACAATACTCCAAGTGAGGCCTGACCAATACCTTATAAAGATTCTGCATTACATACTTGCTTTTATATTCAACTCCGCTTGAAATGAATGCTAACATTGCATTTGCCTTTGTTAAAACATTATATACAGCATTTCATTAAAGGCCCTCTATAAAGTAGTCATTTAATCCCTAAGGAAAGCGTACTTTGAGAAGAATAACAAAATTTAACAGTTCTA
Source organism: Mobula hypostoma (assembly GCF_963921235.1). NCBI lineage: Eukaryota > Metazoa > Chordata > Chondrichthyes > Myliobatiformes > Myliobatidae > Mobula > Mobula hypostoma. Next base: position 11,431,160 of record NC_086129.1, on the reverse strand, counting down.
ATTGTTAACATTAAAAACAATTGAAATAGCTTAATTAAAACAAACTGCAAAATCAAATCAAATAATGTCTTCTTCACCACAGTTGATTTCCTTTACAAACTGAGCTCAATAAGGAACAACAGGCTGCTGGAAGAATTCAGCAGGTTGAACGGCCATCTGTGGGAGAAAAGGAATTGCCAACGTTTTGGGGCAAAACCCTGCACAACCCTGAACCAGGATCTGCAGTCTCCCACATCTCCCCACTGATGATGCATTGTACCTCACTGCCAAAAACAAGAAATAAAACCTATAATTGCAAAGTCAAAGCTGAGTTCATGAGTTCATGAGTTCATGAAGGGTCCCACCCACTTTGCTCATAGACTGTCTGTCCCACTCCATCAGTGAAAACGTTAGGTAGCATCCATGCCAGGACCACCAGACTCAAAACAGTAACTTTCCAAAGCAATGAGGCTGACCAACACCTCCACCCACTACCTCACCCCTCCATGCCCCCAACCACTACTACTTTATCATTTCCTGTCAGTCGCCTTATGTACAAACACTCCTGTGCCTAGCATCACTTTATGGACATAGAATCAATCTATGTATGTAAGATATCTTATGTATTTACATTTATTATGTTTTTATTATTAATGTGTTCTTTATCTTACTGTGTATTTTTGTGCTGCATTAGATCCAGAGTAACAATTATTTTGTTCTCCTTTACACTTGTGTACTGGAAATGACATTAAGCAACCTTGAAACTTGAATCTTGTCATAGGTACTTGTCCATTATGGGGTATGAGTGGTGCTCAAGGAGGGGTAGCATCTCTGGTGAAGGGGATTGCTGTGTCCATTCTGGAGGAGGTCATTCACCTTTGGGCCCACCAGAGTCAGCTCTCACCTGTGGCTCCAAGTAGCTGTTTGCATGCGACAGTGGCCACACCCCATTACGATGCATCGACAGGTGGGCTAAACCAGGTGAGTGTAGCTGGAGGGCCTCGTACTCTGGTGAGACAGGGACACGCCTGTCCTAGCGTATCAAGTCAGTTCCAGCGGACTGGGTGAATGAGATCTACAGTGAGATCCGACGGCCAAGAAGGCCGTTCTGCAACACTCCGTGGAGACCGAAAGGGATGATATGGCCCGGAAGATGTCATGGTCATCCACTACACCCAATGAAGACCCTACTTTGTAACAGGTACTCATACCACTGGACCCAGATTTCTGAGGTTTGGAGAGTGGAACTGTCGCAGTGCAACGGCTTTTCCACTTTAAAAGCTTTCCTGCACAGGTCTCCTATCATTGTTAGACATGGTAGACAACCAACCATATATGCACAGGTGCAATGAAAAACTAATTTGGGCAGCATCACGAGCACATAGCATTAAATAAGCAGCATTTTTCAAGGAAAACATTTATTCTGAACTCAAACTGTAAAATATTGTTACATAGGACTTTGGAAATGCTACAGATGCTGGAAATCCAAGCAACACACAGAAAGTGCTGGAGGAACTCAGCAGGCCAGGCAGCATCTATGGAAAAGCGTGCAGTTGCTTTCCACGGGGATCACTCCCTGTGCGACTCCCTTGTCCATTCATCCCTCCCCACTGATCTCCCTCCCGGCACTTACCCTTGCAAGCAGAACAAGTGCTACACCTGCCCCTACACCTCTTCCCTCACTACCATTCAGGGCCCCAGACACTCTTTCCATGTGAGACGACATTTCACCTGTGAGCCTCTTGGGTCATATACTGTGTCCGGTGCTCCCAGTGTGGCTTCCTGTATATGGGGAAGACCTGACACAGATTGGGAGACCACTTCGCAGAGCACCTACCGGAAGAAGCAGGATCTCCCAGTGGCCACCCATTTTAATTCCACTTGCCATTCCCATTCTGATATGTCAATCCATGGCCTCCTCTATTGTCGTGAAGAGGCCACACTCAGATTGGAGGAACAACACTTCATATTTCGTCTGGGTAGCCTCATACCCGATGGCATGAGTATCGATTTCTCAAACTTCCGGTAATGCCCACCCCCCACTACACCATTCCCCATCCACCTTTCTCTCTCACCTTATCTCCTTGGCTGCCCATCGCCTCCATCGGTGCTCCACCCCCTTTTTCTTTCTTCCATGGTCTTCTGTCTTCCCCTCTCAGACTTCCCCTTCTCCAGCCCAGTATTTCTTTCACCAATCAACTTCCCAGCTCCTTACTTCACCCTTCCACCTCCTGGTTTCACCTATCATCTGGTGTTTTAAATCTATTCTTCAGCATTTTTCCCCAGTCTAGTCAAAGGGTCTCAGCGTGAAACATTGACTGTACTTTTTTCCATAGATGCTGCCTGGCCTGCTGAGTTCCTCCAGCATTTTGTGTGTGTTGCTTAGAAATGCTAAGTCAGTTTTGCACTGAGAACAGAAAGATTACTGTATGTCCTCCTGTAGGACTTGCAACTATACAATACATTGTAGGCTCTCTCCTGAGACTACAACAGGGAGTCTACATTACTTACCTGGGTCTTCCAGCATCTTGGCCACTTTGAGAAATATTTAGCACAACACTCTCACAAAACAAGTGTGGAAACCTTCCCCATAAAACTTGGTACAGCACTCTTGTGCATGTCTAGACCAGTAGTTTGACACCTGGGAGTCTAATTTGGAGACACTGAAGACCGCAGATGCTTGATCTGCAAGATGCTGAAGGAACTCAGCATATTAGATGGCAGTTGTGGTGGGAAGTAGTGAATCAACATTCTTAGATCAAGACTATTAGGGAGTATTCTGGAGTTATGCGAATAGAGCAGATATTAATTCAAACAAAAAGCAATCTTCAGTTTTTATTGTAAATTGCAAGCAGTAAATTGAAGGTTGGCACAAGCTGTTCCACAGTCTAAGAGATTGCATATGTATCAGCCAAACTTAAAACAACAGGAACACACACAGAACACCAGAGGAACTCAGCATCTATGGAAAAGAGTAAACAGTCGATGTTTCAGGCCAAGACCCTTCTTCAGGGTTGCTAATTGTCCGGTGTCAGCTATAGGTTTAGGGAATTTGCACTATTGCAAATTGTCAACATTGTGTAAGTTCAGGGATGTTTGCAACTAGTTTGTCTCAGCAATGCTATTTGAACATTCAGAGGTGTCTCCTACTATAGATATGCAATTCAGAGGAACCATTGTCAACCCAAAGTAGTGAAGTTGAAAACTGTATTGAATCATCTACTGTTATCATTGATCTTAAGGGTATGAAAATGGGATGTACTTTTGAGTTTGGGAGAGTCTACCGAGACTGTCTCCGGAAGAATGCCTGCTTGTAAAATTAGTCAGCTCCATCATGAGCACTAGCCTCCATATTATCCAAAACATCTTCAAGAAGCAATGTCTCAGAAAGGCGGCATCCATCGTTAAGGACACCCAGCACCCAGGACATGCCCTCCCCTCATTGTTACCATCAGGGAGGAAGTATAGAAGACACACACTCAACAAGTCAGCAACAGCTTCTTCCCCTCTGCCATCTGGTTTCTAAATGGACAAGGAACCCATGAACACTACCTCACTACTTTCTTTATTTCTGTTTTTGCACTATTTCTTTTAAGTTAACTACTCAATATACGTAAACATACTTACTGTGTTTCAGTTTTTTCCTATAGTTATCATGTATTTCATTGTACTGCTGCCGCAAGGTTAACAAATTTCATAACATATGCCGGTGATATTAAATTTGTATCTGATTTGTTGCGATGAATAAAGACTTCTATATCACCAGCTTCCATGTCTTTCTGGTGACTTCAATCACAGTCACAACAAAGGCACCTGGGCTGAATGATGGAGGGGACATAGCCAGTATAAAGAGGTGAGGGATCAGGATGGAACAAGAGCGGGTAAGCAATAGGCGAATTTACTCTGTTTGCTGTTTCCAGAGCATCATCTGAAGAGTTCAGTCTGTTTCCTCTCAGCCAGTTTAATACAGTCTCAAACCTACACATACTAAACCTTCAAACAAAAAAGTCTAAACCACTCGAGATTTGAACTGTCAGACAATCTTGCTACAGCAGAGTAGTCATTTGATTTCTTAGGTGAAACACTTGCCAAGATTACTGTTGTTTCCATTTTTGATGGAAACACCTTTAGCTTTTCAAATAAAACGAAAAAGAAAGAATATGCTGGAACTACACGGCAAGTGACGACACATCTGTGCAAAGAGAAACCATGTTAGTGATCTCTCATAAGACTTTAGTCAGAGTGTCATACAGCACAGAAGTAGTTCCTTCAGTCTGACTCTAATAAGTATGTCGTGGGCATGCATGTCGTTGGTTTTGTGAGCATGGTGATACATGCGGACTGACCCCAGCAAATCCTCAGACTGTGTTGGATGTTGACGTATTTCACTGCATGTTTTGATGTCAATGTGACAAATAAGGCTAATCTAATCTAATTTAACCATTCTGACCAATCTGCCTACCTCTTCTTCCAATTTGCTTACATTTTGTCCAAATCCCAGCAAAACTTCCTCATATATATACCTGTCCAAATGTCTTTTGCAATTGCAATTATACCCTTATCACTTCTTCAATGGTTCAATGGTTCAGTTTAATATCAGAGAGTGTATACAGTACACAACCTGAAATTCTTACTCTTCACTGACATCCAGGAAACAGAAAGAAACCCCAAAGAATGAATGCAGAAAACATTAGAACCTTAAAAGCCCCCTGCACACAAGCAGCAGTAAGGCATCAACCCTCCCCCAACTTACTTCAGCAGGAAGTATCCACACCCACCACCCACCACCCACCAAGCAGTAGCAAAGCCCCCAAAGATACTACGATCTGCAGTCCACGCTGACTTTGGTTCTTTGCGGGAATGGGACCCGATCTCAGGATTTCACAACCGGCCGTTGTTCAGCATGCCAAGGGCTCGGCCTAAAAGTCTGGCTCGGTTTGGAAGTCTAGAATCTTGGGGCTCTGGAGATGGGTGGATCAAGGGTCAGTGTCATGGCAGGAGACCCGTTTGTCGTAAGGGGAGTGGGGATATCTGCAGCTATGTGCCTGGAGACCCGAGATCTTTGAGATCTTCAGGCACAGAGCTTGAAAAAGCGACGTAACAGACTTTTAACATCGTAAACCAGCAAGTTGTTTGTTATATCTCCCTGCTCACTGGGAAAATGGAGACAACTCCTTCTCCCTTATTAGGCAGAGAGACAGCCTGTGGTATGCCGTATACCGGGTGAAATGCAAAGTCTTTGGGGTAACTGCAAGTCTGTGTCTTTACTGTTGCTTTGCTCATGCTTGAGTGCTCGGTGCTCGGTGGTGGGTGTCGATGCTTTTTGTTTGCTAGTGGGGGGAGGGGGAATTATCGCTTGCTGCCACCTACGCATGGGAGAGGGGAAGCTGGAGGGGGACTTTGAAGTTCTAATATCTAACTGTCGTTCATCCTTTGGGGCACTCTTCTGTTTTTATGGATGGTTGTGAAGAAAAAGCATTTCAGGAAGTATATTGTATACATTTCTCTGACATTAAATTGTACCTTTGAAAACCACTGTTCATAACCCAGTGCTTCAACATGCCACAGGCTTCCTCTATCACTGACAAATGATAGAGAATTGTCATCCTTTCTACAGCGAGAGGGAAACCAACAGATGTTTTGATGTTACAATCTGAAGTGATGTTTATTCAAGCTCACACGACTCAAGAATGAGAGAGAGAGAGAGAATGTCAATCACAGACCTGAGGGGCAACCTCTTCACACATAGAGTGGTGAGTTTATGAAATGGGCTGCCAGAAGAAAGTGGGGTAGGGGTAGGAGCTAAGGTGGCGCCAGATGGCGACTTCTTCAAGTTCATCTGTAAAACAGCTTGAATTCCTCTCTTTAATGTCTCTTGTTTCCATTTACTAGGTGGCTGGGGTCCTGTGATTGACATTCTCTCTCTCTCTCTCTCTCTCGCTCCCTCCCTCCCTCCTCCCCCCGCCCAAAGGGGGTGTAAAGCACTCCTTCCCTTCACTAGCCTGCAGGTCACCCTTGGGCAAGGTGTAGCACCTGCTTAGCAGCCGCCCTCCCCCCCAATCAGAAACATGTGAAGCCATGGGAGCAGGTGGTGGATGGTTATGTGAGCAACTGGTGCATATCACAAGTCCTGGTTATGTGACCACTGACGCCAGGCAGACAACCTTTGAAGGTTATTGATACTGGCTTGTAAGGACACTGTCCAGAAGAAGACAATGACAAACCACTTCGGTGGAGACATTTGCCAAGAACAATCTTTCTTTCTTCTACTTTTTTATAACAACGGGATAGAATCTGCCCTTGAGCCTGGCGGTACACGCTTTCAGGCTTTCGTACCTTCTGCCCAGGTAATAAAGACTTCATTCACAGTTGAGAAATTCAGAGGAGCACCATCATGAGGACAGAGAAAAGATTAAGCGCTGTCTCCACTTGATTGCCGATACGGAAAAGAGGCATACAATAGAGATGGGTGATGAAGAAGCTGTTTACCTTCCAGTTGGCTGAGAGAAGGCAGGGCAGCTAAACGATGGACAGGTCAGCTTACCAGTGATAGGACTGTATGCTCTCCTTGAAAGATAGGGATCATATTTTAAAATTCCACCAACAACTCCATCCAAGTATGATCTCTTCAACACTCCATCTGTTATTTCATACGTCATGGGCTGGCACAATAATGAGGTGGTTAATCTAACACTTCACATTGCCAGCAATTGGGGTTCAATTCCCTCTGCTGTCTGCAGAGTCTGTATATTCTCCCCACAACTGTGTGGGTTTCTTCTTGGTTCTCTGATTTCCACCCCCCCTCCACATTCTAAAGATGTACAGGTTAGGGTTGGTGAGTTGTGGGCATGTTATGTTGGCACCTGAATCATGGAGACACTTCGCAACTGCCTGAAACACGTTTGAACTGTGTTGGTTGGTTGACGGAAGATGACACATTTCACTGTGTGTTTTGATGTTTCAATGTACATGTGACAAATAAAGCCAATCTCTCTAAGACTTTACTTCCCTTTCAAATTGCCTTCAAATAACTCCCGCTGGCTAGATCTCTAAATCCCCCTTCAGCTTTGCATACATAGTGGGATATTGATAAGATTTTGATAGCTCCTGACTACCTCAAGTTCAAGTTCAAGTCTATTGTTATCTAACTGTATCCAGTACTGTGCAAAAGTCTTAGGCCCATCTATATAGCTAGGGTGCCTAAGACTTTTGCACAGTACTGTATTTGTCAACGTGGAGCGGAGAGCAAGTATGTAAATATGGTGGGAGCAAAGGATGTTGGGAATGGGAAGGATGGAGCACTGAGGGAGGGGTGTAGGACATGTGGCAACGAAGGAGTGCCAGGGGAGAGAATGGTAGAGCGGGTACAGACACAACCACCCCTGAGACACCAGGCAAGGTCATTTGATTCCAAACAATTGGTTTATTGATCATGACAGAATGTCTTTCTGGTACTTCCCACCCCCTCCATTTTCCCTTCCCCTTTTCCCAACCATGATTCCCCTCTCCCTTCCCCCTTCCCACTCTCAGTTCCTAATGGAGACCCTTAACAGAATCAGATTTATCATCACTCACATGGGTCATGATTTTTTTTTTTGTGGCAGCAGCAAAATGACTATAGTACTGTGCAAAAGTCTTAGGCGCCTAGCTATATATATATGTGTCTAAGACTTTTGCAGAGTACTGTACTGTACATGCATAGAACCAAATGAAACAATTCCTCCGGAGCAAGGTGTACAACACAGTACATACAGTATAACTCACACGCAACACATAAAGTAATGTTACCTGTCATGTGTGACGCCAAGCAGAGTTACCGGATGGATGATGCTAACGAGAGAGATAATGGAAGACAATGGAGAAACATTCAAAATACTAATAAGAGAGAAGAGAGAGATTAATGAGAAAGAAACACAATTCAGATATTGACAGACTGGTTGCTTTGAACCTGAACTGTTTGAAGTTTGATGGACAGGTGATACCCCAGCGGGGGGATAAAAAGAGCAGGTTTGCTAAGGCACGAGACACGCCACAAGACCCTGGAAAGAGCAGTGTGCCCCCACAAGTTGGTGAGAGTTTGGAGGACCAGTTCGTGGGAACTGATCAGAGGCTCACAGGGTGTAAAGGTACGATCGGTGGGAACCTGGGGTGTGTGTTCACCCTTGCCTGGGTGCCGGGTTCACTGCGGAAGAACGATCGTATCCAGAACGGAGGGGTCACAACGGGATTAGAAGACATCAAAAGGTCTGCCCGAAGCCAACTGCGAAGACATCAAAAGGTCTGCCTGAAACCAAATTGCATCTCTCTCTCTCTCTCCAACGGTATGACAACAGCGATTTCTGCGAACTGCACTAAACTGAACTGAACTCTGCTTCACGACTGATCATTTTACCCCTAGACTGCGACAGAGCTTGGTTGATTCCTATTACCCTAGTTCTGTGTATATGTGTATATTATCATTGCTAACCTGTTACATTTATATCCTTACGATTAGTGTACTGTATTACTTATTTCTTTAATAAAACTTTATTAGTTCCTAGTAATCCAGTCTCCAACGAGCGTTCCATTTCTGCTGGTTTGGCAACCCAGTTACGGGGTACGTAACATACCACAAATAAATTAACAAATAATAAGGTGCATTTACGACACAAGTCAAAAATTAAACTGCATACCCTGTTGGTGATTCATGTGATGTTGGGTTAGTGGCAGTGAGAGTGTAGAAATAATAACCACTGAAATATTCAAATTTACAGAAAGAACATCACAAAATAATCTTAAAGACATGATGCATTTTATTTCCTTTGAAAAGAACCCAATCTAAATTCTCATTCCTCACAGATGACCTGATTAGATAGATTCTACATTCCAGTTAATAACTAAAGATAAACATGTCTGGAAAGCCAATAGGCGTTGTAACAGTTGTTTCTCAGTTAGGTAAGTTTTTGCGGTGAAAATCAATTTCTGAACAGCACTAATTACAAATATACATGATAGGATTTATTAGCTCTTTTTACCCCCAGTAAACAGATAGAACCAGATATCACACAGATAGAACCAGGGAGGAGCAGTGGACTTCATGGTTATAACTACAGTAATCATTTCATATTGAACTCGAATTCAGTGTCAAAAACACAAACAACACTAGAAAAAGAAGGATTACTTTTCCATTTTTGTCATTTACAGTGTTTCTTTTGTTTTTTTCTGCTGCTGTTAAAAAACAGATTTCACATGATGTACACTTGATGACCACCTTATTAGGTACATCTGTATGTCTGCTCATTAATGCAAATATCTAATCAGCCAATCACGTGGCAGCAACTCAATGCATAAAATCAGAATGATTATTGGTACCAGACAGGGTGGTTTGAGTCTTTCAGAAACTGCTGATCTCCTGGGATTTTCATGCACAACACTCTCTGGAGAGACATTCTGTAATGATCAATAAACTAATTGTTTAGAATTTAATGACCTTGCCTGGTGTCTCAGGGCTGGGTGTGTCTGCTCCCACACCATCAAACCCAACCCCCCCCAACACTCCTTAACTGCCACCTGTCCAACACCCCTCCCGTGGCACTCCACCCTCACCATTCACAACATCCTTTGCTCCCACCAGATTTACAAACCCACTCTCCGCTCCACATTGACAAATACAGTACTGTGTTAAAGTCTTAACCCCACCTATATTATATGTATGTGCCTAAGACTTTTACACAGTACTGTAGATACCTCTTTCCATTAAGATTTCCTTACAATGATAGATGCTATTTCATCCTATGCCCATAGAAGTGTATAAAATCATAAGGGGCTCAGGAACGTCACGCTAGCGTATTGGTTAACACAATCTCTTTACACTGCCAGCGATCACCAGTCAAGTTCAATTCCTACCACGAGTATGATCTCCCCCGAACAGCATGAAAGACATACAGATTAGGTTTAGTAAATTGAGGGCATGCTGTTTAGGCTTGCCAGATTGGTAACAATATATGTGTGCTGCCTCTCAACACAAACCTTGTTGATCTTTTTAAGGCATCCGTTAGTCTTGCGAGACCATGGATCTGCACCTGGAAAGACTTCACTCTCCAGGGTGCAGGCCTGGGCAAGGTTGTATGGAAGACCAGCAGTTGTCCATGCTGCAAGTCTCCCCTCTCCACTACACCAATATTGTCCAAGGGAAGGGCATTAGGACCAATACGGCTTGGCACCAGTATCGTCGCAGAGCAATGTGTGATTAAGTGCCTTGCTCAAGGACACAACACATTGCCTCGGCTGGGGCTCGAACTCACGACCTTCAGGTTGCTAGTCCAATGCCTTAACCACTTGGCCACATGCCCACACTTGTTGATCTAATTTGACATAAATGACATGTTGATCACACTGCTGTCTGTGTCAGAGTTGGTAAGTGAGGGAGGTGTGCAGTCCAACAGGAAGTGATTATTTTAGTCGCTTTTCTTGTGATAACAAGATCCTGTTGACATTGTTAACGTGGAATGCTGCAAGGCTGATTCATTGGTTTATTGGTGAATGGCAGCGGTGGAGCTGTGTGGCTTCAGTCTTAGCAAGGACTTGGCCTCAAGCTGCGGTTTTGCTGTGCGCATCATGCCAGGAGAGAGCCATCGGAGTGCTAGAGGCAGTGTGGCACTGCGTACACGTTGGAGTCAGTGCTGCTCTCCAGTGTTTGCTTGGCAGATGACAGGAAGTATTGTGTTTGACTAGAGACTGCTACAACATTCATGGACTCAGGGATCAGGACTATATATTTTATTATGTGACTGTATTTTATTGATATTTTATATGTGCTGCGTGTGCCTTGTGATGTGAATGACTGTTGGTACTGTGTTTTGCACCTTGGCCCTCCAAGTAATGCATTTTTTTTGGGCTGTATTCATGGGTATTCAAGCACGGTTGAATGACAATTAAACTTGAACTTGAACTTTAACATTACACCATTTCGGGGTTTTGATATACATGTGACAAATAAAGTGAATCTTTATTTTTTTTTCTTTAGATAGGGTGAATGTACTCACTCTTTATTCAAGGGTTGGGGAATTAAGAACTAAAGGGTTTAAGGTTAGAGAGGAAAGATTTAAAGGGTATCTAAAGATAGGTTTTTCATACAGAGGGTGGTGGATAGACGGAGCAAGCTGTCAGAGGAAGTGTAGAGGTGTTCATTTCAAAGACATTTCAAAAGGCGTACAGGGAAGGGTCACATGGACTAAATACAAGCAAATATGACTAGCTCAGATAGGCTTGGCCTATAGGGCCTGCTACATGCTTCTATGACCCGATGTTCAATATGTAATATGAAAACAGCAGAAGTAGAAACACTCAACAAGTCCTAAAAAGTTTTAATCCTAAAATTACCACCAATTACTAAAACTAATTTGTACAACCATCTCAGTCATCAACATGCATATCACCTTCAAGACTTCCCAGTCCTTCGATTCAAGTGGAAATTATAAGAGACTGCAGGTGCTAGAATCAGGGGCAAGAAAATTAACAGCTAGAGGACCTCAGGATCCAGGGAAAGAGACCTGAAGCATTAACTCTGGTTCTTCTTCCACAGATATTGCCTGACCTGCTGAGTCTTTCCAGCTAGCTTTGTCAGTTTCTAAATATGAAACACAAACAAATTCTCCAAATCTGTACTTTGTCTGAGACATGAATAAATTATCCAATCAAATCAACGCTGACTTCTTATTCAAATTATTTTAGCAGCCCGTGGTTAGATTTCAGAGTGATATGGCTGATAAGCAAATTATACTGCTCTGCATCTGTAGGAAATTTCTTATAAGCTTTATATATCTATACAAATAGCATTATAATAATGAAACTCCTTTTTACTGGGCATCTCTAGGAAGGCGGCTCATTAGCACCTTGCTATCAGCCACTGGACTCTGCCACAAGGAAACTACCTTTCTCAGGCTCTGTACAGCTCGGGTGCATACGACTTTGGTCCCGCCAAACCCGTGAGGCTGGCATGTCTCGTCCACCCAAAGCCCAATTTGTGTGAATGCTGTGTGATTTACTGCTCCCTACAATCACCCGTCAGCAAAAAAAAACAGATTGTACACTGCATACAATTATAAAGAAAGTATATTTAAGAAAAACAAAAAGGGCCCATTATAATTAATCAGTCACATGTGCACAGGTGGAGCTCAAATCTTCTAGAAGCTGCGGTTTTCAATGTTTCGATGTACCCACTGCAACAGCTCCTATTCACTGCTCCCTGGTAATAGCTCCCTTCTTGGGCTCCATTGGATCGCACGTTCCTGCCAGATCAAATCCTATGCCCAGTTCTCTCAAGCTCCTTCTCTCTCCATCTCCCGCTGAAAAAGACCTTGACCCACACCAGTGTCCGTCACAAAAGCTGCTCCCCCCAGCATTCTCTAGAACCTCCTCCCAGTTCCACATTCCTGATTGGATGACACACACATTCCAAAGAAACCCTTATCTTTAAGGGTAACCCAAACACTGCCAGCAGGACACAGTGCTTCTACAGAAAACCCATTACAGGAAATGCACCGCAACATTAGCAGTAAAACCTTTACCAGGACATTACAATAGTTTATGTCAGATAAGTTTTAATAATGAAGTCTTTCAATGTGGAGCATTGCCACAAGAAAGCAGCATCCATCATAAAGGACCCCCATCCAGGCTATGCTCCTTTCTCGCTGATGCCATAGGGAAGGAGGTACAGGAGCCCTAGATCCCACACCACCAGCTTCAGGAACAGTTATTACCCTACACCCATCAGACAGCAAAACCAGTGTGGATAACTTCATTCACCTCAGCACTGAATTGATTCCACAACCTCTGGACTCATTTTCAAAGGACTCTACAATTCATGTTCTCAGTATTATTTATTTACTTATTTATTTTTTATTTCTACAGATTATCTTCTTTTGCATATTGTTCTTTGTCATTATTTCTGTGTAGTTTTTCATTGATTCTATTGTATTTCTCTGTCCTACTGAGGAATGCCTGTAAGAAAATAAAACCTCAAGGCAGTATCTGATGACATATGCATAGTTTGATAATATATTTAATTTGAACTTCCACCTGTCCATGCACAAAACTGTCTCAGCCACTTTGAGATCCATGGTTTCTTTTTTTTTTAACTCTGTATTCTCCTATGCAGAAAATTAATAAAAATATTGAAAAAGAAAAAAAAGAGATCCATGGTTTCAGTTAAATGGAATTGGGGAACTGGAAATTTTTGATTGGCCTTTTGACCAAGTGGTCCCACTTTGAATTCCTGATCCAGCATGTCATCACAAAATGTCAGCCATCCCTTTCTCTTCACAGATGCTGCCTCACCCACTAAGGTCCTCTAGCTGCTATTTTTCTTGCTCCAGATTCCAGTACCTAAAGCCTCTTGTGTCTCCACTTGGATTGAAGGCCAGTAATGAAAAGGTTAATGTATGAGGAGTGTTTGATGGCTCTGGGCCTGTACTCACTGGAGTTCAGAAGAATGATGGGGGAATCTCATTGAAACCTACCAAATATTGAAATGCCTAGATTGTGTGCACGTTGAGAGGATGTTTCCAATAGTGGGAGAATCGGGTTGAGAGGGATAATAAATCAGCCATGATGGAATGGTGAGGCAGACTCAATGGCCAAATGGTCTAATTGTGCTCCTAAGTCATGGTCTTATGGAAGATGTGAGCAGATGAATGAACGGTTACTCTTATAATTGAATGGCAAGCAATCTGCATAATAATAAACAAAACACCACTCCAAACCGATGTGCAAAGCAGTGCTGACCCTGTCACCTCTAGAGGTTATCCACTGACTTACCAGACAAAATACTTTCAAACTAAAGTACAACCAGATGGAAGATCTCAGCCAAATGGTTCATTTTCCTCCCTAGATGCTGCTTGACCTGCTGAGTTCCTCCAGCATTTTGTGCATGTTGCTCAAGCTTTCTAGCATCTGCAGAAACTCTTGTAACTACAACTTTGTTTTATTAGTATTCAAGTTATTTAGAAATGCTGGCATACAGTTAATTTCCAATTATTCCAGATCTTCACGCATTACACTAAATCACAAGACCCATGGCTTGCAGAGTATGTATTGCACTGTACTGCCCCAGTGGCAAAAAAAACAAATGTGTGACATGTGAATGATGATAAATCTGATCCTGATATGGGTCTCTATTGTGGACTGACAGTGGGAAGGGGACAGGGAGAGGGGAATCATGGTTGGGAAAAGAGGAAGGGAGAGGAAAGGGAGCAGGAAGCACCAGAGAGACATTCTGTAATGAGCAATAAACCGATTGTTTGTAATCTAATGACCTTGCCTGGTGTCTCGGGGCTGGGTGTGTCTGCACCTGCGCTACCCCCTGCCCCTGGCACTCCTTCTCTGCTGCCTGTCCCACATCCCTCCCATTGCACTGCACCCTGGTCATTCTCAACATCCTTTGCTCCCACCAGATTTACAATCTCACTCTCCGCTCCATGTTGAAAAATACAGTACTGTGCAAAAGTCTTAGGTGCCCTAGCTACACATATGTGCCTAATTCTTTTGCACAGTACTGTAAATACCAGCCAAGCATACTGAACTGGCCAAGTTTGTAGTGTTCTTTAGAGTTCCAAACTTCCTTCCATAACAGTTGTTCCAGAGTTGTCCTGACTGATGTCTTTAATAGGCTTTCTTTTACATGTTTCATCTGGACTTCTAGAATGTTTGTTGATATATCTCTGCCCCATCTCTGGGGCAATTCAACAGTTATGTACATATTAATTCAGTAATCATTGATCACACCAGCATTTATTATTTACATGTTGTCAAGTACACCTCTTATTCCATCTTTTCCATCTCTAATTTTAGCATCTTCAGCCCCATTGAGCTTGAACAACCCTTATGACTGGCTACAGCATCGACTTCTACTTCTTCTTTGCACCTGACCAGAGAGTTCAGGTAAAGTCCTGATGCAGGGCTTCGATATAAAACATTGGCAATTCCACTTGAATTGAATTGACTTTATTTCTTACATCCTTCACATTAATGAGGAGTAAAATCCTTTATGTTACGTCTCCATCTAAATGTGCAATGTGCAATGTGCAATTTATATTAATTGTAATAAATAATATGTACAACAGGACAGAGAATATAACATAGAAATACAATTGTATCAGTCTGATGGCCTGTTGGAAGAAGCTGTCCCGGAACCTGTTGGTCCTGGCTTTTATGCTGTGGTACCGTTTCCCAGATGGTAGTAGCTGGAACTAAGTAGTTATGTTGCCCAAAGGCGACTCTTTGCTTGTATCATCAAAAACAGTTCTATTTCCATCTTTAATATCTCTATTTTTCCCTTTCAGGGTTCTTTTGAAAACCCTGACCTGGAGTTACACGCTGACTATGGTTCTTTGCTGAAATGGGACCTGCTCTCGGGCTGCTATTCGGCATGCCAAAGGGTCGGCCTAAGATTTCAGCATGGATTCTGAAGCCTGAGATCTCGAGGAACTGGAGACAGGAGAATCAAGGGTCGGTGTCGCCACAGGAGACCCGTGTGTCGTTGGGGGGAGTCGGAACATCTGCTGTGTGCCTGGGGACCTGGGATCCTTGTGATCTCCAGGCACAGAGCTCGAAAAAAGCGACGTAACGGACTTTTAACATCGTACACCAGCGAGTTGTTTGTTATGTCTCACTGCTCTTTGGAAAGTGGAGTCACCTCTTTCTCTCTTATCAGGAGAGACAGAGCCTGCAGCATGTCGAATTATCGGGTGAACAACGTAGTCTTTGGGGTAACTGCAACTCTGTGTCTTTGCTATTGCTTTGCTCACGCTTGAGTGCTGGTAGCCGGTGCGCTTTATTTTTGCCGGTGGGGGGAGGGGGACTGTTGCTCGCTGCTGCTTACGCAAGGGAGGGAGGGGAGCTGGGGGTGGGCTTCGGGGTTTTAACATTTAACTGTCGTTCACTCTTGAGGCACTCCTCTGTTTTCGTGAATGGTTGTGAAGAAAAAGCATTTCAGGGTGTATATTAAAACAACAGGAATTCTGCAGACGCTGGAAATTCAAGCAACACACATCAAAGTTGCTGGTGAACGCAGCAGGCCAGGCAGCATCTCTAGGAAGAGGTACAGTCGACGTTTCAGGCCGAGACCCTTCGTCAGGACTAACTGAAAGAAGAGCTAGTAAGAGATTTGAAATCTCTTACTAGCTCTTCTTCCCCTTTCAAATCTCTTACTAGCTCTTCTTTCAGTAGGTCCTGACGAAGGGTCTCGGCCTGAAACGTCGACTGTACCTCTTCCTAGAGATGCTGCCTGGCCTGCTGCGTTCACCAGCAACTTTGATGTGTGTTGTCAGGGTGTATATTGTATACATTTCTCCGACATTAAATTGTACCTTTGAAACAGTTTGTGGTTTGGGGTGACTCGGGTCCCCAAAGATCCTTCAGGCCCTTTTTACACACCTGTCTCTGTAAATGTCCTGAAGAGCAAGAAGTCCACATCTACAGATGCTCTGGGCTGTCCGCACCAGTCTCTGCAGAGTCCTGTGATTAAGGGAGCTACAGTTCCCATACCAGGCAGTGAGTCTGGATGCTCTTAATTGTGCCCCTGTAGAAAGTTCTCAGGATTTGAGGGCCCATACCAAACTTCTTCAACCATCTGAGGTGAAAGAGGCGCTGTTGTGCTTTTTTCACAACTCAGCTGGTGTGTACAGTCCACGTGAGGTCCTCGGTGATGTGTATGCCGAGGAGTTTAAAGCTATTCACCCTCTCAACCCCAGATCCATTGATGTCCATAGGCATTAGCCTGTCTCCCATTCCTCTTGTAATCCACAACCAGCTCCTTTGTTTTGGCAACATTGAGGGAGAGGTTGTTTTTCTGACACCACTGCGTCAGGGTGATGACTTCTTCTCTGTAGGCTGCCTCATTATTATTTGAGGTAAGGCAAATCAATGTACTATCAACAGCAAATTTAATTATCAGGTTGGAGCTGTGGGTGGCAACACAGTCATGGGTATACAGAGAGGAAAGAAGGGAGCTTAGTACACAGCCCTGAGGGGCTCCTGTGTTGAGGGTCAGAGCGGCAAAGATGAGGGAGCCCACTATTACCACCTGCCGGCAATCTGACAGGAAGTCCAGGATCCAGCTGCACAAGGCTTGGTGAAGGCCAAGATCTCTGAGCTTCTTGTCGAGGCTGGAGGGAATTATGGTCCTGAATGCTGAACTGTAGTCCAGGAACAGCATTCTCACATTTGTTCCTTCAGATGCTGCTCGACCTGCTGAATTCGTCCAGCAAGTTCCTGGGTGTCAACATCTCTGAAGATCTATCTTGGGCTCAACATATTGATGCAATTACAAAGAAGACATGACAGTGGCTATATATCATTGAGAGTTTGAGGAGATTTGATATGTTACCAAAGATTCTCGCAAATTTCTGCAGATATTCCTTGGAGAGCATTCTAACTGGTTGCATCACTGTCTGGTATGGAGCGGGGTGGGGGGGCGGGGAACACACTGCACAGGATCAGGAAAAGCTGCAGACAGTTGCAAACTCAGTCAGCTCCATCATGGGCAGTAGTCTTCCCAGCATTCAAGACATCTTTAAAAGGTGATGCCTCAAAAAGGTAGTATCAATCATTAAGGACTCCCATCACCAAGGACATGCCATCTTCTCATTGCTACCATCAGAAAGGAGGTACAAGAGCCTGAAGGAACACATGCAATGTATATGTACACATGTATATATATATTTCTTAATGTAATTTATAGTTTGTTTAATTAGGTATTGTTCTGTACTGTTGCCTCAAAACAACAAATTTCACAACATATGCCAGTGACATTAAATCTGGTTCTGATCTGTCCAGGACATTTACAATCTAGGAACTGTTAAAGCACCTTTTCCCATTCCGAACAATTACCCATTACAATTTGATGAAGGACTTTGATCAAGGCAGAGACCTCGGTCTTGACCCTGCTTTGTGCATCTGGATCCTGGACTTCCTGTCAGATCGCCGGCAGGTGGTAAGAGTGGGTTCCCTCACCTCTGCCCCCCTGACCCTCAACACAGGAGCCCCACGGGGCTGTGTCCTAAGCCCCCTCCTTTACTCCCTGTATACCCATGACTGTGTCGCCACCAACAGCTCCAATCTGCTAATTAAATTTGCCAACGACACTACATTGATTGGCCTAATCTCAAACAATAATGAGGTGGCCTACAGGGAAGAAATCATCTCTTTGACACAGCGTGTCAAGAAAACAACCTCTCCCTCAATGTTGCAAAAACAAAGGAGCTGGTTGTGGATTGCAGGAGGAATGGAGATGGGCTAACCCCTATTGACATCAGTAGATCTGGGGATGAGAGGGTAAACAGCTTTAAGTTCCTCGGCATCCACATCACCGAAGACATCGCGTGGTCTGTACACACCAGCTGTGTAGTGAAAAAGGCACAACAGCGCCTCTTTCACCTCAGATGGTTGAGGAAGTTTGGTATGGGCCCCCAAATCCTAAGAGCTTTCTACAGGGGCACAATTGAGAGCATCCTGACTGGCTGCATCACTGCCTGGTATGGGAACTCTACCTCGTTTAATCGCAGGATTCTGCAGAGAGTGGTGCAGACAGCCCAGCGCATCTGTAGATGTGAACTTCCCATGATTCAGGACATTTACAAAGACAGGTGTGTAAAAAGGGCCTGAAGGATCATTGGGAACCCAAGTCACCCCAACCACAATCTATTCCAGCTGCTACCATCTGGGAAACGGTACCGCAGCATAAAAGCCAGGACCAACAGGCTCCGGGACAGCTTCTTTCACCAGGCTATCAGACTGATGAACTCACTCTGATTTGAGTGTATTTCTATGTTACATTGACTGTTCTATTTATTATAAATTACTATGATTGCACATTGCACATTTAGACAGAGATGTAATGTAAAGATTTTTACTCCTCGCGTATGTGAAGGATGTACAAAATAAAGTCAATTCAATTCAAATTCAATTCAATGAAGGGTCTTGGTCCAAAACATCAACTGTTTATTCCCAGATTGATGCTGCCTGATCAGTTGAGTTTTATTCTATTTTATTGAGAGAAAGGACTCAGTGACAGGCTCATCTGGAGCAATAAGCCTGCACTGCCCAATTTCAATCTATGTGACCAATTAATTGACTAATCTGTATGCCTTTGGGCTGTGGAAGGCAATAGGAGCACCTGGAGGAAACCAATGTGGTCATGGGGAGAACATACAGGGTCCTTATAGATAGCAGCAGGAACTGAACCAGGCTGCTGGTGCTCTAATAGAGTTATTCTACTATATCGCCCTTTCCTCAAGCATTCCATGTGTTACTCCAGTCTTCCAGCATCTGCAGAATCTCATGTGTCTCAATACAGCTTCTAGATTCCGTCCAAGGGATTTGGAAGACCGGCAATTTTGATCTGTGGCCAGGGAAGTGTATTTTACAACCTCTTTGTTAGGGAGTATTCTGGAGTGATGTGAATAGAGCAGATATTAATTCAAACAAGAACCAGTCTTCAGTTCTTGTTGTGAATTGCAAGCAGTAAATTGAAGCTAAACTGGCCCACATACTTAGAGATATGGTTTGCAAAACGTTGACTATGAGATATTTGCATATACTGTACATCAGACAAACATTAAGACAATGTGGTTGTGTTAATTGGCCTGCAGCAGTCCAGACAACTAAGGATATAAGTAATTTGCACCACCATAAACAAGTTCAGCAAGTTTTCAATTAGTTTGTCTCAGCAAGGTTATTTGAACATATGAGGGGTGATTAATAAGTTCGTGGCCAAAGGTGGAGGGAGATGGGTTATACAGCTCTCGTTACATGCACGTGCAGTTCAACTCTTCGAGTGGTTATGCAGAAAGTTTAAAGTTAATAACTCATCTGTAGATATACAATTCAAAGGAAGCATTGTCAACCCAAAGTATAGAAGTCAATGATGTCATTGTAACTATTGGTACTGTTTTGAATCACCTGGTGTTACTTTTGATCTCAAGGGTATAAAAACGTGATGTACTTTTGGGTTTGTGAAACTCTACCATGAATGTCTCCATAAGAATGCCTGCTTGTAGTGCTGAACAAAAACTTCTCTATAATCACCTTCACTGTCTCTCCAGGGACTATGAACACAATCACAGCAGTCTTAAATCCTTGATGACCATCTTCCCTCACTAAATTCCTCACTAAATTCTCTTTGAATCAACTTGCTGAACACTCCTCAAGATTGACTTACAGAGTTAGTGTGTACCCTTGCCCCTTACAGAGTTAGTGTGTACCCTTGCCCCTTAAGCAATTACTTTTATAACCATGGTTTCACTTGACCAGTCCATGATTCTGAACAGGGTGGGACCACAAGAATGGACAACTCAACAGTGCCCGCCCAAAAGAAAACAATATGTTGACCTTATTGCCTCAATAGTGTATCAACTGATGTGTCAAACAATGAGACTCTCAACTTAAGTCTTAGTAGATAAAAAAAGATAAAGAATAACTTCATTTGTCACCTGTGCATTGAGACATGGAAACATACAGTGAAATGTGTCGCTTGCATCAACAACCAGCAAAGTCCAGGCATGTTCTGGAACAGCCTGCACGTGTCACCACGCTTGGTCACAAAATGTAACATGCCCACAACTTACTAACCCTAACCCATATGTGGGAGGATTCAGAAGGAAACCAGAGCATCTGGAGGAAACCCATATAGTCATAGGGAGGAAATACAGACAGGCAATGGCAGGAATTGAAACCCAATTGGTGATCACTGGTGCTGTAAAGTGTTCTGCTAACCACAATGTTTTCCCAAGTCAGTTGGGCTTATTAGTATTCAAATCATTTAGACGTACAAATGGACATTTAATTTCCAATTATTCTAATTAATTCACTGCTCTATACATCACATATAAGTAAATCACAAAAGTCATGGCTCAGACATAAATACTAGCCATAGAAGTAACTAAGTTTTCTCTGAGTTCTGAACTCAGGGTCCTCTTTCTTTGATTGTTACTCCTAGAATGGGACATCCTTACTGATGCCCCATCCTTTACATAGTTTCTTTGAGAGTCATAGAACATTACAACACAGAAACAGGCCCTTTGGCCCATCGTGTTTGTGCCATCCTGTTTTCCTGCTTAGACCCATGCACAAAAGTCTTAGCTGGGGTGCCTAAGACTGTTGCACAGTACTGTATTAATTTTACACATTGCACTGTACTACTGTTGCAAGTGAAAACAAATTTCATGAATTTGTGAGTGATGGTAAACCTGATTCTGATATGGGTCTCTCTTGTGGACTGAGAGTGGGAGAGGGAAATCATGATTGGATAAAGGGGAAAAGAAAGGAGAGGGAATGGGAAACACCAGAGAAAAATTCTGTAATGATCAATAAAACAATTATTTCGAATCAAATGACCTTGCCTGGTGTCTGCACCTGCACCACTCTTCGTCCCTGACACTCCTTCTTGGCCACCTGTTCCACACCCCTCCCACGGCACTCTACCCTTGCCATTCCCTAGCTATATATATGTGCTTAAGAATT
Organism: Mobula hypostoma; assembly: GCF_963921235.1. Taxonomy (NCBI): domain Eukaryota; kingdom Metazoa; phylum Chordata; class Chondrichthyes; order Myliobatiformes; family Myliobatidae; genus Mobula; species Mobula hypostoma. Next base: position 11,409,683 of record NC_086129.1, on the reverse strand, counting down.
TTGCACAGTACTGTGTACACCCAGACCATATTCCACCACACCCTTCCCATTTATGTACTTATCAAAACTTCCCTCAATGTTACAGTTGAACTTGCACCACCACTTCCCCAAAGTCAGGGAAACAGGACACATCTGTTCCAATACTCCCTTACATATTGTTAATTTCAGCAACTCAAGTTCCTGTTAAGGTTGAACAACCTTATGATCAATTGCACTTGTTTAATTCTACTTCTGCTTTGTACTAGCCCAGATCGTTTGCATCAAGTTGACTTCTTTTCCCTAGCTAGTGCTTCTCCTTCCTCAGGAGGCTAAAGAAATTTGGCATGTCCCCGCTGACCCTCACGAACACACCATAGAGAAAAAATTTCAAAGTTCAAAGCAAATTTATTATCAAAGTATCACCATATACTACCCTGAGATTGATTTTCCTACAGGCAGAAAACTCCCAAGAACAATCATGGTCATAAAGACCATGATCAGCCATATCATTTTGACCCTAGTTGAACTACTAAGGTAAAACTAAGGTTGAACTACTATGGAGGAGGAGGGAAGATGGCGGCGTGACGCAGCTCGCAGCGGCCACTCCGGTGGTGATGTCAGTTATTTGTCAAGTAGGGTGCCATGCACAATCCTGATTTGATGGAGACGGATGTGAGAGCACGGAGGAACATCTGGTGAAACTTCTGAAATGCCTGCTTCGTTGCTGCTGTTACTGTGTGGTCCAGAATCTCCGGAGGAGAGGGCCCCGAGTCCTCGGCTTTGCTTGTTGCTCGGCGGCCAGGGCAGGGTCGAAGTGCTCGGCAGAGGATGGTACTGGGAGAGGCTGGTCAGAGGCTCAAAGTTTTCGGACGGACTCATGGAGTCCGCTGTGGTCGGGTGCTTCCAATGGTGCTGCATCGGTGAGTTGCCAGCGCTTGGAGGTCCATGGCGGGGAGAGTTCCTCCCTTCTGCCGCCTGCGTGGAATGATATCTATCGGGACTTTGAGACTTTTTTTTTACCGTGCCCATGGTCTGCTCTTTATCAAATTATGGTATTGCTTTGCACTGCTGTAACTATATGTTATAACTATGTGGTTTTGTCAGTTTTAGTCTTGGTTTGTCCTGTGTTTTCTTCAGATATCATTCTGGAGGAACGTTGTATCATTTTTTAATGCATGCATTTCTAAATGACAATAAACAGAATCTGAACTGAACTGAACATACGACACAGCACATAATGATGATGATAGGTATGTGAGTCAATAGCACAGGGACACTGGATTGCAGAATGGAACAGTGTTAAAATCCCAGTGAAGGACACAGCCCTCTCACAGTGACTATCTGTAATTGCAGAGGTGTCAAAGGTAGACTGGGCTGTAAGATTCTGTGATTTACCATCCCTGTATTTAATATTTCAACAATATTTGGGTAATCCTGTACTGAGTAATTGTTTGATTAAGCATTCTTGTTTGTTTAAAGCATTAATTACAGTGATCAACACATCTTTTTGAAAGTGTTGCTTCCTTGGAATTTTTTTTTTGCTCATGATAGACCACTTGAAGTTGAACACAAATATAATTTCAGACTACTGGTATCACATAGGAATTTGGAGAACAAGAACTTAACTTTTATTGAATATAATTGCACAACCGTGCTGATGCTTTGCAATAGTTCAACTTAGTTCAACTAAGATAAAATTGTTTTATTGATGCTTTTCATTTGTACTTAGCGTCTGAGGCTTCTTGTTAAAATGTCCAACAATAATCAGCCATCATTGATGGATTCCAATTGCTCTGATACCGTTTCTCCATAACCGTAATGCCCTGGTGAAACCTTTCACCATGTTCCTCACTGACAGCACCAAGATTTGCAGGGAAGAAGTCTAAGTGGGAATGCAGAAAATGAATCTTTAGTGACATGTTGCACTTCATGGTTTGTATGCTTGAAATATGTTGTCAACCAGCTGCACATAGTTTGGTGCTCTGTAGTTGCCAAGAGGGCTGGCTGGTGGTGTAGTGGCATCAGCACTGGACTTCAAGGCAGATGGTCCTGAGGTCAAACCCAGCCGGGTCCCACCCTGGGCAGCAGCAGTATCTGCGCGGAAGAAATGCCTGGCAATCTACTTCCATATCTTGCCATGAAGAGTCAGACTCAACTTAATGACTGAACAAAAAAACGTTGTCAAGAAAATTTTCAACAACATCCATTGATAGCCTGTTTGGTTTGTGGGCCAACAAAAATGCCTTCCTTAATCTTATTCTTCCTTGAATTAGGAATTGAAGTAACAGTTTTCCAAAATGGTGCATGATAGGGAAATTTCATGGTGCATTTCGTGATCAGCAGATAAAATCCATAAGATACACCCAGAAGTACTCAGGGAGCAAAACCTTTGTTGTCCAATGTTACAGGTTATATTTAAAAATATGTCAATTGTGTACGTCATCACACTGCTTCGTATAAAGTGAAAAATGAAGTTAAACTCACATTCCTTGGGCTCCCGTGTTTCTTTTGAATTGGGTTAATGTTTTGAAGTTAGATGGATAGATCCCAAAGGAAATTACAGTGTCACAGTAGCATTACAAGTGCACAGATATACAAACATACAAATATTAGAAGAGAAGTAAGAAAGAATAAAAAAATAAGTTCCCTCAAACAGTCTATTTTGGACAGGAGAAGGTCATCACTTCCATGGCAATAGATTGACTCATTATAGAGCCTAATGGCCAAAGGTAAGAATGACCTCATATAGCGCTCTTTGGAGCAGTGAAGTTCTCGTAGTCTTACAAACATAACATCGGCAACAAGGTATTTTAAAACAACCCACACACCTATCGACTGTTAAAGAGCAGTGAAATGTTTGAACTAATTAAAAACACAGCGAGTGATAAATGCACCACAGTATATGGAGATGGTCAAGTTTAAAAAAGGTTACAAACAAAAAAATTCAGGGTTCATAAACTGTGAGATAATCATTAAAAAAGAGCAGAAATGGCTGGCTACATCAGAAAGATTGATGAGTTTGATTAGACCACAGGTAATTGGCTCAGGTATACTGAACTATTGGAATAGAATTTTGAAGCAAATGAGATTGCCAATGGGAAGTGAGTGCCAATTTTGCCAAGGGAATTTGGTTTAAGGGCACACAATTTGCTTCGAAGTTTGAGTGCTCCAACCAAACCATCAGAAATTAGCTTTGCTGCTATTGTAAAAATGATGAAGGAACACTTAGAACCAAAGCCATTGTTGATTGCAGAACACTTTAAGGTTCATAAGCAGAATCAAAAAGAAAGGGAGTCCTTTTTAGCTTACGTGGCTGAATTGAAAAGATTGTCTGAACATTACCAGTTTGGTGATGGACTTAATGTTTCACTAACAGATTGTTTAGTTTGTGGAATCTTACAAGAAAGCATTCAAACACAGTTTCTAACACAGCTTACATTGAAAAGAGCAGTGGAAATCTGTTTCAGTGGAAGCCAGGGACAGAGATGCAACTGAGTTGCATACAGGAATGAAAGTGAGCATGAATGAAATTACAGCATCTAAGCAGAAACCAGCCTGACTGGACAAATTGTGTTACCATTGTGTTTGAGGCTTACATACAGCAAACAAATGCAAATTTAAAGATGAAGCTTTCAGAAAATGCAACTAAGTAAGACACATACAAAGAGCATGCAGGGCAGACAAAAATAAATGGTCTGCTCAGGGAAGAGAAAACGCTAAAAAGTCAAGGTGCAGTTTCTAAAAGAGTACTAATCTGCATGCTGTTGATGAAAAATCTGATAATGATGAGAATGACACAGGACTGAGTCACAGCCTTGAGATTTACTACATGAAAATGAATAATAGACAAGCAATATGGCTTACACTAGAATGAACAGCAAATTAATTCAAATGGAGTTGGATACAGGTGTCCCCCGCTTTTCAAACGTTCACTTTACAAAACCTCACTGTTATGAAAGACCTACATTAGTTCCCTGTTTTCGTTAACAGAAGGTGTTTTTACTGTTACGAAAAAAGGCAGCGCACAGAAAAAGCAGCGCGCAAAAAAAATCAGCCGCTCCTCCCCGGAACGGTATTCTAGCCGGCATTGATTTAACACGTGCCTGTGAGCATCTGTGCTTTATGTCAATTTATTTGAGCATCCGTTAGCAAGATGAGTTCTAAGGTATTGGAAAAGCCTAAAAGAGCTCATAAGGGTGTTACACTGAGCGTAAAACTAGACATAATTAAGCGCATTGATCGTGGTGAACAAAGTAAGGACGAAGTGAGTTTGGCTTGTGGAAGTTGACGAAGATGATGTTGAAGAGGTTTTGGCATCCCATGACCAAGAACTGATAGATGAAGAGCTGATGCAATTGGAAGAGGAAAGGATAACAATCGAAACTGAATGCAGTAGCGAATGGACCGAAAGTGAAGTCGCCCAGGAACTGAACGTGAAGCAACTGTGTGAGATTTTCATTGCAATGATTGCAGAAAAGTACGACTTTAATTTTGAAAGGGTACGTAGCTTGAGGGCATATTTGCAAGATGGTTTGAGTGCTTACAAAGAACTGTATGATAGAAAAATGCATGAGGCTAGCAGTCAAGCAAGCCTTCCACATCAGCCACAGCAGACGATGAACCTCGGCCTTCGACATCGAGGCAGGCAGACATGGAAGAAGATGACCTGTCTGCCCTGATGGACACAGACAACGAGATGACACCCCAGTGTCCCACCACCCCAACCCCCGCGCCGCGGACAGATACCGATTCGCAGGGAATGCAGCAGTAGCCAGGAGGTACCCAACACATCTTTAAGAAAAAAACCGAAATAAACAAGCTAACTAATTAGGCACCACCTGGCACGTAAATATCGGCCCAAATCAGAGGTGATTGCCGATGGCAGGGGAAACCGGTACTGGTTCAGCTATTTCAACTATTCCACGAAGTGAGTTTGAATGGCATTTCAAAGATACTAAACTGAAGCCATCAGATATCCAACTAAGAACTTATACTGGAGAGAAGGTAACTCCTGGGGAAGTGACATTGGTTACAGTGAAATACAACAACCAACAAGTCACATTGATCTTGTATGTGGTACAAACAGAAGGACCAGCATTGTGCGGGGTTGTTTGGCTGAGACAACTGCAACTTAGTTGGAGATCCATCCACCATTTGCATGCCACATCCCCTGTGATAGAGTCAACTGAAAGTGAATTAAGGAAGGTACTGGATGATACCAAAGCTGTCTCCATGCCAAACACCTTGAACCATTGCCCAACAAAGGATAAACAGATGTAGGTGCCAACCCTAAGCCTCTGTTTGGAAAGCATATTGGGCCGAGAAAGGACCATGCTGCTCAGAGGAATCGTAAAAGTAATGAAAGCAGTAGTCCGACTATAACAGTTTTCATAGGTAATGTATCTGAGAAAACTTCTGATATGTTAATCAGGCAGTTACTTGCAAAATGTGGCTTGGTTTTAAGCTGGAAAAGTCTTCAAGGATATTCAGGAAAGTTGCAGGCATTCAGTTTTTGTCAGTATAAAGAACCAAAATCTGCTTTGTGTTCATTAATGTTATTGTATGAACTTCAAGTGGGAGACAGAAAGCTGCTTGTAAAAATAGATGCAAAGATAAAAGCCCAGTTGGATGAATGGAAAGCAAAAAAGAAAGGAGTCAATGGGTTTATGAAAACAGAGGGTGTTGTGGAAGAGAGATCAGATCATAAAGGCAGTAATAGAAGGATTAATAAGAGAATACTCCAGTGATCTAAGTGCACCTTCCCAAGACTAAGACGCACAAACTAGTAGAAGAAAGGTGACTACTGCTGCCAGAACCATTTGCTGCAGTCCCAGTCAGCTCCTACAACCACCATGGACGAGGCCTGTGAACCTGAGATTGTTTGCACAACTACAAGCCAACCTGCCAAGCAGAGTGACCTCCCTTGTCAGGGAAGACACTATCCTACAAGAGTAAGAAATTCTGCACAGTGATTAAACCTTTAGGCCTGAATGGGATAACTTTAACCTTATTATGCTGAGAATGTCTGTATATAGCAGTTGTATTATATGATATACTGCATATGTGATGCATTCTCTATTGAGTTGGAGCGTATAGCTAAGCAGGAAGGAGTGTTGTGTATTTAATATTTCAGTAATATTTGAGTAACTTTGTATATCTATTATTTGATGTAGCATTCTTGTTCATTTAAATAATTCATTACAGGTTATATGTATGAATACATGAATTGTATATATTATCACGCTACCACGTGATATACGTGTGCGTTGCTTAAAGTAAACACAAAGTTAGACCCATATTTTGGACTCCCATGTTTTCCTTTTGATTAGTTTAATGTTTTGAAGTTACAAAACATAGTAAAGAGAAATAGAGATCTAGACAGAGAGAAACAAAGAGACAGCGAGACAGTGTTAGAGACAGAGAGGGACTAAGAGACAGACAAAGAAAGGCAAAGAGTGAGTGGGAGAGAGGGAGACAGGGACATGAGAGAGAGAGAGAGAGCGACGATAAAGCGAGATAGAGAGAGATGGAGTAGGGAGAGAGAGAGAGATGGGGGGGAGAGAGATTAGATTAGATTAGATTATGAAGACACGCAGTCCTCTTTTATTGTCATTTAGTAATGCATGCATTAAGAAATGATACAATATTTCCTCCGGTGTGATATCACAAAACACAGGACAGACCAAGACTGAAAAAACTAACAAAACCACATAATTATAACATAGTTACAACAGTGCAACAATACCATAACTAGATGAAGAACAGTCCATGGCACAGTAAAAGATTCAAAGTCTCTCAAATGTCCCACATCTCACGCAGACGGGAGAAGGAAGAAAAACTCTCCCTGCCATGCCCGACCACAGTCCCACTCTGAGTCGTCCGAAAACTTCGAGCTCTGATCAGCTCTCCGACACCAAGTACCGAGCACCATCTCTATCCGAACGATTCGACCTCAATCTCGGTCGCCAGCAGCAGGCAAAGCCGGGGATTTTGGGGCCTTCCCTCCGGAAGATTCTTGATCGCACGGAAACAGCGGCAGCAAACTGGCATTTCAGAAATTTCTCCAGATGTTCCTCTGTGCTTTCACGTCTGTCTCCATCAAATCAGAATTGTTCACAGCCCCTATTTAACAGATACGATATCATTTTCACCTGAGGGCTGCGTGCACGCGGCGCGTCGTCATCTTCTCCTCCTCCCGCCGAGATGGGGAGAGAAAGAGAGATGGGGAGAAGGGGGAGAGAGAGATGGGGAGAGAAAGATAGATGGGGAGAGAGAGGGGGAGAGAGAGGGGGGAGAGAGAGGGGGAGAGAGGTGGGGAGAGAGGGGGAGAAAGAGAGGGGAGAGAGGTGGGAAGAGAGGGGGAGAAAGAGAGGGGAGAGAGAGGGGAGAGAGAGGGAGAGAGAGGGGAGAGAGGGAGAGAGAGAGAGGGGGAGAAAGGGGGAGAGAGAGGGGGAGGGGGAGAAAGAGGGGGGAGGAGAGAGGGGAGAGAGAGAGGAGGGGAGAGGGGGAAAGAGAGGGGGAGAGAGTGGGGAGAGAGAGGGGAGAGAGAGGGAGAAAGGGGGAGAGAGGGGAGGAGAGAAGGGGAGGAGAGAGAGGGAGGAGAGAGGGGGAGAGGGGGAGAGAGGGGGAGAAATGGGGGAGAGATGGAGAGAGAGTGGGGGAGAGAGTGAGGGAGAGAGGGGGAGAGAGGGGGAGAGAGAGAGGGAGGTGGAGTGAGGGGGGAGAGAGAAAGTGGGGGAGAGAGAGAGGGAGAGATAGATTTGAAATTTGTTGTCTTTGCAGCAGCCATACAATGCAATACACAATAGTAGAAAAAATGAGTTACAGTTAAATATATATATAATTAGTTAAATTACATAAATGGTGCAAAAATAAAAATAATAAATTAGTGAGCTAGTGTTCATGGGTTCAATGTCCATTCAAAAATCGGATGGCAGAGGGGAAGAACCTTTTCCTGACCTCCATCGTGACATTTATCGTTGCAAGTGAACAAGTGCTACACCTGCATCTATACCTCCTCCCTCAACACCATTCAGAGCCCCAAACAGTCCTTCCAGGTGAGGCAACACTTCACCTGTCAGTCTGTTGGGGTCACGTACTGTGACTGGTGCTCCCGGTGTGGCCTTCTGTATATCAGTGAGACCCAATGTAAATTGGGAGACCACTTTACTGAGCACCTTCACTCCATCCACCAGAAAAAGCGGGATCTTCTGGGGCCACCCATTTCAATTCCACTTCCCATTTCCATTCTGACATGTCTTGAACTTCCAATAATTGCCCCCCTCCTTCACTATTCCCCATTTCTGTTTCCCTCTCACCTTATCTCCCTACCTACTCATCACTTCCCTCTAGTGCTCCTCCCCCTTCCTCTTACCTCTATCACCAATCAACTTCCCAGCACTTTACTTCACACCCTCTCCCTCTTCCAGTTTCACCTATCACCTACCACCTTGTACCACTTCCTCTCCTTCCCCCCACCACCTTCTTACTCTGACTTCTCTCCTTTTCCAGTCCTGATGAGGGGTCTTGGCCCAAAACGTCGACTGTTTACTCTTTTCATAGTTGCCACCTGGCCTGCTGAATTCCTCCAGCATTTTGTGTGCATTGCCTTGAATAGCTGATTTCAGAGCTGTAAGATTCCTATCAAAGTCAAAGTAATTTTAAAGTAAATTTGCTATCAAAGTACATGTATACTATCATATACTACCTTTCGATTGATTTTCTTGCAGGCACACAGGAAAATAAAGCAATACTACAGAATTTGTGAAAAAATATACAGAAATAACGACTGACGAATAATCAATGTGGGTTGGTCTTCATTAGCCGGGGGATTAGTTCAAGGTCCATGAGGTAATGTTGCTGCTCTATAAAACTCTGGTCGGACCACACTTGGAGTATTGTGTTCAGTTCTGGTCACCTTATTATAGGAAGGATATAAGAAGATTTAGTGTGGGTACAGAGGAGATTTACCAAGATGCTGTCTACAATAGAGAACACGTCTTATAGGACAGATTGAGTGAGCTAGAGCTTTTCTCTGGAACAAAGGAGGATGAGAGGTGATTTGACAGAGGTGTATAAGATGATAAGAGACAGAATAGGTGGCCAGCGCATTTTTTCGAGGGGGAAAATGGCTAATGTACAGCCCTGTACAAAAGTCTCAGGTATAGTATATGATGGCTTCTCAGTAATGATCACTACTAACCCTAATGTAATGGCTTCTCTGTAATGTTAACTGCTGAGGTAATGGCTTCTCTGTAGCTGCGATGTTTGGGTTATGACTGGAGATAACGGGACTTTGGTATTCAGGGCTATCCAATGGGAGAAATGTTATACTTTCTTGTGTATCTGGGAACCGGGGTTTTTGCGGGTTTTCGGTCGAGGAGAGTGAAGAGGAAGGACGCGTGTGGAGAGCACTGGTAGACCACTGGATGGCAGAGACTGGAATCCGAGGGTCCGAGGGTCTGCAATATTTCGACTGAGGTCATTCGTAGAAGAATACCTGCTGCATGAGCTCCAATGTATTTTGAGACTTTAACCGCGGGCCCTTTTATTTTTGTTTGTTTATTTGCATACTAACCCTATATTCGAATTAAGACTCTTAAAGTTTATCATTTGGTTGTATATGGTGTACTGTCTGATAATTTGCATTCTGGATTTGTGACAGGAATACACTACACAACATCCACCCAAACTTGAATACCCGGTTTAGCGGGGCCAAAAGCTAATTCCCCTAGACGAATGTGAGTGGCAAGCCTGGTGGGTTACAGTTGTGGGGGCTCGTCCAGGATTTGATTCCATTGGATGCTGTGTGATTGTCCTGTTTAAATTAGTGCTGATATGGATGCTGCTGGGGTGGAATGCTGGTGTGCATCTGAGGGATTATTGGTAACGAATGCGTGCGTGTTGAGTGGGGTGGATACTCATACTCTGGATGAATTGTTAATTCGATGTTTGAGCATGGTTAAAGCTGTCGGCAAGGTTGAAATTGTAGCGCGAAAATTCGATAAAACGGCAAGCTCAGACCTTGTGTTAATTCAGACTAGCACTGACGTCACGGTGGTGGGACTGCCAGAGTCTATTGCTGACCCAAGGGAGGAGGGACCATGGCGTGTTCATACTGTCAGGGAGGGGGGAAACGGAACTCAGCGGGTGAGTTGCCAGCAGTTGGGGGTGGAGATTTTAGAGAACGGGTTCTATCGTTTCTGAGGGATGAGGGGAAAGAGTGGTCGGATTTGGAAAGTTTGATTAGTTCCTGTCCCCCAGTGAAGGGTGAGAGCTCTAAGTTGGCATCCGCCATTACCTCCCTGGCGAGTAAGGCAGTGGGCCCCTGCCAGAAGCTAAGGATTTTCTCTGGAATAATGCCCACCCCCGAGAGGGAGAAGGATTATGAGACGTGGGTGGAGAAGACCTCTCGGTTGTTAGATGCGTGGCAGTGCTCTGAAGATGAAAAGCGACAGCAATTGGTTAAAAGTTTGAGGGGGTTAGTGGCTGAGGTAGTAAGAGGTGTGAAAGTTAACCAGCCCTCTGCCTCCCTTGCTGAGTATCTGGATGCATTGGAGAGCACTTTTGGTCTGACCGGGAGCTCCTGAGGGAGTTTCAAAACATGCATCAGGAGAAGAGGGAGAAGCTCTCCACCTACCTTTTTTGGCTAGAGAGACGGCTAAATTGTTTGCAGTGCCGGGGGATCATTCGGGCGACTGAGGTGGATCAGTTCAGGATGGACCAGGTAACTAGGGGCACCCAGGCCCAGAACAGGATTGCTTGGAGTCTTCAGCAGTCTTGTAAAATGCACCCCTACTCTATTGTTCGTTCAGCTGATCAGAGAGGTGTGGGGGGATGAGAACGCGTTGGGGCCGTGAGGGGACTCTGTCAGCAGGGTACAGTCCTTGGTAGTTGCCCCTTGTGGTGAAGTGACTGGGGCCAGCTCAACCCGGGAAATGGTAAAGGAGGTGGTGGCAGGACTGAGAACTGAGATGTTCCAGGTGTTAACAGCAGGTGTGGACCCTCCGTATGATAGGACTGGTAGAGAGGGGCTCCCCTAGGGGACGGACTGCGCAGAGAGCTGCAGATGGCCGGGGTTCCGCGAGAAGAGGGACGGCCGGTAGCGTGTGCTATAACTGTGAGGAAGAGGAACACTTCAGGTGGGAATGTGAGTGGCAGGAAGCCCCTCGGAGAGCGAGCCCCCGGGCATCCAAGCAAGGAGAGGTGTCGCGAAACTTAGAGGAGATCCAGTGAGGGGACGGCCTGGTGTCCCTAGGAGAACACATTCCCAGCAATGTACCAAGGAACCCCCGAAAGCAAAAGACACTATTCCTGAAGGTTTAGTGGGACCCCGCTCCAGCATGTCACAACGGATAGAGGGAATCTATGCTAAAGCCATACTCGACACTGGGTCACAGGTCACATTACTGTACCGTTCGTTTTACAACCAGTATCTGAAGCATTTGCCCTTGACCTCATTCAGTGCGCTGGAGATTTGGGGTATCAGTGCTGGTGATTATCCGTACGACCGTCATTTGTCAGTGAAACTGGAATTCTCGGAGGCTGATGTGGGAGTGTCTGTCGTCCTTGAGACATTAGTACTGGTTTGTCCGGATCCGGTTGAGACGGGCAGTGTTTCAATTCTGCTGAGGCCCAACACCCCTTTTGTACGGAGGCCCATGGGGGCCTGCAAGGAGAAGGCAGGTGAGAGCTTTCTGGGGACCTTGTCTGTGCACCCAGTGTTTCGAGCTGTGTTTGAGGAAGTGCATGGCCCCACGGGGCCGGATACCAAATTTACACAAGGGACTGTGTGGTGCACCCAGTCGAAGCCTAAGGTGATACGGCCCAGGGAAGTAGCGAGAGTGATGGGGACCCCCAGATTTCCCGAAGTGCTCAAGGGCGAAGCCCTCTTAGTGGACGCTCCAGACAACCAGGAGGGGGAGTCGGAATTTCCTACTGGGGTACTGGTGAGGCCCGAATTGCAGAAGACCTCGGTTGTACAGGCGAGCAGGATGACATTGATCATCAGGAACACTACGAAGAGGGAGGTCACCTTTAAGAGAGGGATGCCCTAGAGCATTTGTTCCCGGTGACAGTAATGCCTATCGCCCCCATGAGGCCTGCCGGAGAGAAACTATTGGAAAAAAGGGAAAAGTTGACCACTGAGGCATTTAACTTCGGGGTCTCTCCTGTGCTGCCGAGCTGGAAAAGGAGGCTGGTAGAAAAGATGTTGAAGCTGGAAAGTGTCTTTTCCATTGATGAATTTGATGTGGGTTGTTCCAAGAGCTCTCGTCACACCATCCGGGTGACTGAGGACACCCCGTTTAGAGAGAGGTCACGGCAACTGGCCCCTGCAGACGTGGAAGACGTACGGCAGCATTAGTGTAAATTGAAGGAAGCTGGGTTCATCACTGAGTCCTGAAGCCCCTATGTGTCCCCAGTAGTAGTGGCCCGGAAGAACAGGAAGGTACGCATGTGTGTGGCCTACAGGACTCTGAACAGGCACACCGTCCTTGACCAGTATACGGTCCGGAGGGTCGAGAACGTGCTGGCCTGCCTGAGTGGTGCGAAGTGGTTTAGTGAGGAGCGGCATTCATATGTCCCCTGGGATTCTTCCAGCTCAAAAGGATGCCCCAGGGCATATCGGAGAAGGTCATGGAGAAGACGGTGGGGGATATGAACTTGCCTGAGGTGTTGGTATATTTGGATGACTTGATAGTATTTGGATCCACCTTGGAAGAACATGAAGCGAGGCTACTGAAGGTGCTAGGCCGCCTGAAGGATGAAGGGTTAAAACTTTCCCTGGACAAGTGCCAGTTCTGTAAAACATCTGTTAGCTATGCTGGGCATATAATCTCATGGAATGGAGTGGCTACACACTCGGCTAAAATAGAAGCAGTGACCATATGGCCAAGGCCCAGACTGTGAGTGCTCTGCGCTCGTTCCTTGGTTTCTGTGGTTATTATTGGAGATTCTTGAAAAGCTACGCCAAAGTGAGTCACCCCTTGAATCAGCTTCTGTGTGGTTATCCTCCCTTGGGGAAGAAAGGGAAAGGAAAAGAAAGGACGAGAGGTTGGAAAATATCTAAACCCGTCAGAGCCCTTCGGACAGAGGTGGGATGCAAAATGTTAGGAGGCTTTTCAGTCGCTGAAAGATTTGCTGACCCAGGCACCGGTGATGGCTTTTTCAGACCCCCGACTGCCATATGTACTACACACCGATGCCAGCCGAGAGGGTTTGGGGGCGTCCTGTATCAGGATCAGGGCACCGGGTTGAGGCCTGTGGCGTTTGTCAGCCGGAGTTTGTCGCCTTCCGAAAGAAACTATCTCACCACAAGCTGGAATTCCTGGCGTTGAAATGGGCGGTGGTGAAGCTGAGTGACTATCTCTATGGGGACAAGTTTAAGGTGAGGACAGACAACAACCCTCTCACTTATATCCTGACCGCAGCGAAACTGGATGCCCCAGGCCATCGGTGGTTGGCAGTATTGTCTGCCTATGATTTCAGCCTGAAGTACCGGCTGGGGAGCCAGAACATTGATGCAGATGCTTTATCCCGACGGATGTAAGAGGGACTGGACAGGGACGAGGAGTGGGAGAGCATTCCTCTCCCTGGCGTGAAGGCCATGTGTCAGTTTGCCATCACCGTGAAGGCAGAGGAAAAGGAGAGGCCCGATCGAGCAGTGGATCATTTGGGGGCTTCTGATGACGCCATACCCCCAGTTTACTGTAACCTGACTGTTCTGAAGACCAAGCAACTGCCAGAATTGAGCTCTGGTGGAGTGGCAGCTGCTCAGTGAGATGTGCCGGGCATTGGCACTATTTGGTACACCGTTGGAAAGGGGGATATGGTGCAGGCGGAGAAGACGGATCACGCATCGGGGCCTCCATTACTGAAAGAATGGCCTCATTTGAAGTTGAAGAACCAGATCTTATACCGGGTCACGTCAGCCCCAGATCGACCTCGGCGTTGCCAGCTGGTCCTGTCCAAGAAGTATCGGAGGATTGTGTTGAGGTCACTTCATGATGATTCTGGACATTTGGGGCTGGAAAAGACCTATGGATTGCTCAAAGACCGGTTTTACTGGCCGGTTTTAATGAAGTCAGAGGTAGAAGAATACTGCAAGTCGTGCATTCGCTGCATACGGCAGAAGACGCTGCCAACGTGGGCAGCTCCTTTGTTCCATTTTCAGAGTGCAGGTTTCCTGGACCTGGTGTGTATGGATTTCCTGTCCATAGAACCTGATGCCAGCAACACGGCGAACGTCGTAGTCATCACGGACCACTACACCAGATATGCTCAGGCTTTTCCTACTAAGGACCAGAGGACGACTACAGTGGCAAAAGTGTTATGGGAGAAGTATTTTGTTTATTTTGGCCTTTCCAGGCGGATACATAGTAACCAGGGACGGAACTTCAAGAGCAGACTCATCTATGAGTTACTGGGCATGCTTGGAGTTGAGAAGTCGAGGACCACACCTTATCACCCGCAAGGTGATCCCCAGCCTGAGAGGTTTAGTCGGACCTTGCTAGGTATGCTCGGGACTCTGGAGATCAGCAAGAAGAGCAGATGGAGTCAACAGATTGGGCACCTGGTTCATTGTTACAACTGTACATGAAATTAAGCTACTGGGTACTCTCCATATTATCTGATGTTTGGGTGAGAGGCACTGTTGTCCATTGACCTCTGTTTTGGGACTGACAAGGGTGACTTACCACTGAAGCCTTATCTGAAGTATGTGTCTGATATGATGGGAGAGCTGAAAAGGGCTTATGAATTGGCTGTCAAGCAGAATCGTGGAAATAAGAGGAGGTATGATCAGAAGGTGAGGTTCTCCCAACTCCTGCCGCATAAGGAATCTGGCGTTACCTGGAAAGCACAAGTTGGTTGACTGCTGGGTGGCCACACCCTATGTGGTGGAGAGTCAGATGCCAAACCTACCAGTGTTCCGGGTGAAACCAGAGGCAGGGAATGGGCCTGTCAAGATTCTCCATCGGAACCACCTATTGCCCCTGGGACAAGAGGTGCAGGTAGACCCGGAGCCCGGTTGGGAGGCTACACCATTAAGAGGACTCTGCGGAAATGCGGGGCAACTGCAGGGCTCCCAGGGGGAGAGGCTGGGCTGGGCCCCACCCCTGAGAGGGATACTGATTCGGAGGATGATGATCTGGATGTGCGGTACATGTTGCCGTCCGCTAACGCCCCATTGACTGAGGACGAGACTCCTGCCACTTCTCCCACTGAGTCAGGTGAGGTGAAGAGGGCTATTGCTGGGCAGCCTGGGGTACAGCAGGACCCTGAAGGAGAGGAGCCAGGGCCTGGACATGAAGCAGGGGTCTCCGAGCTGCACAGGGTTTTGAGTGATAGCCCGAGGGGGGTTTCGCCAAGCAGACCTGAAATATCCCCAGTAGCGTCTGAGCCGGAAGAGTTAGGGGAGGTACGGAGGTCTCAGGAACCCACCGGATAGGTTGGCCTATGTAGTGCCTGGGGAACAGGGCATGATTTCTACTGTTTTGCGGAGCTATGTCACTGCTTTCTGCACCTGGATTGGGCTTTGTGTTTTGCAGGAAGGGTTGGCGAATTATCTCAATGTCATGAGGGCATGACTAAATTCGGTGGGAGGGAGAATGTAATGGCTTTTCTGTAATGTTAACTGCTAAGGCTAATATAATGGCTTCTCTGTAATGTTAATTGCTGAGGTAATAGTTTCTTTGGAGCTGCGATGTTTGGATTATGACTAGAGATAATGGGACTTTGGTATTCAGGGCTATCCAATGGGAGAAATGTTATACTTCCTTGTGTATCTGGGAACCGGGGTTTTCATGGGTTTTCGGTCGAGGAGAGTGAAGAGGAAGGACACGTGTGGAGAGTGCTGGTAGACCACCGAACGGCATATACTGGAATCTGAGGATCCGAGGGTCGGCGACGTTTCGGCTGAGGTCGTTCGTGGAGTAATACCTGCTGCGTGACCTCCAATGTATTTTGAGACTTTAACTGTGGGTCCTTTTATTTTTATTTGTTTATTTTCATACTAACCTTATATTTGAATTAAGATTCATAAAGTTTATCGTTTGATTGTATATGGTGTGTTGGCACGTGGCCAAGTGGTTAAGGCGTAGGTCTAGTGATCTGAAGGTCGCTAGTTCAAACCTCAGCTGAGGCAGCGTGTTGTGTCCTTGAGCAAGGCACTTAACCACACATTGCTCTGTGGCGACACTGATGCCAAGCTGTATCGGCCCTAGTGCCCTTCCCTTGGACAACATCGGTGGCGTGGAGAGGGGAGACTTGCAGCATGGGCAACTGCAGGTCTTCCATACATCCTTGCCCAAGCCTGCGGCCTGGAAATTTTCCAAGGTGCAAATCCATGGTCTCGCGAGACTAACGGATGCCTATATATGTATATGGTGTACTGTCTGATAATTTGCATTGTGGGTTTGTGATGGGAATACATTACAGAGCATCCACCCAATCTTGAATACCCCGTTTGGCGGGACCGAAAGCTGATTCCCCTAGATGAACGTGAGTGGCAGAGAAGTGCCAGGGGTGAGGGGGTGGTGCAGGTGCAGACACACCCAGACCTGAGACACCAGGCAAGGTCATTTGATTCAAAATAGTTGAAATATTGATCATTACAGAATGTCTCTGTGGTGCTTCTCACTCCCTCCCCTCTCCCTTCTCCTTTTCCCAACCATGATTCCCCTCTCCTTGCCCCCTTCCCACTCTCAGTCCGCAATTTTTTTGCAGCAGCAGCAGCACAATGCAAGACAAAAACTTTCTACAATACTGTGCAAAAGTCTTAGGCACCCTGGTTATAGAAACATAGAAACATAGAAAATAGGTGCAGGAGTAGGCCATTCGGCCCTTCGAGCCTGCACCGCCATTCAGTATGGTCATGGCTGATCATCCAACTCAGAACCCTGTACCAGCCTTCCCTCCATACCCCCTGATCCCTTTAGACACAAGGGCTATATATATGTACCTAAAACTTTTGCCTAGCTCTGTATGAGAGCACAATTTTATGGTGATTGGCAGAAAGTATAGGAGGTAGGTTTTTTACACAGTGGCACTGCCAGGGGTGGTGGTAGAGGAAGACACTTAAGTCAAGTCAAGTCACTTTTTATTGTTATTTCAACTATAACTGCTGGTACAGTACACAGTAAAAACAAGACAACGTTTTTCAGGGCCATGGTGCTACATGAAACAATACAAAAACTACACTAAACTACGTAAAGCAACACAAAACTACACTAGACTACAGACCTACCCAGGACTGCATAAAGTACACAAAACAGTGCAGGCATTACAGTAAATAATAAACAAGACAATAGGCACAGTAGAGGGCAGTAGGTTGGTAGTCCGATGGGTTGGGGGAAAACTGTTCCATAAATAAACACCTGAATGGTGGCATCTGGTATTCCGTCCGTTTCTGTACTCCCGCTGAGTATTTCGTTGGAGTCGAATGTCGTCCAATTTAATGTCCATTGGAGAGCAGAATGGACAGGAGAGCCGGCCGGCTAGGACTTGCTTTTTTCCTGGCACAGACTCCTGCCCGCTCACCTTGCTTCCGCTTCCTTGCACACCGCTTATGATGTCTCCATCTGCGGCCACCGGCATCAGGCGACTCCGAGAACTGCAGGCCCAATCCCCTCAGCAAGCCGAGGTCGCGCAATTTAACCAGCAGATCTTCATGAAGGTTTGTTTTTGGGCGATCTCTGTATTGTAGCAGTATCTGACGATGGTTGATAATCGCTCTGTTATCCATTTCCCTAATCAGAAAAAAATTGTGCCTTAAATTAAATTTAAAAACTAAATTAAAGTAGCACCAAATCCAAAAGGCCGCTGCTCCCGTGTCGTGCTGCCTCCCCCAGGTCCTTAGGTAGGCACATGGATGATAGAAAAATAGAGGGCTATGTAGGAGGAAAGGGTTAGATTGATCTTGGAGTAGGTTAAGAGGTCAGCATGTCATTGCAGGCCGAAGGGCCTGTACTGTTCTATGTTCTATTGTCATAGACACCAGGATGCAATGAAATCCTTTGCTCCTGTGAAGCACACAGACTACACAGTGCAGATGGTAATGTTAACTACAGTACATACAGTGATGCAAGCGAAAAACACCAGAATAGTGCAAAAAGGAAAGCTGCAGTAACAAAACGGAAGAGTTAGAATCAAAGATGAGAGGTGACCTGACAGAGGTGTATAAGATGATGAGAGCTATTGATCATGTGGGTAGTCAAAGAGGCTTTTTCCCGGGGCTAAAATGGCTAACACAAGGGGGCATAGTTTTAAGGTGCTTGGAAGTAGGTACAACGGGGATGTCAGGGGTAAGTTCTTCACACAGAGAATAGTGGGTGCGTGGAATACACTGCCAGTGATGGTGGTGGTGGCGGATACAATAGGGCCTTTGAAGAGACCCTTAGATAGGTACATGGAGCTTAGAAAAATAGAAGGCTATGCGGTAGGGAAATTCTCTAGGCAGTTTCTAGAGTAGGTTGCATGGTCAGCACAACATTGTGGGCCGAAGGGCCTGTAATATGTTGTAGATTTCTATGTTTCTATGTAACACCTATCGTTATCAAAATAAATGAAGGCATTTTCCAAGCAGACTCTCTTAAGTCCATTATGGTTCTGTCTAGCTTTAAACCACTCTCCATTTTGCTGAATTGGATGAAAATTGTGTATCAAATCAGAAACAATTAAATAAGCTGTGCATTAACACACCTTCTATACATAGATGATTTGAAATGATATGCTCCTTCATCAATTAAGCTAGGTTAATATATTCAAATAGTAGAACTATTTACTAAATATATGAACATGAACTTTGGACGGGATGAATGCAGAGCATTAAACATAAAGAAAGGTGCAATAGAGCTAACAGTATACAAAACAGAGCAGAAGGATACAGTACAACCGATGGATGAATATAAAACATAGAAGTATCTGGGATATCAACAAGGAAAGAAAATAGATTTATAGTGTGATATAGGAAAAACGTTTGACAGAATTTACTTCAAGGCTGATGAAAATCTGCCAAACAGAACTCAACAGTAAAAATATAACAAAAGCATAAACACTTCCGCTATACCTGCATTAATGTATTCTTTTGGCATAATATCTCGACCTGGAAAACTTACAAAGAAAAGTAAGAACTGAAATGACAAATTTCAGAAAACACTATGCACTTAGATTAACACTACCTAGGACAGGACGGGGAGGAGGAATAACAGACATTAAAAATCTATACAACATTCAGATAAAACTTTTAAGGATGTACTTTCATCAGTGAAAATAGGAATCAGACTCCATGCAAGCATATGTAATTCTGATAAGAAGTATACACCAATAAACTTAAATGACAGCACAACACAGCAAAATGAAGACATTATCACTATTGAAGAAATAGTTAACCAACGGAAGACATCTCCACGATCTGAGCAGACTGGATGTTGACAAAGGATCGTCGAATGCCTGAATCAGAGTTCAAAGGCTCAAAGGTCCAATTTCATGTCAGAGAAATGTATACAATATACATCTTGAAATGCTTTTTCTTCGCAAACATCCACAAAAACAGAGAAGTGCCCCAAAGAATGGACGACAGTTAAATGTGAGAACCCCAAAGTCCCCCCCACCAGCTCCCCCTACTGCGCGTAAGCAGCAGCAAGCAACGATCTCCCCTCCCCCAAGCAAAAAAAAGGCGCGCCCTCTACCAAGCACAAGTGCGAGCTAGGCGATAGCAAAGACACGAAACTTGCAGTTACCCCAAGACGACCACATTTCATCCGGCATTCGGCAACCCACAGGTTCTCTCTCTCCATAATAAGGGAGATCGAGGTGTCCCCCATTTTCACAGTGAGCGGGAGACATAACAACAACCCGTTGGTTTACAATGTTAAAAAGTCCGTTTCATCGCTTTTTACGATCTCTGTGCCCGAAGATCGCAAAGGTCTCGGGTCTTCGGGCCCACAGCGAAAGATTTTCTGGCCTCCCCGATGATACACGAGTCTCCTGCCGTGACACCAATACACGGCCCGGCCATCTCCAGAGCCCCAAGATCTTAGGCTTTTGAATTCAAGTCAGACTCTCAGGCCGAACTCTTGGCATGCTGAACAACGGCCGGTCCTGAAACCCCGGGAACAGGTCCCAGTCCCGCAAAGCACCGAAGTTTGCGTGTAACTCCAGGTCAGGGTCTTCAAAAGAACCCTGAAGAGGAAAAATAAAGATATTAAAGATGGAAATAAAGCTGCTTCTGAAGATGCAAGCAAAGGAGTCGCTGTTTAGTGCCATCTTAACTCCGCCTCCCAGGAACTTCTTCCCAGAAACAGAAGAGTTCGTTGTGACAGTACAGGACCAGGTGGTTAACACAAAAATTGTCAAAAATATATAATAAAAGACCAACAAATTCAAGATGATAAATATAGAAAATGCCAAGAAAAAACAGAAACAATCCAACACACTGAGGATCCTGCAGCAGTTTAACTCAATCTGATTACTTACACAGGCACAATCAAGTGGCAAACTTCATTCACCAAAATCTTGCTTTAAAATGCAAATTCATAAATGAAATCATGCCTTACTATAAATACAAGTCTGATCTAGTTTTAGAGTCAGAGTCCCACAAATCATATTATGACTGATCAGTTATTACAGATAGGACAATCCATATTAACTGTCCAGATGTAATAATGCAGGATAAACAAGCAAGAACAACTTACTTCATAGATATAGCCGTTCCAAACATAAATAACGTACAGAAATCAATAAGTAACAAACACTGAATTAAAAGAGGAAATTGAAAGACTATGGAACATGAACAAGGTATACATTGTCCTGATACTAATATCTGCCACTGGTATCATCCCAAAGTCACTACACAATAACATTAAACAATTTGGACTACACAGCAATATCTATGCAAATCTTCAGAAAGCCACAATACGAAACACCACTAGAATAGTCCAAAAGTTATTAGCAATTGAGAAACGAGTGTGCTTGGCCATGCCCACACCTTAGGTTTTACCAGCTTGAGCTGAGAAAAAAATGTGTTTTTATGATAATAATAATAATAATAATCATAAAGAATGAGCAATAAATATTAAGAACATGAGATGATGAGCCATTGAAAGTGAGTCCGTAGGGTTCAAGAGCCTGATGGTTGAAGGGTAACAACTGTTCCTAAACCTGATGATGTGAGTCCTGAGGCTCCTGTACCTTCTTCCTGATGTCAACAGCGAGAAGAGAGCATACCCATGTGGTGGTGGAGGGGGCGGGGTGGTCCCTGATGATGGATGCTACTTTCCTTCGATAACACTCCATGTAGATGTGTTCAGTGGTGGGGAAAGCTTTACATATGATGGACTGGGCCATATCCAATACTTTTGTAGGAGTTTCCATTCAAGGACATTGGTGTTTCCATACCAGACTGTGATGCAACCAGTCAATATACTCTCCACCACACATCCATAGAAGTCTGTCAAAGTTTTAGATGTCATACTGAATCTTCGCAAAGCAGAGGGACTGCTGTGTTTTCTTTGTAATGGCACTTATGTGCTGGGTTCCGAAAATAAGCTGTGAATCGTTGATCTATAAAATGCCAAATCTCTGCTCTGCTATTTAGTTATGGAAATAGGGATTGATCTTGTCCAAATTTAGGAATATGGTCCTGATGAATGATCTCAGCCCAAAGTGCCGACTGTTTATTCCCGTCCTCATTCACTGCCTGAGTTGCTGAGTTCCTTCAGCATTTTGTACTGTTCTGGATTTCCAACATTTGCATCTCATCTGACAGACAATGACTTCAAAGTGAAATGTATGAAGAAGCAACGGACAGATTAGCATTGATAAAGCAGAAAGTGAAGGCTGTTGGTCCACTGTTTGGACGTGGAGAGCGGCAGCACAAGACTATTCAGTTGCAATGATCCCATCAGCTGGCCTTGGGGGCACTACTGGCATTTTGTGAATTCCTTGTTAAATGTTTGATCACAAAGATCTGGCACAAAACTTCTCCCATACCAAAAGGAAATCAAATAATCCTGACATTTAAAGCAGGTAAAATGAAGGTCAACAGAAAAGAGTTGGCTGTGATAATCTATCAAAAGCAAATTGCAACAACTGAAGCTATCTTCTTAAACCTACCTGTATATAGTTTTTGATACTTAATCCCATCAAAATTGTACTTTAAAAAACACATTCCCGGTTCTCTGCGTTTATGGAATTGACTCTGACCTCAGGATGACTCCCTTGATATTCTGCCTCACTTATATAGATGCATATTTGGACTGCAGAAACAGTGGCTCATTCCAGTTTTCCCCGGATGAACAATTGAGCCAAATGTCAACCCTAGTGATAGAAAGGGATGCAGACAATGATAGAGCTATTACAGAATCAGACACTGATGGCCATGGTCAGTCAACCACATAATGACCACTGGTAGGTCACAAGAGAGTGAGTAATCATGCCTGCTAGACTGCTTTGTTCATACTAATCATCAACAAACCATTACAACTCCGCACACAGACCACTATTAAACAGTTGAGATGTTCAAGCAAACAATAACTCCAAAAGGAAACTAGATTCATGGGTTGCTGGTGAACGCAGCAGGCCAAGCAGCATCTATAGGAAGAGGCGCAGTCGACGTTTCAGGCCGAGACCCTTCGTCAGGACCTGAAACGTCGACTGCGCCTCTTCCTATAGATGCTGCTTGGCCTGCTGCGTTCACCAGCAACTTTGATGTGTGTTGCTTGAATTTCCAGCATCTGCAGAATTCCTGTTGTTTAGATTCATGGGTTGTAGACTGACACAGAAATCAACTGTGTAGCCTTGGGCAGTTTTTGGAAACAAATGCGGAATAGAGTTAGAAACCAAGGATGAGTCTATGCCTTGCTATGCACCTATCTCACCATAACTTTGATGTACATCCCCAAGATCTATCTCCTGCACATCTTCCACCCTAGCAGGTGCTAAATTTGCCAGATCATCTTTTATTATTTCTGTCACTGGCAACAGATCACCAAATTCCCCTGACTTTTTGGGATATTATGACATATACAGACTTTCATAATAAGTTTACTTTGAACTTTAAAGCAACACACACACAAAATTCTGGAGGAAATCAGCAGGCCAGGCGGCATCTATGGAAAAGTGTAAACAATCAACATTTCAGGCCGAGTCCTTTCATGACTCTTGATGAAGGGTTCGACCCGAAATGTCAACTGTTTACTCTTTTCCAGCATTTCGAGTATGTTGCTTTGGATTTCCAGCGTCAGCAGATTTTCTCGTGTTTGTGTTACTTTGAACTTTGACATTGTGGTAAACCATATATATATGTTGTAACTGGGTTAACTGTCTGGACAGGCCCCTCTGCTGACTGCCCCTGTGGCTCCTCCCACAGACCCCTGAATAAAGGTGATTTTGCCCTGCTCCTCCCCCTCAGACCAGGGGCAGACACTCAGCCTGAAGGTCACGTCTTACTGCGAATAAAAGCCTTTCAGTATTGTACCCTACTTCAGTCTTTTGGAATTATTGAAGGTGCTTCAATTTTATTCACAGTAAATTTTAAAAAAGCATGGAACACGCCCTCAGACCCCACAAGTTAGATCTCAATTCGCAAACACTTGAAGCTGGAAACGCTTTCGAACTCTGGCTGGCCTGCTACCTAGAGGAGATTAAAGCGACCGACCCCGTAGCGAAGCACAGAATTCTACTCTCCAGGGTCAGTCCACGGGTCTACTCACTGATCAGAGACCAGCTGAGCTACGACGGCGCGATGAGCGCACTCAAAGGACAATACCTGCGGCCGATAAGCAGCGTCTACGCACGACATCGTTTAGCGACTCGGCACCAGCAGCCCGGGGAATCAAGTGCTGAGTTTGTCCGAGCCCTACAGACGCTCATGCAAGCCTGTAAATGCCAAGAACTGATGGCAGTACAGCATGCAGAGCTCCTAGTGAGACACGCCTTCGTCACGGGGACCAGGTCAGTGTATGTGCGCCAGCGGCTGTTGGAAAAAGCCGATCTTACCTTAAGTTCGGCGATCGAGCTGGCTGATATGCTGGAGGGCGCTCTGCACAACTCTGAGGCTCTCCAGGCACGCGATCCCCCGATGGCCTCGTGGGCGTCGCAGACCCCGCAACCCGCCGGCGAATCGACCTCGGCTGTCTCCAGTCGCAAGTTCCCGCAACCCGCCGGCGAATCGACCTCGGCTGCCGCCAGTCGCGAGTCCGCGAAGTGCTACTTCTGTGGACTCAAGAAGCACCCCCGGAATCGCTGCCCGGCCCGAGAAGCTACCTGCTCCAGCTGCGGAAAGAAGGACCACTTCGCCAAGGTCTGTAAGTCCAAACCGCAAGCAGGATCAAGCAGCGCCGTGTGCGAGACATGAGGGTCGCCATCTTCCCTGCACGCTGCCACCACGTGTGAGACATGGGGGTCGCCATCTTTCCTGCCGCCATCTTCCCTGCACGCCACCACCACGTGCGAGACTTGGGGGCGGCCAACTTGGCTGGCACCACCTCCCACCGTCTACGACCAATGGGTGCTCACGGGCCACCCCACCGCGCTGGACCAAGACAGCGACTCAACCCTGGCCTCCGTGACCCTCGACCAAAGCGCTCCCCACCAGCTCGCAAGGTCAATGATGGACATCCTGGTGGAAGGACTCAGGACAAGCTGCCTGTTTGACACAGGCAGCACGGAGAGTTTCATCCACCCGGACACAGTGCAGCATTGCGGACTCGTGATACGGCCAGTAAGTCAGAGGGTCGCCATGGCTTCCGGGTCGCATACAACAGACATCCGGGGGGGTTGTGTAGCGATGCTAGTGGTGCAGGGCACAGAATATCGAGACTTTACGTTACTGGTCATGCCTCAACTGTGTGCCCCTGTGCTATTGGGGCTCGACTTCCAGAGCCACCTGAAAAGCGTGACAATGGAGTATGATGGGCCCCTCCCACCAATTACTGTCATAAATCCCCAGTTTTGTACGAATACGTCACATACTCCACTACTGACCACACACACACACCGACCCGCACATCCCACCCAACATCATGCCAACTGCCACACTACCGACACCACTTGCGGCCTCTCCCCCCTCAGGATCCCTCCCCCACCTCTGTTCGCCAACCTGACCCCCAACTGTAAACCTGTGGCAACTAAAAGCAGGAGGTACAGCGCGGGCAACAGAGCCTTCATTAAGTCGGAGGTGCAGCGGCTGCTCAGGGAGGGGGTCTTTGAGGCAAGCACAAGTCCTTGGAGGGCGCAGGTGGTCGTTGTTCGGAACGGGGAGAAGAATAGGATGGTCGTGGACTCTAACCAGACCATCAATAGGTTCACGCAGCTCGACGCGTACCCCCTACCCCGCATCGCGGATATGGTCAATCAGATAGTACAGTACAAGGTGTACTCGACCATAGACCTAAAATCCGCTTACCATCAGCTCCCCATCCGCCGAGAGGACAGCCCTTACACTGCCTTCGAGGCGGACGGCAGGACGCTCTTCCTGCGCGTCCCCTTCGGTGTCATGAATGGTGTATCTGTCTTCCAGAGGGCAATGGATCGGATGGTGGACCAGTGCCAACTGAAGGCCACATTCCCATATCTGGATAACATCACCATCTGCAGTCACGACCGGCAGGATCACGACAACAACCTCCAAAAATTTCTCCAAGCGGCCAAAGCTTTCAATCTCACCTATAACAAGGACAAGTGTGTGTTCGGGACTACCTGGCTTGCTATCCTTGGGTGTGTCGTGGAGAATGGAGTCATTGGCCCTGACCCTGACCGTATGCGCCCCGTGTTGGAACTCCCTCTTCCCAACACCCTCAGAGCCCTCAAAAGGTGCCTGGGCTTCTTTTCATATTACGCCCAATGGGTCTCTAACTACGCAGACAAGGCCCGTCCCCTGGTCAAGTCCACCACATTCCCCCTCTCTGCCGAGGCCCCCGCGGCCTTCAGCCGCATAAAAGGGGACATTGCCAAAGCAGCAATGCATGCGGTGGATGAGGCCATTCCCTTCCAAGTAGAGAGTGACGCCTCCGACTTTGCGCTGGCTGCTACCCTCAACCAGGCGGGAAGACCAGTGGCGTTCTTCTCGCGTACCCTTCAAGGCCCTGAAATTCGGCACTCTGCAGTGGAGAAAGAGGCCCAGGCCATAGTGGAAGCTATTAGGCACTGGAGGCACTATCTCGCTGGCAAAAAGCTCACCCTGCTAACTGACCAGCGCTCAGTCGCATTCATGTTTAATAACCAACAGTGGGGCAAAATCAAAAATGATAAAATTCTGAGGTGGAGAATCGAACTCTCCACCTTCAACTATGACATCATGTACAAGCCTGGGAAGCTCAACGAGCCCTCCGATGCCCTATCCCGGGGAACATGCGCCAGCGTGCAGATCAACCAGTTATACGCCCTACATGTAGATCTTTGCCACCCAGGGGTCACCCGGCTTTTCCACTTCGTGAAAGCCCGGAACCCGCCCTACTCCCTTGAGGAGTCATGACGATGACCAGGGACTGCCAAGTCTGCACAGAGTGCAAACCACACTTCTACTGACCCGAAAAGGCACAACTAATCAAGGCCACCCGCCCCTTTGAGCAACTGAGGGTTGACTTTAAGGGCCCCCTTCCCTCCATCGACCGCAATGTGTACTTTCTTAACGTTATCGACGAGTACTCGCGGTTCCCCGTCGCCATCCCCTGCCCCAACACCACTACCACGTCAGTTATAAAAGCCCTGCAAAAGCTCTTCACTCTGTTCGGATACCCATGCTATATCCACAGTGACAGAGGGTCCTCGTTTATGAGTGACGAGCTGCGCCAATACCTACTGGCTAGGGGGATTGCTAATAGTAGGACGACGAGCTATAATCCCCGGGGGAATGGACAGGTGGAGAAGGAGAATGGCACAGTGTGGAAAGCCACACTCTTAGCCCTCAGGTCAAAGGGACTGCCGGTCTCCCGCTGGCAGGAGGTCCTTCCTGAGGCACTCCACTCCATCCGCTCCCTGTTATGCACAGTCACCAATGCCACCCCTTATGAGCGGCTCTTTTCTTTTCCCAGAAAGTCGACCACTGGGACCACCCTACCAACTTGGCTGACGTCCCCAGGGCCAGCGCTGCTCCGGAAACATGCGAGGAGCAATAAATACTCCCACATGGTCGAAAGGGTTCACTTACTTCATGCGAACCCTCAGTATGCCTACGTGGTTTTACCTGATGGGCTGGAGGACACAGTCTCCATCCGCGACCTGGCGCCTGCAGGAGCATCGGGCCCTACCCTGAACACTCCGTGGTGACTATTGACCCCGTACCCACCGATATATGTACCCACGAGTCACTGTGCACTCCAAACCCTACACAGACACCACACGACACTCCCATACCGGGCGCGACAGACATGCACGAGGGATTACCGACGCCTAACGTGCTGACACCTCAAGTCAGGCCGGAGCCAGCACAACCGCCGTTACCGGTGCAATCACCACCGGTGCTACGTAGATCACAGCGACGGACTCGACCGCCTGATAGACTTGACTTGTAAATATACTTGTTTTAAATATTGTCAGTCACTTCACCCCGTGGGACACTTTTAAAAAAAGGAGGGGTGAATGTGGTAAACCATATATATATATGTTGTGACTGGGTGAACTGTCTGGACACACCCCTCTGCTGACTGCCCCTGTGGCTCCTCCCAAGTTTTCTGTATAAAGGTGTTTCGCCTTGCCCCTCCCCCTCAGACCAGGGGTAGACACTCACCGTGGAGGTCACGTCTTACTGTGAATAAAAGCCTTTCAGTATTTACCCTACTTCAGTCTTTTGGAATCATTGAAGGTGCTTCAGACATTTTCTCTATAATTTACACATACTGATGTTTCTCCTTTTAGCACTCAACTTGGGCAACCTGTGGCGCTGCCTGAGTGTAGGCAAATGGTGAAACCATTCAGAGCAGCAGACATCAACCTACTGAGGGCTGAGAAGAACAGGATACTGATTGATAAGTTAGCTTGCTACTAAACCGCTGGAGAGTGTTCAAAGGAGGTTCACGAAAGTGATTCCGGGATTGAAAACGTCATATGAGGAGCGCTTGATGACTTTGGGCCTCTACTCACTGGAATTCTGAAGAATGAGGGGTGACTTCATTGAAACCTATCAAAAGTTGAAAGTCCTCAATAGAGTGAATGTGGAGAGGATGTTTCCCTTGGTGGGAGAGTCTAAGACCAAAGGACACAGCCTCAGAATGAAGGGGAGTCCTTTAAGAATGGAGGTGAAGGAGGAATTTCTTTAGCCAGAAAGTGGTGACTCTATGGAATTCTTTGCCACAGGCAGCTGTGGTGGTCAAGTCTTTATGTATATTTAAGGCAGAGGTTGATAGATTCTTGATTGGTCAGGACATGGAGGGAGACGGGGAGAAGGCAGGAGATTGGGGCTGAAAGGGAAAATGGAATGAACCTTGATGAAATGGCGGAGCAGATTCGATGGGCTAAATGACCTAATTCTGCTCCTAGGTCTTATGATCTTATGACCAAACACAGTATCCATGGAACTCATGGTAAGTGCTAATTCCTGAATTATCATGCCTGGTTTGGAGAGTGTGTCTTCTGAGGATAGGCTGAGCGAACTAAGGCTTTTCTCTTTGGAGTGAAGGAGGATGAGAAGTGACTTAATAGAGGTGGAAAAAGTGATGAAGCATAGGTGGAGTGGACAGCCAGTGCATTATTCCCAAGGCGCAAATGGCTAATGCCAGGGGGCATAATTTTAAGATGATAGGTGGAAAGTATAGGGGCGATGTCAGGGGTAAGTTTTGTATACAGAGATTAGTGGGTGCATGGGTGGTGATATTTGGGACATTTAAGGGGCAATTAAGGGACACTTAGATCGGGACATGGATGATAGAAAAATGGAGGGCTCTATGGGAGGGAAGGGTGAGATTGATTTTAGAGTAGGTTAAAAAGTCAGCCCAACTTCGTAGACCAAAGGGCCATGTACGGTGCTGTAATATCACTGTAATATCAGGTTTAATATCACTGGCATATGTCATGAAGTTTGTTAACTTAGTGGTAGCAGTAAAATGCAATACATGATAAATATTTAAAAAAATAAATTACAATACATATATATAAAATAGTTAACTTAAATAAGTAGTGCAAAAACAGAATTTTTTTTAAAAAGTAGCAAGGTAGGTAGTTTCAATGTCCATTCAGAAATCGGACAGCAGAGGGGAAGAAGCTGTTCCTGAATCACTGACCATGTGCCTTCAGGCTTCTGTACTTCCTTCCTGATGGTAGCAGTGAGAAAAGGGCATGTCCTGGGTGGTGAGGGTCCTTAATAATGGACTCCAACTTAACACGTTTTTGAGGCATCGTTCCTTGAAGATGTCCTGGATACTACAGAGGTTAGGACCCATGATGGAGCTGACTAATTTTACAACTCTCTGCAGCTTACTTTGATCCTCTGCAACCCCTCCCTCCCAATACCAGATGGTGATGAAGCTAGTTAGAATGCTCTCCAGAAACTCTGCAGGTATATTCTGTTTTGTGTTCATTTTTTCCCATCTCAATTCCAGGGGAGACTCATAGCAGGTCTCTTGGTGATAGCTACCTAGTGAGGGATCTTTCTGAAATTATGGATAGCATAATAATTGATTAACTAGAATGAGAAGCGGTCTTCAGGAAATAAAACCTGCAGTTGAGTTAACTTCAAAACAATACTTTGTGGCTGGTGAAACCAATGGGACATCCTGATCCTATCCCATTGAAACCATTCGGGGAAGACAACAGTTCCTGCTTTTAGCTCATTGTTAATGATATATTCAAGACTGGTTAATGTCACTTCAGTACACAAGTGTAAAGAAAAATGAAATAATTGTTACTCTGGATCCGATGCAGCATATAAGAAACACACTAAGATAAAGAACACAATAAATACGAAAGATAGCTTATACACATAAACACAAGAAGGTCAGCAGATGCTGGAAATCCAAAGCAACACAGACAAATTGCTGGAGGAACTCAGCAAGTCAGGCAGCGTCCATGGAAATGAATAAAAAGAGAGGTTATGCAAGAGAAGCATGACCCTCTATTGTATCCAATGCTCCTGATGCAGTCTTCTCTATATTGGTGAGAACCGTCATAAATTGGAGGGCCGCTTTGTCAAGCACCTCTGCTCCAAGCAGAATTTCCCGGTGGCCAACCATTTTAATTCCTATTCCCATTCCTGTTCTGACATACCGGTCCATGGCCTGCTGTTCTGTCACAATGGGACCACTCTCAGAGACGAGGAGCAACACCTCATATTCTGTCTGGGAAGCTTCCAACCTGATGGCATGAACATCAATTTCTCCTTCCAGTAAAATTTTTCCCTCCCCCTTCCCCTCTTCTTCTATTCCCTTCTATTCTTCTGCCTATCACCTCCCCCTAGTGCCTCTCTTTCTTCCCTTTCATCCATGGTCCACTCCCCTTTCCTATCAGATTCCTTCCTCTCCAGCCCTTTACCTTTCCTATACACCTGGGCTTAACGATCACCTTCTAGCTATCTTCCTCCCCTTCCCCCACCTTTTTTATTCTGTTGTTTTCCCCCTTCCTTTCCAGTCCCGAAGAAAGGCCTTCGCCTGAAACATCAACTGTTTCACAAACGAGAAAATCTTCAGATGCTGGAAATCAAAGTAATATACACAAAATGCTATAGAAACTCAGCAGGCCAGGCAGCATCTATGCAAAAGAGTAAACAGTCGACATTTTCATAGATGCTGCCATAGAGTCCCTCCAGCATTTTGTGTTGTTACATGCTCAAGGAGATCTATGTTTTTTTTTGTGAGAATGATGTAATGGTCTTCTGGAGGTCACCTGATGTAATTTTCCCGCCAATGTGAGGCCACATGATGACATGTGCACTATGGGTATATAAGGGTAGATCCCCGATGACGCAGTTAGTTTTTAGTTTTTAGATTTCCAGGTAGAACGTGCTGTGTCTCCATTTCTGTTGCGTGTTTGTTTTTGTGACGCAGTTTCATTTTTAAAACGGAGTGTTGCGTTCTGTTGCAAGATACAATATTATTGGACTGGAAATGTTGGGGTAGATGCGCTGATTTACCTTATTCCAGCAGTAGTACTGGAGAGTGAAGACTTTATCGAAGTACAGGACTCGAAGGATTGAGAGGAGTCGGCATCTTCAGCAGTTTAACAAAGGAGTGACCTTATTGAGTCTTCGTTGAAGGAGTAGCAACCTGCATCGAGATAACTCTTGCCAAAAGATAAAAGAGTTCATGCTAAGGTTTGCTCTGTCTAGAATTTAAGGTCAGTTGTTTTAAACTGTTTATTTACTGCATCGAGAATCCTTTGGACAGAACCAGCAGGAAAGTCGCGTCTATGAAGAAATCCTTCTCCAGAGAAGTCTCTCTCAATTGAACGTATAAATCTGTCGGACTTTCGAATTTACCATTTTAAGAACTATATCTGACTTTATCGCTTTGAGAACTGTTTTTGCATTTAACGCTTTAAGAACCAGTGCCGAGTGACAATTTGTTGAACGGCTGCATAATGGTTAACTTCCGGTTAAGTTTTTTGTTTGTTTTTTTTTATCGTTTATCCGTGTTTAATAAATGTTTGGTTGTTTTTATATAACCTGTCTCGATTGATATTCATTGTTGCTGGTTACGTAACAGTGTATATAATGTTGACTGTTGATTCATTAACTTCTAGTGAAAATAGTGCTAACAAAGATATGCAACAACTTCCGGTAGTCAAAAAGCTAAGAAATCCAACTAAAAACAGCACTAAAAATACCTTTTCTGAGGTAAATTGTGTTAAATTATCACCGCAAACAGTGAAGGGACAAGCGATGGCAAGGCAAGATGGTGTGTTGCAGAATTGTTGCAAATGGAGTTCTGATGCCCAGTACAGCTGGCTCAGGAGTGGGGTTGAGTTGGATCATTCTGGGCACCGAAAGGAGAAATCGGGGTCTGGGCAAAGGAGATTTGGTGCTTGTTCAACTGGCCTGAGTATGAGGTTGGATGTTTCTGGGTGCCAAGCTGATTTGAAGAGCTTGAAAGAGGTTTTGGGCTGTGCTACGAACTCCAGGCCTGGAGTGAGTTGCTGGGCGATGAGGTCTAGGCTCAGAACTTTCTGCTGCAGCTGGGTCCTAGTGCAAGGTATGATTCACTGCTTAGACAATTTAAACATCGGCACAGATCGGAGCTGGGAGGCGATTTTACTCTCTCTCCGCAATGTTCACTCCTCTCTCCAGGGTGCTGGAGCCTTTTGTTGTTCCATTGTTTGCTCAATCGAAATGCAGGCCCAGATAAACTGAAAAGACAGGGAGTCAGGATCTGAGGTAAGAGCCGATTTCGCTTGTTCTCTGTGATGGTCATTTCCATGGCGCTGAGGCTATGGAGACTGCCCTGGCTGCCGTGCTCCATGCCTGCTAATATGATGAACTTAAGTGAGGCTTTGGGCCTATTCCAGACTGCTCCGGGGTTCGGATCGAGGACTCAATTTTGGTTCGAAATCCTCTTGTTGTTCGCTTCAATTGTTTGCATGATTTTTATTTTTTTTTCTTTCTCTTGTTGTTTTTTTTTTCTTTTAATTGAGTTCTTTCAGGTTTCTTGCTTTGTGGCTGCCTGTGAGCAAGCAAATCTCGAGGTTGTATAATTTATACATTCTTTGATTATAAATGTACTTGAATCTTGAATGTCCACGAGTGCTGCCTGATCTGCTTAGTTCCTCCAGCATTTTGTGTGCATTGTTTTGTATTTCCAGCATCTGCAGAATTTGTTATGCAGAATAAAGCTACAGGGGAAGTGCAGTGCAGGTGGACAATAAGGTAAAGGCCATGACAAGACAGAGTGTGAGGTCCATTTTATTGTACAGGAGGTCAATTCAATAACCTGATAACAGCAGATTAGAAGCTATCCTTGAGCCTGGTGGATCGTGCTTTCAGGATTTTGCATCTTCTGCCGGGAAGGAGGAGAAGTGAAAATCCCTGTAGTGCATGGGGTCTTTGATTAGGCTGGTTGCTTGGCTTGACTGAGGCAGCAACAAGTGTAGATAGAGTCCATGGAGGAGAGTATGGCTTCCATGATGTGCTATGCTGTGTACACAACTCTCTGCAATTTCTTGCAGTCTCGGGCAGAGGGCAACGGTGCATTCTGCATTGATGCATGCAGAGAGGAGACAGTTGCAAAGGTTGTTAAGTCTCTGTAGAACCTACTATCAGCTTCATTTGACTTTCAATCCGGGTGTAAGGAAGGAGGTTTATGTCCAGGACTGGCTCATCATCTATCAGCAGGCAAACAACAACTGATGCCAATCCACAAGTCAAACTATGGACTCACTTTCAAGGATACTACAACTCATGTTATCATTATTTATTATTATTATTATTATTATTGACAAACTTCTATAGTTGTGTAGTGAAGAGAATATTGACTGGCTAGATCACAGCCTGGTATGGAAACACCAATGCCCTTGAACAGAAAATCTTACAAAAAGTAGTGGATACTTTTCATCACGGGTAAAGCTGTCCCCACCACTGAGCACATCTACACAAAATGTTGTCGCAGGAAGGCAACATCCATCATCAGGGAACCCCACCACCCAGGTCATGCTGTCTTCTCATTGCTGCCATCAGGAAGGAGGTACAGGAGCCTCAGGACTTACAGCACCTGGTTCAGGAACAGTTATTACCCCTTCAACCATCAGGCTCATGAACCAAAGAGGATAACTTCACTCAACTTCACTTGCCCCATCATTGAAATGTTCCCACAACATATGGAGTCACTTTCAAGGACTGTTCGTCTCATGGTCTCGATATTTATTGCTTTTTTTTAATTTTGGTATTTGCACAGTTTGCTGTCTTTTGCACACTGGTTGAACACCCAAGTTGCTGCGATCTTACATTGAATCTTTTATGGTTATTATTCTATTATGGATTTATTGAGCATGCCCACAAGAAAATGCATCTCAGGGTTGTAAATGGTGACATATACGTACTTTCATAATAAATTTATTTTGAACTTTGATTTTGTTTTATTTGTATTTTCGAAGTTTGTCTTCTTTTGCACATTGTTTACTTGTCAGTTTGTAGTTGTGTGTAGTTTTTCATTGATTCTATTGCATTTCTTTTTTTCTACTAGGAATGCCTGCAAGAAAATGAATCTCAGGGTTGTACATATATGGTGACATATATGTACTTTGATAATAAATTTACGTTGAACCTTGAGCAGGAGAGACCACCTACAAAATACCCACAGGTCATTTAACCTTCCGATCCAATGACAGGCCTCTATAGAAAACAACAACCTTCTCTCTGCCACTATTGGCTCACTTACAGAGTGCTTTCAGATCTCACACTGCACTCAACCTTACAAGAATTCCTACATTGCAAGGCAATAGAATTGGCTATTGAATGGATATCCATGAAAGATAATATTAAAATTATTTACCAAATAAAGTCAACCTGGAACACAGACTGGGTAACTATGATGCACAGTGCTTCTTAGGGGCAATAGGAAAGAGCAACAATATTGGCTTTGCGAACACTTTCTGTGAATAAATAAGGAAAAATCCCTGAGTACACAAATTATTGTTTCAAATTGGAAATTGAATTCAGTTTAAATTGGTTCATTTCTAGGTTGAAATTACTACCGATTGAAGTGATCCAGATCCCGATTCATTTGGGAATCCCACAGTTAAGTTCTGTGCATGCTTCTCTTGCTAATCCTGAGAATTTGGGAACAAAGGTTTAAAACCATGGTAAAATAAAAACTCTCAGCTGGACCCAATATCGATCTTAAAACTTAGGACAAGTTTAACCTCTAAATCTCAAAACGCAATACCAGTTTCAATTGCTTAACTAAAATGTTCATTTCAAGTCCTGTTATTGGCATATCAAAGTCAAATTAAAGTAAATTTACCATCAATGTATATGCATACACTCAGTGGGCACGTTATTAGGTACTTCCAGGCCACTGACTGCATGTTCATTGTCTTCTGCTGCTGTAGCCCATCCACTTCAAGGTTCAATGTGTTGTGCATTCAGACATGCTCTTCTGCACACCACTGTTGTAATGCATGGTTATTTGAGTTACAGTCACCTTCCTGTCAACTTGAAACTGTCTGGTCATTCTCCTCTGACTTCTTTCATTAACAAGGTGTTTTTGCCCACATAACTCTTGCTCACTGGATTTTTTTTGCACAATGCTCTGTAACCTCCAGAGACTTTTGTGTGAAAATCCCAGGACATCAGCAGTTTCTAAGATACTCGAACCACCCCATATGTCACCAACAATCATTCCATGGTCAAGTTACTAGGTCACATTTCTTCCCCATTCTGATATTCAGTCTGAACAACTGAACCTCTTGACCACATCTGCATGCTTTTATGCACTGAGTTGCTGCCACGTAATTGGCTGATTAGATATTTGCATTAACGAGCAGGTGTACAGATGTACCTAATAAAGTGGTTACTGGGTGTATGTTGCCATATACTACCTTGTGATTAATTTTCTTGCCGGCATTTACAGGAAATGAAGATATGCAATAGAATTTATGAAAAAATTCATAAATAAAGACTGACAAACAATCATTGTGCAAAAGAAAATTCTCCAAGTTGTCATATGGGCAAACTCAAGACAAACTGCATCTACTTAACCTCGGAAGAAAATACACCCACTGATGTGTTTTCCGCACTTTGGAGATACTATGTTAAGTCCTCCACTCTTTCGAAACTTGTCATCTTAATTAAAAATCATTTTATAATCATGACTTCAATCAGAGAATGAGAATATAATCTCAAAGGTGTGAATGCCAAAATCTGACATAGTGCTAATTTTTTGGACTTAATTTAAGTCTTAGATTCCCATCCAAATTAAAGATCTGCTCTCTCATCCAGATTCATGCGCAGGAAACAATGTCATTATTCAGTTCTAATTGGACAATTTCCACTCGAGTAGACTTTTTGACCGGCTGATGTAAGTAGCGGAAAAGGTCATGCTTGCATTATACAATCCTCAATTGATAAAACCATCCAGAGCAGGCTATGGGATGTCGGAAATGTTACAAGCAACTTGCTCCCCGTGTTCGCTGGTCACAGTCACTAGGTGTCAGTATGGAACAAAGCAGCAGCCTTGCACTTACGAATTCAGAAGGTAAAGACAAAAAAAAAGCCTTATTTGTCACACGTACATCGAAACACTGAAATATTTACGTCAATGACCAACACATTCCAAGGAGGTGCTTGGGGGCCAGGCCACAAGTGTCACCACAATTCCAGCATGAACCTTGCATGCCCAGAGCTTACTAACACTAACAGTACATCTTTGGAAACTGGGGTGAAACCAGAGCACTCCTTGGAAACCATTGCAGTCACAGGGAGCAGCAGGAATTGAAACCTCAGTGGTGATCACTGGTGTTATAAACCATTATGGCAACTGCTACGCTACCATGCCACTAGAACTTGTCAAGTAAAGCAACTCTTCCGAAGACAAACATACTCTTGGAGCTCTACAGGACACAACATATAAAAACATATCTGATAAATTAAAACAACAGGAATTCTGCAGATGCTGGAAATTCAAGCAACATACATCAAAGTTGCTGGTGAACGCAGCAGGCCAAGCAGCATCTATAGGAAGAGGCGCAGTCGATGTTTCAGGCCGAGACCTTTCGTCAGGACTGATAAATTAATTTAGTTATCCTGTGAAACCCCCTTTTTACTGGACGTCTCTGGAAATGCGGCTCGTTAGCCCCTCGCAAACAGCCACTGGATTTCACGGCGAGAAACCCACCTTTCTCGGGCTCTGTCCATCTCGGGTGCATACGACTTTGGTCCCGCCAAACCCGTGAGGCTGGGATGTCTCACCCAATCAAACCCCAGATTGTATGAATGCTGTGTGATTTACTACCCCCTGCAATCACCCGTCGGCAAGAAACAACAGATCGTACACTGCATACAATTATAAAGAAAGTATATTTATGAACATTAACTCAACCAAAGAGTTATTAAAGCAAAGAAAGAAAAAAACAAAAAGGGCCCGTTATAATTAAACAGTCAAATGTGCACTAAAGTTGGAGCTCACCTTGAACTTGTCTGTAATTCACGTGCTGGACCCTCGGCCTGCACAAAAACACATGCAACTTTCCGAATGTCACTCAAAATCCATCTCAAACAAACAGGTCTCTCCCATGGGAGGACTGGTCCTTCCTCCTTGAAGCTATTCATCTGCACAGAGCACCTTGTGCAACAGGGGCGGCATCCTCAATCATCTTCCCTTCTGTCTTCTCCCAGCTCCGGCAAAAAAGACCTCAACCCACACCAATGCCCCTCACAAAACCTCTGCGCCCAGCATTCTCTAGAACCTTCTCCCGCTTCCACCACTGTGATTGGCTGACACCACATTCTTAAGTTGAAGCAAAGCCCCTTAACTCAGCTCAAACCCAAACAGGCTAAAAGCAGAACAGACTGCCAAAATGAAATACCTACAGCATAGAAACATAGAAAGCCTACAGAACAATACAGGCACTTCAGCCCACAAAGCTGTGCCGAACATGTCCTTACCTGAGAAATTACCTAGGGTTACCCATAGCCCTCTATATTTCTGAATTCCATATACCTGTCCAGGAGTCTCTTAAGAGACCCTATCGTATCCGCCTCCACCACCATCGCCGGCAGCCCATTCCACGCACTCACCACTCTCTGCGTAAAAAACTTACTCCTGATATCTCCTCTGTATCTACTTCCAAGCACCTTAAAACTGTGCCCTATCATGCTAGCCATTTCAGCCCTGGAAAAAGGCCTCTGACTATCCACACAATCAATACCTCTCATCATCTTATACACCTCTATCCGGTCACCTCTCATCCTCCGTCGCTCCAAGGAAAAAAGGCAGAGTTCACTCAACCTATTCTCATAAGGCATGCTCCCCAATCTGGGCAACATCCTTGTAAATCTCCTCTGCACTCTTTCTATGGTTTCTACATCCTTCCTATAGTGAGGCGACCAGAAATGAGCACAATACTCCAAGTGGGGTCTGACCAGGGTCCTATATAGCTGCAACATTACCTCTCGGCTCCTAAATTCAATTCTGCGATTGATGAAGGCCAATGCACCAAATGCCTTCCTAACCACACAGTCAACCCGCGCAGCAGCTTTGAGGGTCCTATGGACTCGGACCCCAAGATCCCTCTGATCCTCCACACTGTCAAGAGTCTTACCATTAATACTATATTCTGCCATCATATTTGACCTACCAAAGTGAACCACTTCACACTTATCTGGGTTGAACTCCACCTGCCACTTCTCAGCCCAGTTTTGCATCCTATCAATGTCCCGCTGTAACCTCTGACAGCCCTCCACACCATCCACAACACCTCCAACCTTTGTGTCATCAGCAAATTTACTAACCCATCCCTCCACTTCTACATCCAGGTCATTTATAAAAAGCATGAAGAGTAAGGGTCCCAGAACAGATCTCTGAAGCACACCACTGGTGACCGACCTCCATGCAGAATATGACCCGTCTACAACCACTCTTTGCCTTCTGTGGACAAGCCAGTTCTGGATCCACAAAGCAATTTCCTCTTGGATCCTATGCCTCCTTACTTTCTCAATAAGCCTTGCATGGGGTACCTTGTCAAATGCCTTGCTGAAATCCATCTACACAACATCTACTGCTCTGCCATCATCAATGTGTTCAGTCACATCTCAAAAAATTCAATCAGTCTTGTAAGGCATAACCTGTCTTTCACAAAGCTATACTGACTATTCCTAATCATATTATGCCTCTCCAAATGTTCATAAATCCTGCCTCTCAGGATCTTCTCCATCAACTTACCAACCACTGAAGTAAGACTCACTGGTCTATAATTTCCTAGGCTATCTCTACTCCCTTTCTTGAATAATGGAACAATATCCGCAACCCTCCAATCCTCCGGAACCTCTCCCGTCCCCATTGATGATACAATGATCATCATCAACAACTCAGCAATCTCCTCCCTCACTTCCCACAGTAGCCTGGGGTACATCCCGTCTGGTCCTAGTGAATTATCCAACTTGATCTTTCCAAAAGCTCCTGCACATCCTCTTTCTTACTATCTACATGCTCAAGCTTTTCAGTCTGCTGTCAGTCATCCTTATAATCACCAGGATCCTTTTCCGTAGTGAATACTGAAGCAAAGTATTCATTAAGTACCTCTGCCATCTCCTCCGTTTCCATACACATTTTTCCACTGTCACACCTGATTGGTCCTATTCTCTCACGTCTTATCCTCTTGCTCTTAACATACTTGTAGAATGCCTTGGGGTTTTCCTTAATCCTGTCCACCAAGGCCTTTTTACGGCCCCTTCTGGCTCTCCTAATTTCTTTCTTGAGTTCCTTCCTGCTAGCCTTATAATCTTCCAGCTCTCTACCATTTCCTAACTTCTTGAACTTTTCGTAAGCTCTTCTTTTCTTCTTGACTAGATTTACAACAGCCTTTGTACACCATGGTTCCTGTACCCTACCAAGCTTTCCCTGTCTCATTGGAACATACCTATGCAGAACTCCACACAAATACCCCCTGTACATTTCCCTGAGAACATCTGTTTCCAACTTATGCTTCCAAGTTCCTACCTGATAGCCTCATATTTCCCCTTATTCCAATTAAACGCTTTTCTAACTTGTCTGTTCCTATCCCTCTCCAATGCTATGGTAAAGGAGGTAGAATTGTGATCACTATCGCCAAGATGCTCTTCCGCTGAGAGATCTGACACCTGACCAGGTTCATTTCCCAGTACCAGATCAAGTACAACCTCTCCTCTTCTAGGCTTATCTACATATTGTGTCAAGAAACCTTCCGGAACACACCTAACAAACTCCACCCCATCTAAACGCCTCACTTTAGGGACATGCCAATCGATATTTGGGAAATTAAAATCTCCTACCACGCCAACCCTGTTATTATTGGAGTCAATAATAAAAGATGCTGGAGTCAATTATAAAAGATGAAATAGCGGCATATTTGGATAGCAGTAGCAGAATAGGTCCCAGTCAGCATGGATTTACGAAGGGGAAATGGTGCTTGACTAATCTTCTGGAATTTTTTGAGGATGTAACTATGAAAATGGACATGGGAAAGCCAGTGGATGTAGTATCAATTGTCTATTGTCTATTATCTATTATTACATCTTTCCAGAATCTGTCTCTCTATCTGCTCCTCAATGTCCCTGTTACCATTGGATGGTCTATAAAAAACACCCAGTAGAGTTATTGACCCCTTCCTGTTCCTAACTTCCACCCACAGAGACTCCGTAGACAATCCCTCCATGACTTCCTCCTTTTCTGCAGCCGTGACACTGTCTCTGATCAACAGTGCCACGCCCCCACCTCTTTTGACTCCCTCCCTGTCCTTTTTGAAACATCTGAAGCCTGGCACTCTAAGTAACCATTCCTGCCCCAAATCTCTGTAATGGCCACAACATCATAGCTCCAAGTACTGATCCATGCTCTAAGCTCATCCGCTTTGTTCATCATACTCCTTGCATTAAAATAGACACATCTCAATCCATCGGTCTGAGCATGTCCCTTCTCTATCACCTGCCTAAACTCCCTCTCACACTGTCTCCAAGCTTTCTCTATTTGTGAGCCAACCACCTCTTCCTCCATCTCATCAGTTTGGTTCCCACCCCCCAGCAATCCTAGTTTAAACTCTCCCAAATAGCCTTAGCAAACCTCCCAGCCAGGATATTGGTCCCCCCGGGATTCAAGTGCAACCCGTCCTTTTTACTGCATAGCAGCAAAAATTTTAAACAGAGATTACACTGCATTTTCTATCATCTTATTTCTTAAGAATTGTCTAATCCAATTTTAATAAAGCATTTATAAGCGCAGTGCGGTAGTGTAGTGGTTAGCGTAATGCTCTCACAGAGCCAGACACTCAGGTTCAATTCCTGCCGCTGCCTGTAAGGAGTTTATATGTTCTCTCCATGACCATGTGGGTTTCCTCTGGGTGCTCTGGTTTCCTCCCAAAGTCCAAAGTGGTTAGTAGGTTAATTTGTCATGTGAGTATAATTGGGCAGTATGGGCTCGTTGGACTGTAAGGGTCTGTTACCATGCTGCATCTCTAAATAAAATCTTACAAGCTTGGACTGTAGTTAAGACAACTAGTTTCTTGTCTCGCACTTATAATATTGAACCTTACTTTATTCTGCTTGTTATCATGTACTACTTCTTTTCTAGAGGCAGTGCTTGTAAGTTGTTTGCATTGTGACATTTACATGCAAAGTTAGAGCTACATGTGTCCTTACAGCAACTGCAGAGAGCCCCAGAGAGAAGCAGAGACAGAAGAGAATGCAGATGCTGGAATCTGGAATCTGGAACAACAGACAAATTGCTGGAGGTGCTCGGCAGGTCAGGCAGCATCTATAGAGGATCCCAAAATGTTGACGCAAAATGACGACCGTTCATTCCCCTCCATAGATGCTGCCTTACCTGCTGAGTTCCTCCAGCATTTTGTGTGTGTGTGTTACTCGGGATTTTCAGCATCTGCAAAACCTCTTGTGCCTCTGACGAGGTGCTGATGATGTGGAGTTTGCACGTTCTCTCTGTTTCCGTCCCAATCCAATCCAGATGAAGGGTCTTATCTCAAAATATTGACTTTCTATTTCCCTCTATAAGTGCTGCCCAACCTTCTGATCTCTTCCAGCACATTGTGTGTTACCTCAGAGAGAAGTGGTTGGATTAGGCACAGGTTAAGGTTTTAGTTTTGATTGTAAGTATTTCCCTTATTTGGCAACTGGAGCGCTTCCCTTTTTTGTCAAAGGTCTCAGATATCTTAAGGTCTTTTATCGGCAGAAATTAACTTTTTTCATGTCATTAAAGTCTAGACAGTCACAATGATGTGATTTCTCCATCACTGCATCAGTATGAAACAGCAAGGTGATGTGGATGCTGATAAACTTGACAGTGTGGCTAGGCACAGCATAAATGC
This sequence comes from Mobula hypostoma, assembly GCF_963921235.1. NCBI lineage: Eukaryota > Metazoa > Chordata > Chondrichthyes > Myliobatiformes > Myliobatidae > Mobula > Mobula hypostoma. The sequence goes on along the minus strand of NC_086129.1, from coordinate 11,367,773 downwards.
CATTTATAAATCCGCCAATGACACGACTGTAATCAGCAGAATCTCAGATAGGGATGAGAAGGCTTTTCCACTGGTTGAGTGGTGTTGCAACAACAATCTTGCACTCTATGTCAACAAGACCAAAGAATTGATCATGGACTTCAGGAAGGGAGCACACACCAGTTCTCAGCAGAGGAAAGGGAATTTCAAGTACCTGAGTATCGACATCTCTGGGCCCAACAAACTGATATAATTACAAAAAAGGCATGCCATCAGCTATATTTCATAAGCAGCTTGAAGAGATTTGGTACACCACCAGAGATTCAAGCAAACTTCTACAGAGGTGCCATGGGGGACATTCTAACTAGTTGCATCACTGTATGCAGGGTTCGCTACACAAGATTCAGAAAGTTGCAAACTCGGCCATCATGGGCACTCGTTTCCCCAGTATTGAAGACAACTTCAAAAATTGATGCTTCAGAAAGGAAGCATCTATCATTATAAACCCCCACCACTCAGGACATGTCCTCTTCTCATTACTACCATCAAGGAGGAGATACAGGAACCTGAAGACATACACTCAATGTCTTAGGAACAGCTTCTTCCTCTTTGCCATCAGATTGCTGAATAGTCTTCTTTTGTACTATATATTTATTGATTGATTGATTGATGGCAATTTATAGAAATGTTATGTCTCACACTGTATAGCTGCCACAAAACAACAAATTTCATAACATATCAGAAGTAATAAACCTGATTCTAATGCTTAAATTCTCCAAGAGGACCACAATCTTGTCATAGGGTTTGAAGGCTTGCATGCCTCAATGACCTGGAGAGCTAGGTTGGCTGAAGTCAAGGCTTTATGCTTCGGCCTTTGACCCATGCCAAACAGATCAAAGAGTAGAGGCCAGACTAAGAGTAGTCCACTGGTCCTCCAGGTTTGGGGATTCAGCTCAGGCCTAACAACGCTGACTGGTCAAACCATTACAGAAACAGCAATGAAGAATCCTCAAACAACAGGAATTCTGCAGATGCTGGAAATTCAAGCAACATATATCAAAGTTGCTGGTGAACGCAGCAGGCCAGGCAGCATCTATAGGAAGAGGCGCAAACGTCGACTGCGCCTCTTCCTATGAATGAAGAATCCTTCTGCATTTGAGTGTGATAGTATTCCTGAGTCTCCACCCAGAAAGTGCATGGCTGACAGTCTTGAAAACTGAGCTACTGACACGATGAAGGAAGCCCTGAACACTGCCAGGGATGGAGGACCTTCATTGCTGCCCTAAACAGCAGTGGTGTAATGGGCAGTAGGTGATTCTTAAATGTGCTTCTGTAGTCATCAACCTGAGTTTCAGTTCATCAGCTTGGTCAACTAAAACTTGTTGATCTTCCAAAGTCCAAAGTTCAAAGAACATTTTTTAATCAAAGTACATCTATTATGCCATATCCAACTTTAAGATTCATCTTCTTTCAGGCATCCACGAAAAACCCCACACAACAAAGACTGTCAAACATCCAATGAGTGAAAAACAAACTGTGCAAACAATAAAAGAGTAAACAAATAACACAGAGAATAGTAACTGCACAGTCCCTGAAAGTGAGTCCACAGTCACTGAGCCAGTTCAACGCTGAGGTGAGTGAAACCAGTCAGGAGACTGATGGCAGCAGGCCACAGCTGCAGAGTCAGTTCAGTCCTGAGGTGTGTAAAGCTTGTCCAGGCCTCCAACAGCTGCAAGGCAAAATCTGTTCTCAGATGTGGTGGTTCAGCCCAAGACTCCTGCACCACATACCTGATGGTAACAGCGAGAAGAAAAGGAGATGGGTCAACTGCAAGCAGAGAGGACGGGCTCAGGTGGAGGGCCCCAGATGACATGGAGTAGTGAGCTGAACACCGGTTCGTCTTCCACTTTCAGACTCAAAACCTTGATCTTTTTAATCTGGCTCGACACTTAAACTGGTACGTTTTCTGTTCTTGAGCCCAAAGACATGACTGTGGATGGCACAGTGGCATAGCAGTTAGCACTATCACTCTACAATGCCAGCGATGATCATTTGGGGTTCGATTCCTGCAGCTGTCTGTAATGAGTTTGTACATTTTCCTCATGACCATGTGAGTTTCCTTGTGGTGCTCTGGTTTCCTCCCATATTCCAAAAGATGCCCAGTTAAAAACATATTTTAAAAAACAGCACAATACAGGCCCTTCAGCCCACAAAGGTTAGTGAGTTGTGGGCATGTTATGTTGGCGACAATTGCGGTCTGTTCCCAACACATTCTCGGACTGTGTTGGTCGCTGACACATAAACGACATATTTTACTGTGTGATTCAATGTTTCAGCATACATGTGACAAATAAAACTGATCTTAATGACTGTCTGGGAATGTGGCCATCCAAGGGGACCATGGTGTTCTGTGTAGGGTAATGTAATTGGTGGAAATGTACATAATTCACAGCACCGACATTGAGTTGAGGTTCACTTTAAGAGGCTGTCTGATGTGGTGATGTAATTACTTTTACCATGCTATGAATTCAGGTTCAATAAATGAGTTGCCATGTATTTTCTTAAGCATACAACGCCTACACTGGTGATCTCGATGCTCTAGGACAATTCCAGAGTTATTGACCATGTTGGCCAATGCAGTCGCTTTGAAACTGCCAAAGTTCTGGGAGCAAAATGCCATTGCTTGGTTTGTACAACCTGAGGCCCAAATCACAGCCTGAGAACTCAGAGCTGACAACACTAAATACTTCAATGTGGTAGCGTCACTCAGCAGTTCCATGGCTGTGAGAGCAGTGAGTCTGCTTGAACACTTGCCGGAACACGATAAATACCAGTCGTTGAAAACTCACCTTTCTCAGACTTTTGAATGCCAAACAGTTGCTCTCCTGCCTGGCCTCAGCGATGCTGAGCTGTCGGAGCTAATGGACTAAGTGCTGTCTCTCCTGGGAAATCACCATCCTTGTTTTATTGTTAAAGATCTCTTCATGCAGCAAATGCTTGATCAAGCTTGCATAGTCCCCACTAATGCACTCGTGAAGAACTATAGGGAACTTGCTAAAATGGCTGACAGTCTACATTCAGCTAGGCAGTGGTGTATCATTCCTCCTCTTTTCCCTACCTCTACAAGCCAGTCAGCAAGGCCACAACATAAGAACGACGCGGCTGTGAAATAGGTGATGTGGGGCCTGTGCTGTTACCATGCTCACTTTGCACCGAACACTAGAAAGTACCGACCGTCTTGCAGCTTCAACAGTGCCAGCACGTCGGGACATCAGAGGTCTGTGAAGACCGTGGGTTCCAGCTACCAGGGTTGTCTACTGTTCATTACCGACACTCTTCAGGGCAACGCTTCCTGGGTGACACAGGTGCTCAAGTGAGTGTGCTGCCAGCATCGCCTATTGATGAGAAGGCAAAGAGCGATGAAACCTCACTGGATCCAGACTTACAGGACACGACGGGTGATGCTCTGCTTCAGTGGGCAATGTTGCACATGGGACTTCATCCTGGCTAAAGTGGCTAGACCTCTGCTTGGTGCAGATTTCCTGTGTGCCCAAGGACTGTCAGTCAATTTTAAGAACTGCTGGCTTGTGGATGTCAAGGATTTTGGTCTGTTACCCTACTCCCCCAGTAAGTTCCTCACAATAGCTCTGTCAAGCACATGCACCACCGTACGTGAGTTGACTCAACTGCTGAGTGGATTCCCAGACCTCACTGAGCACACATTCTCCACTACAGTCACAAAACATGGGGTCGAGCATCACATTTCTACAACTGGCCCGCCAGTCCATGCCCACGTGCCTAGACTGGACCTAGAAAAGCTGACAACCTTGTTGGCTGGGTTTGCAAACATGGAAACACCTGGCATTGTACACAGGTCGAATAGCCCCTGAGTTTTGCCCTTCCATATGGTCCCCATGTCTAATGATGGTCACTGCCCATGTGGCATTTACGAGGTCACCACCCCCGATCGTTACGCAGTCCTACATATTCCGGACTTTTTGGCATGTTTAGCTGGAAAGTTTATTTTTTCCAAAGTCAATTCAGCTGTGGACTACCATCAGGTGCCTGATGCTTGGAGAACATTCCCAAAATGGCTGTGAGAACCTCGTTTAGCCTCTTTGAGTTTCTGCAAAATGAAAAATGCAGCACAGACTTTCTAACAGCTGATGGACTCTATTAAAAGACAGATTTTATTTTTGTTTACCTGGATGATATACTTGTCACCAGTGCATCAAAATCCGAACACGTATCTCATCTCTGCACACTCTTCGAATGCTTAAGCCAACCTTGCTAAATGCCTGTTTGGGTTGTCAACCATTGACTTTCTCGGCCATTGCATTTCCACCCCTCCCATCAAAAGTCTCCACTATTATGGATTTCCCACCACCCCACACTACTACTAAAAAACTACAGGAGTTCTTAAGCATGGTGAATCTCTCTCACCACTTCATTCCACGAGCTGCTGAACTTATGCTCCCTTGTATAGTGCACTTAAAGGCAATACCCGTAATCAAATGCTTGACTGGCTAGTGGACATGATGATACCAAACAAGCTCTTTCCAATGTGACCCTACTGGTGCCCCTGCTCCCCAACACACCTAGCCATTACTACTGATGCTTCAGACTATGCACGGACAGTTGGTTGGAGGCATGAGGCAGCTGCTCACCTTTCTCAGCCTGCAGCTTAGTCCCCCCAAAAGGAAGTACAGCATGCTTGACCACGAGCTTCTCGGTCTCTATCTGGCTGTCCACCATTTTCGTTTTCTTCTAGGGGGTCAGCATTTCACAGCGTTCGTTGACCACAAACGTGATGGGCAAGATATCTGACCCTTGGTCTGCATGGCAGCAACTCCACCTGGCCTACATATCAGAGTTCACACCTGATATACAACATATCAAAGGGAAAAATAATGCCGTGGCTGATTGCCTCTCATGGTCAGCCATTGAGGTCATACACATTGGGGCTGACTATGCAGGCATGGCAGCTGACCAAGCTACTGAACCACAGGTCCAAGTTTACAGAACAGCAGTCACAGATCTGTGGTTGGCTGACCTTAAGATTGGGGAAGTTGGGGTTTCTCTCCAGTATAATGTCTCAATGGGTCATCCTCCCCCATCGTGCCCACAAACTGGAGGCAGAATGCCTCTGACATCATACGTGGCCTTTCACGTCTGGACCAGAAGGCCTCCCAAAAAATGGTTGCACTAAGGTTTGTGTGGCACGGCCTTAGAAAGGACGTGTGCGACTGGAATGCACCCTGTGTGGAGTGCCAGCGGGCAAAATTTAGCTGTCATGTTCAGGTGCAATTGGCACCTTTTGATGTCCCTGAGCGAAAGTTTGACCATGTCAATATGTCCATGTCAATGTGCCAGTTCATTCCAGACCTCTGGGCTGTGGTGGCCCAGAACCTCGGTGTAAGGCTACATCACACCACGGCGTATCACCTGCAGTATAATGGTCTATGCGAGCAATTTCACCGCTCCTTAAGGACTGCTCTGAGGGCTTCCCTGACTGATGAGTGTTGGCATGATCGTCTCCCGTGGGTCCTGCAGGGGCTCAGAACAGCTCCAAAAGAGGACCTGCAGTCGTCAATGGCTCAGTTGGTATATCGGCAGCCATTACGAGTGCCAGGTGATACTATTCCTGACACCACCACTGACTGGTGGGCCTCTGAACAGCATTCCACCCTCCTCAGTAAATTCAATACCTTCTCACCTATTCCTACCTCTAATCATGGCGTACAGCACTCTTGGGTTCCTGCTGACCTACACGCCACCTCGTTTGTTTTCGTCTGACATAATGCACACCAAAATCCCCTTAGGCCCCCTTACGATGGCCCGTTCTGCAATTTGGAATGGAGAGAAAAGACTTTTACCACAAGAGGGGTAAACGTGATTGTACTTTGGCGGATCGCCTAGAACCAGCCCACCAAGATTTGGAGTATTCTGCTACCAAGCCGCTGCTGTCTCAACATAACCGTGAGTGTGTTAACACACCTCTGGATGACCCACTGCTCCTCCATCCATGGAACACAGGACCTGAGCCGGGAGGCTTGTCTGAGCTCCGAACAGGCTGACAATGCCGGATTTAGTGAATTCTGGGTGGGGTGGCGGGAGCCCGTGCAGGGTAATGTCACTGGTGGAAATGTACATAATTCACAACCATCAACATTGAGTTGGGGTTCAATTTAAGAGGCTGGGCTGATGTAATGACATAATTACATGAAGTACTTTTACCGTACTTTGTGTTCAGTGTTTGGATTACAATAAATGAGTTGTTATTGTTTTTCTTAAACATAAAATCCCTCCACCATTTTATTTGTGAAAACCTACAAAAGTTCAAAGTAAATTTATTATCAAAGTACATATATGTCACCACATACAACCCTGAAATTCATTTTCTTATGGGCATTCACAGTAAATACAAAGAAGCACGACAGAATCAACAAAAGTCCGCACACAACAGGATGGACAAACAACCAATATTCAAAAGACAAAAAATTGTGCAAATACAGAAAGAAAAAGTAATAATAGTAAATAAATAAGCAATATATATACATCAAAGGATCAAAGAAGGTCCAAAGGTTCATTTATTATCAAAGCGTGTATCCATATACAACTCTGAAATTTGTCTTCTCCAGATAGCCACGAAACAGAAAAAGAACCTAAAAGTCGTTCAGAGAGAAACATCAAACCCACCCCCCTGTACAAAAGAGAACAGCATCCCAATCATCAACCCCCAAAACCCACTCCCTCCGCACAAAACAGAACAGGAACATCGACCCTCCAAAAAACAACCCCTTCTCTACACAAAAAAACTCACAAAACATCAACCCCCAACCCCCCCCCCACAAAACAAAATAGAAAAGGAACTGGCAAACAAACACAGAAAATAAAAGCCACAAGTCTGAAAAAGTCCACAGTCCATGAACACAATAAATGGGGGAGACCTTAAATAGGTTTTTTGCATCTGTATTTACTAAGGAAACTGGCATGAAGTCTATGGGAAACAAGTAGTGAGATCATGGAAACTGTACAGATCGAAAAGGAGGAGGTCCTTGCTGTCTTGAGGAAAATTAAAGTGGATAAATCCCCGGGACCTGACAGGGTGTTCCCTCGGACCTTGAAGGAGACTAGTGTTGAAATTGCAGGGGCCCTGGCAGAAATATTTAAAATGTCACTGTCTACAGGTGAGGTGCCGGAGGATTGGAGAGCGGCTCATGTTGTTCTGTTGTTTAAAAAAGGATCGAAAAGTAATCCGGGAAATTATAGGCCAGTAAGTTTAACGTCGGTAGTAGGTAAGTTATTGGAGGGAGTACTAAGAGACAGAATCTACAAGCATTTGGATAGACAGGGACTTATTAGGGAGAGTCAACATGGCTTTATGCGTGGTAGGTCATGTTGACCAATCTATTGGAGTTTTTCGAGGAGGTTGCCAGGAAAGTGGATGAAGGGAAGGCAGTGGATATTGTCTACATGGACTTCAGTAAGGCCTTTGACAAGGTCCCGCATGGGAGGTTAGTTAGGAAAATTCAGTCGCTAGGTATACATGGAGAGGTGGTAAATTGGATTAGACATTGGCTCAGTGGAAGAAGCCAAAGAGTGGTAGTAGAGAATTGCTTCTCCGAGTGGAGGCCTGTGACTAGTGGTGTGCCACAGGGATCAGTGCTGGGTCCATTGTTATTTGTCATCTATATCAATGATCTGGATGATAATGTGGTAAATTGGATCAGCAAATTTGCTGATGATACAAAGATTGGAGGTATAGTAAACAGTGAGGAAGGTTTTCAGAGCCTGCAGAGGGATTTGGACCAGCTGGAAAAATGGGCTGAAAAATGGCAGATGGAGTTTAATACAGACAAGTGTGAGGTGTTGCACGTTGGAAGGACAAACCAAGGTAGAACATACAGGGTTAATGGTAAGGCACTGAGGAGTGCAGTGGAACAAAGGGATCTGGGAATACAGATACAAAATTCCCTAACAGTGGCGTCACAGGTAGATAGGGTCGTAAAGAGAGCTTTTGGTACATTGGCCTTTATTAATCAAAGTATTGAGTATAAAAGCTGGAATGTTATGATGAGGTTGTATAAGGCATTGGTGAGGCCGAATCTGGAGTATTGTGTTCAGTTTTGGTCACCAAATTACAGGAAGGATATAAATAAGGTTGAAAGAGCGCAGAGAAGGTTTACAAGGATGTTGCCGGGACTTGAGAAATTCAGTTACAGAGAAAGGTTGAATAGGTTAGGACTTTATTCCCTGTAGCGTAGAAGAATGAGGGGAGATTTGATAGAGGTATATAAAATTATGATGGGTATAGATAGAGTGAATGCAAGCAGGCTTTTTCTGCTGAGGCAAGGGGAGAAAAAAACCAGAGGACATGGGTTAAGGGTGAGGGGGGAAAAGTTTAAAGGGAACATTAGTGGGGGCTTCTTCACACAGAGAATGGTGGGAGTATGGAATGAGCTGCCAGATGAGGTGATAAATGCGGGTTCTTTTTTAACATTTAAGAATAAATTGGACAGATACATGGATGGGAGGTGTATGGAAGGATATGGTCCGCGTGCAGGTCAGTGGGACTAGGCAGAAAATGGTTCGGCACAGCCAAGAAGGGCCAAAAGGCCTGTTTTTGTGCAGTAGTTTCTATGGTTTCTATGCTTAGTCCAATCCATAAACGCAGAACCACGATACCATCTTACAATATCACCGACATTCATCGAAAGGCACACTAGGCAGAGGCCTACCCGCCTGCAACAGCGAGCCACACAGTGATAGACTGCTTACAGATTCCTCCTTTGACTGCAAACAAAAGGAAGGCAGTCAGCGCTGAACTCTCCCTCGCTTTCTGCATTCAATGTCCCGACCTTCCTCAACGCTTTAATCAGTGAAATGGAGTCGAACATCGGCTCACACACCATCTTGGGTTCCTTCGCATTGAGGTCATCTGGGTACATGCTCGCTTCCCAGAATCTTCTCAAGAGACAGAAAAGTACTGGAACACTCAAACGATCTCCAAGCTGTAAATCGCAGGCTTTAAGAGTTCCACTGACACATTTAAGTGAAAAACAGACGGAAAAGAAGTAAAAAAAGCCATTTTCGTGGGCTATCTGGAAGATGTCCACCGAGGGAGCATGGTACACTGGCGCCATCTTGAATATATCAAACATGAGATGAAGAATTCTTGAAAGTAAGTCCACAGGTTGTGGGATCAGTTAAGTGTTGGGGTGAATGAAGTTATCCCCTCTGGTTCAAGAGCATGATGGTTGAGGGGTAATTACTGTACCCCCAGAGATGGTACTTGACCCCGAGTTCCTCCAGCAGATTGTTTATCACACTTCACTACGAATGTAAAGAAAGCCATGCTCCTTTGTCTTTATTGGATTTCTGTTAAATGTTTACCTTCTGAATAACGTGAAAAGCGTGTCTGAGCCTGTGAGAGACTTCTCCCGATCGTGTAAGGGAGCAGTCGATGAGAATGTGTACACTGAGCTGCTCACGGGGTGTGTGTACAAAATCGAGACCCAGAGCGACAGAACGAGGGCATCCGTCAGCCCCGTAGACTGCCGTCCATCCTCGGGATGCACTGCCTTGAATAACTGGAGGGGAGGAGCTGAGATTTGAGAGATGAGGGGGCGGGGCTGAGATGTGAGTGACAGGAGCGATAGAGCTGAGACGTGAGACGACGAAGGGGCGGGGCTAAGATGTGAGTGACAGGAGGGTCCGGGTAGATGACGTAAATAGCGTAAGTGAAAGGAGAGAAAGGAAGGAGAGAGGTGGAGTAGTGAAGGGTTGAATATTCAGAGGCAAGGCCACGGCTGAGGGGCGGCACTTCACTGTGATTGGCAAGTATACGCGGGGGCTAAGGCGGGGAGTGGGGTGGTTTTGTGGGCGTGGCCTAATGTGACTGGGGCCGAAATGAGGGGGTGAGGCTGTGATGGAGGAAGGGGGCTCTACTGAGAAATGGGCGGTGTTGAGACCTGGGATCCGTCGTACAGCTGGGATGGGTTCACAAACCCGAGGATACTGGCCACCCCCTGGGCCTGTCCTCAGACTCTTCCTTCCGACACCTTCAGTTCCAGCCTCACTCAACGGTGGAACATCTGGACAGCAACGATGCATACATCAGGATGATCTTCATTGACTACAGCTCAGCTGTCAATACCACCATCACCACAAAACTAATCAATAAACTCAAGGACCTTGGCCTCAATACCTTCTTGTGTAATTGAATGCTTGATTTCTTCACTTGCAGACCCCAGTCAGTTCATAGATGTTGGCAACAACATCTCCTCCACAATCTCCATCAGAATAAGTGCACCACGAGGCTGTGTGCTTAGACCCCGCTCTACTCACTTTACACTAATGACTGTGTGGCTAAGCACAGCCCCAATACCATATAGTCATAGTCATAGTTATACTTTATTGATCCCGGGGGAAAGTTGGTTTTCGTTACAGTTGCTCCATAAATAATAAATAGTAATAGAACCATAAATAGTTAAATAGTAATACGTAAATTATGCCAGTAAATTATGAAATAAGTCCAGGACCAGCCTATTGGCTCAGGATGTCTGACCCTCCAAGGGAGGGGTTGTACAGTTTGATGGCCACAGGCAGGAATGACTTCCTATGACGCTCTGTGCTGCATCTCGGTGGAATGAGTCTCTGGCTGAATGTACTCCTGTGCCCACCCAGTACATTATGTAGTGGATGGGAGACATTGACCAAGATGGCATGCAACTTAGACAGCATCATCTTTTCAGACACCACCGTGAGAGAGTCCAATTCCATCCCCACAACATCACTGGCCTTACGAATGAGTTTGGTGACTCTGTTGGTGTCTGTCACCCTCAGCCTGCTGCCCCAGCACACAACAGCAAACATGATAGCACTGGCCACCACAGACTCGTAGAACATCCTCAGCATCGTCCAGCAGATGTTAAAGGACCTCAGTCGCCTCAGGAAATAGAGGCGGCTCTGACCCTTCTTGTAGACAGCCTCAGTGTTCTTTGACCAGTCCAGTTTATTGTCAATTCGTATCCCCAGGTATTTGCAATCCTCCACCATGTCCACACTGACCCCCTGGATGGAAACAGGGGTCACCGGTACCTTAGCTCTCCTCAGGTCTACCACCAGCTCCTTAGTCTTTCTCACATTAAGCTGCAGATAATTCTGCTCACACCATGTGACAAAGTTTCCTACCATAGCCCTGTACTCAGCCTCTTCTCCCTTGCTGATGCATCCAACTATGGTAGAGTCATCCGAAAACTCCTGAAGATGACAAGACTCTGTGCAGTAGTTGAAGTCCGAGGTGTAAATGGTGAAGAGAAAGGGAGACAAGACAGTCCCCTGTGGAGCCCCAGTGCTGCTGATCACTCTGTCGGGCACACAGTGTTGCAAGCACACGTACTGTGGTCTGCCAGTCAGGTAATCAAGAATATTCAAGTTTGCTGACGTTAGGATTGTCGTAAGACAAATCAAAGGTGGTGATGAATCAGCATATATAAGGGAGATTGAAAATCTGGCTGAGTGGTGTCACAACAACAACCTGTTACTCAATGTCAGCAAGACTATGGAGCTGATATACCAGAGGTACATTATGTAGTCCTCACTGGAAGATCAGAGCTGGAGAGAGCCAGCAACTTTAAAATGTGTTATTATTTTGGAGAACCTGTAATGGGCCAAGCCCATAAGTGCAATTACAAAGAAAGCACGGCAGTGCCTCTACTTCCTTAGGAGTTTGTGAAGATTCAGCGTGGCATTCTATAGATGTGGAGCGTATATTGACTGGCTGCATCACACCTCGGGACTCACACCACATGGTTCATGTACAGTTATTTCCCCTCAACCATCAGGCTCCTGAACCAAAAAGGATAAATTCACTCAACTTCACTTGCTTCATCATTGAACTGTTCCCACAACCAATGGACTCACTTTCAAGGACTCTTCATCTCATGTTCTCAATATTTATTGCTTATTTATTTATTTATTTATTTATTGTTATTGTTTCTTTTTGTATTTGCACAGTCTGTTATCTTTTGCACACTGGTTGAATGCCCAAGTTGATGTAGTCTTCCATTGATTATGTTATGGTTATTATTCAATGATGGATTTATTGAGTATGGCTGCAAGAAAATGAATCCCAGGATTGTATATGGTTACATATATGTACTTTGGTAATAAATTTATTTTGAACTTTGATTTTATTTTATTTGTATTTTCAAAGTCTGTCTTTTGCACATTGCTTGTCAGTGTGTAGTTTCATTAATTCTATTGTATTTCTTTTTTCTACTGTGAATACCTGCACGAAAATTAATTTCGGGGTTGTACATATATGGTGATATTACATACTTTGATAATAAATTTACTTTGAACTTGTGATATGCGTCAGCTGCTCATACGATCATCCACACCTGGTCCCATGGCTTCAAGTGACCCTGATCTGTGGGGGGAAGTTAGGTAAGTAGGTGTTACACCTTGCCCAAGGGTGCCTTGCAGGCTAGCGGAGGGAAGGAGTGCCTTACACCTTCTGTGGTAGAGCGGTATCTCCACCCGCTACCCTCAAGATATCAGTAAACATCTTGATTAAACCAGTTTTAACTTTCTCAGAAATAACAAGTTTGAAATCACAGTTTTGCTTCGATATTTTTGAGACAACACTTTTGTTATAGTTTGTTACAGTAGCTGAGTTGTTTTTGTCAATCATACAGCATTCTCTTATTCAAATTCAAAACTTGTGTTTGCAATAGCAACAGTCAAAAGCCTGCCTTTCTCTTAACTCATCATCAAGAATTCTATTAACCAAGTGATTACACGCACATGTTGAATGAATCAAAGAATAGACACAGTATCAACATCAGAACTTACAGATGCAAGCAGATCTTTCACTTTGTCACACCAATAAATTGTATCGATAAGATACTCAGACTGTACCTTGTTCATTTTAGCTTTTGCATACTGCCGTGCTTCAACTGCATTCAAACAGATTTTCTGAAGGAATTTACAAAGAGATGCCAGATCTTCTGAAACATTGTTAATGACAATTAATGATATTCGATATTGTGGAATGGTCAAAATCCTCAGGCAGTAGTTGCTGATTGGATCGTTACATACATTAACTTGCTCTTTGCAATACTGGATCAAAACTTTGTAATTCCTCATTAACACAGTAACTTTGTTTAGTGATCTAAATTAATCAACATCAGATTCTATGACATTACCTAATTCTTTTAACCTTTTTTCTTTAACCAACAACCTGCTGAACATTATATACACTGTTCATAGCAGTATTTCTGTATCCTGCATAATTGATACATTTTTCCATGCATCAACTAATCCCAGGTCTTCTCAGACAGATGCTCTATTTCTTGTCGAAGAATAGCTATCATGCCATTATTCTTTCCAACCATAACATTTTCCCCATCTGACGTAAACATCACCATTTTTGAAGATGTTGTTAATATAATTTTTATTATTGCTTCAACAATAGTGATACTATCACATGTAGTTAACTTCAAAATACCCACAAATAGTCTAAAGGAAGGTTAATTTTACAGTCAAAACAAATACAAAATTAACATTTTCTGTTGCAGAAATGTCTGTACTTATTGTATGGAATGCATATTTTTGTAATTCCTCTGTTTCCGAGGTACATAGGTGATGCACTCAACAAGTTCAAATGCATAGTTCCAGCTGCACCAACTCTGGCATACTTACATATTTAGCCACATGTGCATGAATTTCTTTCACGGAATGCATGGAAGCTTTAATTTTAATTACAAAGATGTTATCAATTACCACTTTGACCTTATCAGAATTAAACTTCTTTTGTGCATCTTGTTTCACTCTTCTTTAACTCTTCTTCTGCTTTTCTTTTCAATGTCCTTAAGATGCTAAAAATTGAAAGTACTAAAATAGTAAGTTATTATTTGCAGAACATAACAAGGTAAGTCAAAAAAATTAAAAATTTAATAAAATAAAGAGTCATGTAAACAATTCTGTAAAAACAATTTTACCTTGTTCTAATAATTTTTAATTAAAAATTCTTATTAGGTTATGATTTTTTTTGAAAGATTACTTACCAAAAAAGTGAGAATATAAGATTTTTCACATCAAATAAATACTAACCACAACTCACCACACAAGTAAATGATATCAGGCAGTCAAAACAATTGGAAGGCACAATGAAAAAAGTAAAATGTTTTGACAGTGATAGGTGCTCAGCAGGCCGGCAGTTTATTAACAATGATCTACCAACTTCCATTCTGTGTTTGTTGTTACAATTTATAACAGTATTGTAACTTGAAACACTGACAATAGAAATAAGTTGGAGCTCTAAAATGTTTCAAAGTAAAGGTTGTGGTACATTTATTATTTAGAACATTGATGGATTATATTCATTAACACATAATTACAGAGTAGTTCACAATTATATTAACATTGATTTCAAAATTATATTAACATTATATAAAAGAAAGTTCAAGCTGTGCAGCAACAAAGGCTATGTACACGGGAGCATTCAGTTACTGCACAACTGAGCACCTGCGCAGCTGAGAGGGAACAGTACTGGGCTCACTGCCATATGGGTCCGCAAGGGTCAGGGAACATTGGGGGAGGGAGTTTAATGGACCAGGACAAACAGTGGCAACATGACAGCGGTGCCCGAGTCAGGTAACAATACAGTAAAAGGCAACAGTGCAGTTGAAGGATTGTGGTATTGGTGTGACTAAAAAATGAGAGCCAGGAAAAGTTTAAAAAGAGCTCCAGTGCTTTCAGCTCTTTTCAATAGGCTGCAATCAGTGTGGGGCCAATAAAAAGGAAGGAGGTGTAAGCACTGCAGCCACTGTTAGAGTGCACAGGTGTTAGAGTGGTCATACTTTGGCTCAACAGCCTTAGGTGAGAACAGGCTTGGACAAGCACAGGTAGAGATTCTAAGTAAGTTTCTAATAAGTTTCTTTGTTGGTACGTAGCTAGTGCACTGAGAATGGGTCTGGAGGTAGTAAAGTGTTCTTTGTATGAGATGTGGGAACTCCAGTCTCCCTGATAACTACATCTGTGTTAAATGCATTGAGCTGCAGCTCCTTAGAGACCATGTTAAGGAACTGGAGCTGCAGCTGGATGACCTTTGGCTCATATGGGAGAATGAGAACGTTATAGGTAGGAGCTACAGGGAAGTACTTAACCCTAAGTTGCAGGAGGTATGTATCATGATAAATGTCAGGAGAGGGAAAGGGAATAGGCAGCCAGTGCAGTGTACCCCTGAGGTCATTCCATTCCTGTTGAGGAGTGGGGGGAACCTATCAGGGTCTCTGGTTCTGAGTCTGGCTCTGTGGCTCAGAAGGGAAGGGGTGGAGTGCAGTAGAGATAGGGGATTCCATAATGTGGGGAGCAGAAAACAGATTCTGTGGACATGAAAGAGACATTCAGATGGTATGTGCCTCCTTCCTGGTGCCAAGGTCAGGGCTGCTTTGGATTTGGTCCATGGCATTCTGAAAGGGTGGTAAACAGCCAGAAGTTGTGGCTCATATTGGTACCAATGACATAGGTAGGAAATGGAAGGAGGACTGTAAGAGAGGATATATGGAGTTAGGCAGAAAGCTGAAAAGCAGGACCTCCAGGGTAATAATCTCTAGATTGCTGCCAATGCCATGTGCCATTGAGAGTAAGAATAGGATGATTTTGCAGATGGCTCTGGGCTTGTACTTGCTAGGGTACAAGAATGAGCGGGGTCTCATTGAAATTTATCAAATATTCAAAGGTCTTGATAGAGTAGATGTGGAGAAAGTGTTTCCCACATTGGGGGATTCTAGGACCAGAGGGTACAGGCTCAGAATAAAGGGTGTCCATTTAGAACAGAGATGAGAAGGAATTTTTTTTCACCGGAGGGTAGTAAATCTGTGGAATTCATTGCCACAGATGGCTATGCAGGCCAGGTCATGGTGTATACTTAATGTGGAGGTTGGTAGGTTCTTGATTATTAGTGAATTAAAGGATACAGGGAGAAAGTAGGATAATGGGGTTGAGAGAGATAATAAATCAGACATGATGAAATGGTGGAGTGGACTTGATGGGCTGAATAGACTAATTCTGCTCCTATGTCTTATGAAAGAAACACAATCAGTGTTATAGACTTCAGATGGGGTCTGTGCCTGGTGCTGCTGGTTGGGTGGAACCACAGGGGTGATCTCCGCGGAGAGCTGCCTACAGTAGTTAGTGCTGCTTCCACCAGCACTTCTTAATGGCTCACCCGATGGTTCTCGAAAGCCGCATGCAACACACCTCGATAAATTGGCTCCTGTTGGTTGGCATGGCCTGCGGCTCGCAGGCTGGCCAGCAAAGTGGAAGCAGCTGGAAGACATGATGGCACCAAGTGCTTACTGAAAGGTGTTCGTTTCTGTAGCACTGGGTAGGGACATCTATCTATCTATCTATCTATCTATCTATCTCTCTCTCTCTCTCTCTCACTCTCTCTCACACACACACACACACACACACACACACACACACACACAATTATGGTAACGGTCTGAGGGTAGAACACTTAGCAAGACCCCAGCTGGACAAGCATCCACCCTCTCTCTCTGCCCCACACCCCACCATGAGCAAATACTAATTATTCACACCACATTAAAGTGATTTTGTATGTGCTCCTTTCCACGACTGGTTTTACCTGCCGATTGGTGTCAGTGTCATTGAACGTTAAGCAGGAGTGAGGTCTTGGCTCACTTCCCCGTGTGGTGGCGGGGCAGTCAGTGCCCCAGTGTCATGTTTCACCCACCTCCTACATCATCACACCATTATATCATCCTGTGTTTTTGAGCTGGTCGCTGACCAGAGTGTAACTTCAACCCAGAGGCTTGCTGTAGACATACGAGCACAATTAGACTATTCAGCCCCATTGAGTCTGTCCTGACGTTCCATCAAGGCTGTTCTTCTCCTAGTAATCTTTGACACTGATCAATCAAGAATCTATAAATCTCCATCTTAAATATACACCAGGACTTGGCCTGGGGCAAAGAAACCCACAGATTCACAAACCTGTGGCTAAACTTTAGCCGCTAAAGAAATTCCTCTTTCTTGTCTCTGTTCTAATCGATATCACTCTATTCTGAAGCAGAAGGGTCAGCTCCAGCAGTATCCAAAGGGGTATGTGTGGCTGAGGGGGAAAGCCTACGAAAAGTACTGAATATAGCCCAGTCCATCGTAAGTAAAGCCCTCCCCACTACTGAGCACATTTCAAAGGCTCAAAGGTTCAATTTAACGTCAGAGAAATTTATACAATATACATCCCGAAATGCTTTTTCTTCGCAAAACATCCACAAAAACAGAGAAGTGCCCCAAAGAATGAACGATAATTAAACGTGGGAACCCCAAAGTCCCCCCACCAGCTCCCCCCCCACGCGTAAGCGGTAGCGAGCAACAATTTCCCTCCCCACTGACAAAACAAAAGGCGCACTCACTACCGAGCACAAGCATGAGCTAAGTGATAGCAAAGACACACACCTTGCAGTTACCCCAAAGACTATCGCAATTCATCTGGCATTCGGCAACCCACAGGTTCTCTCTTACAAGGAGCATCCATCACCAAGGACCCTCACCATCCAGGCCATGCTCTCCTTTCACTGCTGCCTTTGGGAAGGAGGTACAGGAGCCTCTGGTCCCACACCAGCAGGTTCAGGAACAGTTATTACCCTTCCACCTTCAATCTCCTGCGCCAGTGTGGATAACTTCGCTCACCTCAACACTGAACTGGTTCCACAACCTATGGAGTCACTTTCAATGACTCTGCAACTCATGTTCTCGGTGTTAGTTAGTTAGTTAGTCTTTCTTCTTTGTATTTGTACAATTTGTTTTCGTTTGCACATTGGCCATCTGTCTTTACAGTTTTTCATTAATTCTACTGTGTTTCTTTCTATTTACTGTTGACGCCTGCAAGGAAATGAGTCTCAGGCAGCACATAGTGACATCCATGTACTTTGATAATAAATTTGCTTTGAACTTTTATCTGTTTTAGCCTCCAGGAGCACAGTTCAGTTTGTATGAAGATCACTTCCCCTATATATAATACTTAGTCTTGATATAATTTTGTGTGCAGATTAGTTTTGATTTGATTTGAAGCGTACGGTCGGAAGACATTCATCTACATTCTCTCTTTATTTGCCCTTAGAACACCAATATCTGTGTGTCTTAAGTTTTTGGTAATATTGATAAACATTTAGTTGACTCTTGTTTACACTGCGTAGTTATGGAGTGTTGCATATGTGTACTACCTTGGTTAACACCGGTTGTGAGAATGATTGATAGTGTTGGTATATTCAGGCACACAACTACTCTGTATTGAATTTAAAATGTATTTTACTTAACTTTCTTCAGTTCTACAACTAAAGAAATCTCATTAAAAATGCTGAAGGAAGCTCCCTTCTTGGATAATTTTTGATAAGTTATTTAGTTTGTTGCATAGCTGCATAGAACTGCACAAAGGCAGTTATTTTTCATCAATGATACATTAACTATTGGCTTCTCTCTTGAATATACAAATGTTGTACTCGTCGACTAAGTCTCTACAGTCTTGTAGGGCAAGGATCATTCACGTTTGGGTGAACATAGATGCTACAGCCAAGAAAACACACCAACACCTTTACTTTCTCAGAGGGCTAAGGAAATTCAGTATGTCCCCAGTGACCCCCACCAACGTTTATAGATGCACCGTAGAAAGTCTATCATGGAAACAGGCTTCCTCTCCATTGACTCCATCTACACTTCCAACTGGCTCAAGAAAGAAGCCAGCATAATCAGAGACACATCTGACCCCGGTCAATCCCTCTTCTACCTCAGCAGGCAGAAAACACAGAAGCTTGAGAGCACATTCCAGTGAACAAGGACAGCTTTGTGAGTTGTTATAATACTCTTGAACAGATCTCTCGTACAATGAAGATGAGCTCTTGACCTCTGAATCTATCTATCTATCTCATAATGGACCTTGCACTTTATTACAAAGGATATATAGCACACACAGAAAGATGCTAGAAAAGGGCAGTAACATCATGAAGGATCCCACCCACACTGCTCATGGACTGTTTGTCCCATTCCCATCAGGGAGGAGGGTACATAGCATCCCCGCCAGGATCACCAGGCTCAAAAACAGTTACTTCCCCCAAGCAGTAAGGCTGATCAACACCTCTGCCCACTAACCCACCCCTCCACACCCCCAGCAACCACTTCTTTATCATTTCCTGTCCGTCACCTTATGTACAGACACTCCTGTAGCTAGCATTATTTTATGGACATACAATCAATCTATATACATATATAAGCTATCTTATATACTTATATTTATCATGATTTTTTTAAATTATTATGTTTTTTTGTGCTGCATCAGATCCAGGGTAACCATTATTTCATTCTCCTTTATACTTGTGTACTAGAAATGATATTAAACAATCATGAATTTGTCCGTCTGCCCAGAGCCTTCTCTGTAACTGGAATATTCTATTCTGCATTCTGCTGTTGCTTTTCCTTTTGTGCTACCTCAATATACTGAAGTTTGGAATAATTTGTCTGGATCATGCAAACAAAATCTTTTCAATGTATCTCAGTGTATCTGATAATAATAAATTGATTGGTATTTAAATCTGTGTCCTCTCATTTTATCTGCTTATCATACCTACCAAATGTTGAAACGCCTAGATACAGTGGATGTACAGACGGATGTTTCATATAGTGGGAGAGATTAGGACCAGAAGAAGGCACAGCCTTAGAATAGAAGAACATCCCTTTAGAACAGAGATGGGGAGGAATTTCTTTCGGCTGAGGATGGTGAGTCTGTGGAATTCATTGCCACAGAGGCTGTGAAGGCCAAGTCACTGGGTATATTTAAAGTGGAGGTTGATAGGTTCTTGATTAATCAGGGTGTCAAAGGTTACGGGGAGATGGCAAGAGAATGAATTGACTGGGAAAATAAATCAGCCATTGTGGAATGGTGGAACAGACTTGATGGGCTAAATAGCCTAATTCTCTCATGTTTTATGGCAATTTGGGGGAAGGTTTACTGCACTCTACCCTACGTACACACCTCAAGATTTTGTATACATATATATATTCATTTAGCATTACTGTTGGTTCTTCTACTTTCTTTTCAATGTTGTGCTATCACCTCCTATAGAATGTTTTCTATTATTTTCTCATTACCACTGTGAGGTGTACTTCTGCAAAGCTTTCCAATTTCTCTTTCTCTCTCTCCCTCCCCATTATTTCTTACATACTGGGGTTACGTCTGCCACTTTACAACTGTGGGGGTCATTCTAGAATCTAGGATATTATGGAAAATATATCTGCTATTTGCTGCCTTTACAAAACATTGAGATTTAAACCATCATCTCCAGAGACTTAATGGGCTTCAGTTCCATTGATTACTCTTCTGATCATTTTGTAATTTTTTTTCAGCTTCCTATTACTTCAGAAATGTAGCTCTTCGCTATTTCCAGGTTTTCTACCTTCTTCTGTGAAGACACACAGAAAAATTTGTCTAAGTTTCCTGTCATTTCCTTGTGCCTTGTTATAATGTTTCCTGCGTCAATCTATAAGAAATCTGGGATACCTTTTCTTAATCTGTTTCTTTCTACTGTAACCGTATAAGCATTTAGATTTGATTATATATTTTATGCTTGTTCATTATCACACTCTATATTCCTTTTCCATTTGTCGTCCTCCTTCGCTGAAATCTGAAATTTTCTCCACTTTTTAGCTACATTAGAGTTATAGAGTCATAGAATACAACCTCTCAGAAACAGGCCCTTCAGCCTATCTAGTCCATGCCAAAGTATTAATCTGCCCAGTCCCATTGAATTGCTCCCAGACCATAGACCTCTGTACCCCTTCCATCCATGCACCTATCCAAATTTCTCTTAAATTTTGATATTGAACCTGTATCCAACACTTTCGATGGCATCTCGTTCCACCTTCTCACCACCCTCTTAATGAAGTTCCCCCTCATGTTCCCCTTAACCAGTTCACCTTACACCCTTAACTCTTGACACTCTTAACCTACCACATAATAATAATGATAATAATATGTACTTTATTGATCCTGAGTAGGAAATTCTTTCGTTACAGCAGCAACATTTAAAAACACACAGCAGTGTGTAGACCTAACTAATAATAAAGACCTTCCCTTTGATCTAATACTAACTTCAACTTTTCTTGCTGGCCATTGCCAGTCCAAGTTCAGGGTCAAGTTCAAGTATATTGTCATTCAGCCATACACATATATACAGCTAAATGAAACAACATTCCTCTGGGACCAAGGTGCAAAACACAGTCCATATATCACATATAGCACATAACATAGAGTTAATGCATTAATATTAAGAGATAATAAAAATATTCTGTAGATGTACGTTGGTATAAAGTGCATATATGACCTATAGTTACATATACAACAGTATAATGTTACTAGTGCTGTCATAAATAATGTCAGCAGACTGGGAGAAGAAGCTGTTACCCAGCTTAACAATCCTTCTTCTTATACCATGGTACCTTCTGCCTGATGGTAGGAGGTCAAAGAGATTATGGGACAGATGGGAGGAGTCCTTGACAATGCTGAGGGCTCTGTGAACATAGCAGTTCTGGTATATATCCAGTATAGGAGCCAAGTTTCCTATTGCTCTTTTAATCATTAAGATTGAAGAAATCACTATATATATACACACACACTCAAAATATCTTAGAAAGCACATCATGGAGACTAGAATTAGAGGTCATAGGTTAAGGGTGAAAGATGAAATATTCAAGGAGAACTTGAGGGATAGCTTCTTCATTCAGAGGGTGGTGCAAGTGTGTTAAGAGTTGCAGACAGAAGTGGTGGATGTGGGTTCGATTTCAACATTTGAGAGAAGTTTGGATAAGTACATAGACGAGAATGGTATGGAAGGCTATGGTCCAGGTGTGGGTTGATGGGACTAGGCAGAATAACAGTTCAGCACAGATAAGATGGGCCGAAGGGCCTGTTTAGGTACTGCTGTAGTGCTCGATGACCCTATAACCTCAGGACACATTGATTATACTTAAGCCTATTTAGTACTTCTTGAAATTTGGTCACTCTATGACACCATGAGAGGGACATGCTAAAGGCAAGAATTCTTGTGCAAGACCATCAACTAACAGGGAGAATGTAAAAGCTAATCAATAGAACTTTTAAACTACACCTACTTGGCTTCTATGAACCTTGTCAAAAGTCAAACCAAAATTTACTTTCCAGAAGAGCTTCTTGATACCTGAGGGCAGCAGTTTTCAGCTCCCACACCAGGGAGAAGGCCCTCTCCAATGTGTTGCTTCTGTGAAGCAACTCTGAGTCCAGTTGATAGTAGAGTTGGCCTCTGAACTGGCACAGCACCACACAGACAACTATTGTCATACAGAAAGCTTCTAATACACACACCAAACAGGGCTTTGTAAAGACCATAAGAAATAGGCCATGACAATGAATTCCATAGATTCATCACCATCTGGCTAAAGAAATTCCTCCTCATCTAAATGCATGTCCCTCCATTCTGAGTCTGTGCCCTCTGGTACAAGTCCCGTCCACTATTGGAAACATTCTCTCCACATCCACTCTATTCAGACCTCTTCAATATTCAACAGGTTTCAATTGGATCCCCCACCACCACCCCTCCTCCCCCCACTGCCTCATGCCTCCTTCTTCTAAACTATCGGTTGAGAGCCATCAAACGCTCCTTATGAGTTAATCCTTTCATTCCCAAAATCATTCTCTTTTTCTTTTCAAATCTTTTTATTGTATATATAGGGAAAATAACATGAGTACATCGAAGTAACAACACTTACAATGCCTCAAAAAAAACCCATCATCTTAAAGATTGAAAACAAAATTTTGTGGTAATAAAAAAAAAACCTACTGAGCAGAAAAGTGAGAGAAAAAAAGAGAACCCATTTGGTGTACAACCCTGGAGCCATGCGTCATACAAAAAACTTCTAAAAATAAACATCAAACTGCCAGCAAGAAAAAAAAATATACTAAAAAAATTTACAATTAGATCGTGGAAAAATTATATCAATTAACTCAAATGATAATAACGAGCAAATGAGCCCCATCTTTTCTCAAAATCAAATAAAGGTTCAAAGGTTCGACTTCTAATTTTCTCCAAACTAAGACATAGCATCACTTGAGAGAACCATTGTGACAAACTGGGAGCTAATATATCCTTCCACTTCAAAAAAATGGCCCTCCTAGCTATCAATGTAACAAATGCAATAATATTGGTCAGACGCAGAAATACCATGAATATTTTGAGGAACTATTCCAAAAAGCACAGTTAATTTATTAGGTTGTAAATTAATTTTAAGTGCTTTAGAAGTTGTTGAGAAAACCGACTTCCAGAACTGTTCCAATATAGAACAAGACCAAAACATATGTGTCAGTGTAGCTATCTCAGTTTTACATCTATCACAATGATTATCAACATTAGGAAAGATTTTAGAAAGTCTCGCCTTTGTCAAATGATAACGATGTACAATTTTAAATTGAATCAAAGAAGAGTTAACCAACTTCAATATCCGCATCCAACCCTCCGTAATAAAAGTCAAATTAAGTTCCTTTTCCCAATCCTGTTTAATCTTAGACAAAGGACGCTTATCCCACTGAAATAGTAAATTATAAATTCTTCCAGTAGAACCCTTAATCAAAGGATTCATACTCATAATAGTATCTAACAGGTCAGCCTCCAATATGTAAGGGAAATTACTTAAATATTTTTGTAAAAAATGTCTAACTTGAAGGTATTGCAGAAAGTGTGAGTATGAAAGAGAATATTTATCAATTAATTGTTCAAAGGACATCAATCTGTCTTCTTTAAATAAATCCAAAAAAGAATTAATACCTTTATTTTTCCAAAATAGAAAAATTGGATCACTCAAAGAAGGCTTAAAAAAGTAATTTCGGTAAATTAAACTACAAAGTTTAAATTTTTTAAGATTAAAAAAATTGTGGAACCCGAGCCAAATTTGTAAAGAATACTTAATCACAGGATATAGGTTTAAATTAACAACTTTACCTAATTGCATAGGTAAAGGAGCCCCCAATAACCAGGTTAAATAAAACTGTTTTACAACTTTTATTTCCAGGTCTACCCAAATTGGCCGATCATTCTTATCAACCCAGTATAACCAAAAAGACATATATCGCAGAGTAACAGCCCAATAATACATTCTAAAATTAGGCAAAGCAAGACCTCCATCCTTTTTCCATTTTTGTAAATGACATTTACTAATTCTTGGTCTTTTATTATTCCAAATAAAAGATAAAATAATAGAATCAATCCGATCAAAAAACTTCCTTGTCAAAAAAACAGGAATATTCTGAACTAAATATAAAAATTTCAGTAGAATCATCATTTTAACTATATGAATACGACCAGCAAGTGAAAATATAAGTGGACTCCATCTACTAAATAAATACTTCATAGAGTCTACTAAGGGAACAAAATTAGCTTTATAAAGATCCTTATATTTTTTAGTAATTATAATACCTAAATATCTAAAAGAGTCTGAAACTTTAAAAGGAGTATTATCATATATAGAAACAGAATCATTTAAAGGAAACAATTCACTTTTACTAAAAATTAATTTTATATCCTGAAAAACCTCCGAATTCATTAAATAATTTTAGCAGGGCAGGAATGGATTCGTCAGGGTTAGGTATATAAACCAATAAGACATCAGCATAAAGGGAGACCTTATGCATGGTCTCATTCACAAATATCCCATGGATGTTTTTAGCCTCACGAAGAGCAATAGCAAGGGGTTCTAATATTAAATTAAACAACAAAGGACTTCATGGACAACCTTGCCTTGTCCCCCGTGAAAGCTGAAAAAAAGGAGACCTACAATTGTTAGTAACAACAGTAGCAATAGGGGCTTTATATATCATTTTAATCCAATTATTAAAATTAATACCAAAGCCAAATTTCTCTAAAACATTGAATAAATATTTCCATTCGACTTGGTCGAACGCTTTTTCAGCATCCAAAGAGACAACACATTGTGGAATTTTAGAAGAGGATGAATATATAATGTTAAGTAGTCTCTGAACATTTGAAAAGGAATAGCGACCCTTTATAAAGCCTGTTTGATCTTTACAAATAATTTTACCCAAAATATTCCCCAACCAATTGGCCATTATCTTTGACAAAATCTTAGCGTCAACATTCAGTAATGAAATAGGTCTATATGAAGCACAGTCAGTAGGATCTTTATCTTTTTTAAGAATTAAAGAAATAGAGGCCTCATAAAAAGTAGAGGGTAAGTCACCTTTCACAAAAGAATCCAAAACATTTCCAACATATACAGAGAGACCAACTTTCCAAATTTTTAATAAAATTCCACGGGATAGCCATCAAGTCCTGGGGACTTACCAGATTGCATTGAAAAAATAGCTTTATGAATTTCGGCTTCAGTAATTTGAGCATCAAGAATTTTTTGATCCTCAGCTGAGATTTTAGGAAAAACAATCTTTCGTAAAAAAGCATTCATTTTAGAGGAATCTAATGGACATTGAGATTTATATAGCTCAGCATAAAAGTCTTGAAAAATCTTATTAATTTCCTCACATTCCTGAGCTAAGGTACCATCTTTCCTACGAATTTTCATGATTTGCCTTTTGGCTGCAGCCATTTTTAATTGAGATGCAAGCAGTTTATTATTTTTATCTCCAGACATATAAAATTTGCTCTTTGACTTAAGCAAATAACCTTCAATGGGATGAGTTAATAACAGGTTATATTGTGATTGAAGTTCCACCCTTCATTTAAATAAATCAGTATTGGGGGAAATAGCATAAATATTATCTAAATCTTTAATCTGTTTTGAAATTCTATCTAATTCTGCTTCAGTTTGTTTTTTAAGTTTAGCTGAATAAGAAATAATCTGACCGCATAAAAATGCTTTAAATGTATCCCATATAACTAATTTAGACATACCCCCTATATCATTTAAAAAGATAAAATTCTTTTATCTGGGTTTCAATGAAAGTGACAAAGTCAGAGTTTTGCAATAATGTCTGAGACATGCGCAAAGGTGGGCGGGCAAGAGTGACATCATCAAATTCAAAAAACAAACTCAGAGGCTCATAATCAGATATAGCAATAGCGTCATATTCGCAGGTTTTAACACTAGGCAAGAAGCGGGGATCGATTATAATATAATCGATCCTCGAATATTTTTTATAAACGTGTGAGAAGAAAGAATATTCTCTATTGTCGGGATGAAGATACCTCCACAAATCAATCAACCCAAAATCAATCAAAAAGGGATTAATAAATGACACGGATCGATTTGGAAGTCGCTGCTTGGTTCAGCTCTTATCAATCATAGGATTTAAACAACAATTAAAATCCCCACCCATTATAAGCATATATTCATTTAAGTCAAGCAGTAAAGCGAATACCTTTTACAAAAAAGAAGGATCATCTAAGTTAGGACCATACAAATTAACCAAAACAGCTTTTCTGTTACAGATTGTTCCTTTAACAATTAAAAATCTACCATTAGAATCTGATTCAATATCCTCTTGAATAAATATATTAGGTTTAATGAAAATAGACACACCTTTTGTTTTACTCTGAGAAGTAGAGTGGAATTGCAAACCATTCCACCATCTAAAAAATCTATTTTGATCTCCCACCCTGATATGTGTCTCTTGACCAAAAATTATATCAGGTTGGAATCAGTTAATAATTCTAAAAGTCTTCTTTTGTTTAATAGGATGATTCCAACCACGTACATTCCAACTTATTATATTAATCCATTTGAACAGCTTACTATAATTTCATTCTACTTTATACATACACAAAGCACATACTAATGCAGGATGATCAAAGATGGCGGCGATGAAGAATACAACCAAATAAAAAACACGCATGCTCCGGAACCACCCAATGGGAAAATACTAACTCTAAACCCACCCGCCTACACCCGGAAACCCGAAAAAGGCAAGCGATCTACGATAGAATTCAAAGCTGCTGACTGCTCTGTCTGTGTTTTCTTTCCCTCCCCCCAGTTAGTAAAAAAGTAGAGTGACCTTGTGAAAAAGACAATAAAGTCTCAGGGAAAAAAGGTATTTACATTCCATCGACTGATAAACAAGAAAGAACCAAAATAATGTTATCTCTTAGAGAGAAAAACCAGTGCCATAATATTAAGTTTAATATTAATTCCCTAAAAAAGCTTTAAATTCAATTATAAAATGTTATAATAGAACAGAAAAATATATAAAAAGCCCTATTAGTAGGAAAAACTACCAATTAGCTACGAAGTATTAAATTAAAGGAACAAATCGCCTTATCTTCTTCCCTCAGTCATAAAATGTCCAGAAATCATTTGAGCAGAGATACTTAAACCATAAATCTTTCCAAAGGAAAACCAATAATATGCAATAAAGAACAACTCCCCGTGTTCTTTAATTAGTCTCTCGATGAAATATACAAGTGACCTTCATAAATCTTCTTTCCAAAATGCGACTAATATACAAATAGCCAAACAGCCTTTCAGGTGGATCATTCAACAGCGGTGTCGGTGACAGCAGCAGGCAAATCCTGAACAAAATCCAGTGCAGCTTTTGGATCAAAAAATGTACGAGGAGGAGAATTAGGAGGGAAAATTTTAAGTCTTGTCGGATACCTCAAAGACGGGAAAAGATTCTTATCATATGCTTGTTTCATTGCCAGGGCAAATTTTGATCTTTGATCCATTATCTCTCTTGGATAATCTTCGTAGAAGCGGATCTCAGATTCCATAAATCTAAAAACTCTCTGTTTTCTTCCCTGTCGTATTATTTGATCTTTAATTTTAAAGTGATGAAAGCAAACTAGAACAGATCTTGGTTTACTAGAGTCCTTCGATTTCGAGATAAACGCCCTGTGTGCCCTTTCTATAGCAGGCGGCTTTGATAGGATGGTAGGAAATAAAGTGTAGAAAAGCTTACCAAAGTAAGCCGTTAGATCTTCATCTTCAGCTCCTTCCTGCAGCCCAACAATTCGTATATTCCTTCGTCGAGACCTAGTTTCCAGGTCTATAATCTTATTTTGATATCTTTCCAAATGAGTTGTAGCTTCAGACAGCTTTTGCTTAGTTATCTTCAATTCTTCTTCGTGTGAAATAACTTGAGTTTCCAGGTCTTTAAGTTTTCCCAGAAATGACTTCATTTCATTACTATTCTTTTCCAGTTGGTCTTTAATTGATCCATTCTGATCCTTAATTGAATTCAGTGTCTGAACGATATCTTCAGCCCACGATGGCATTTCATCAGATCTTTCCTTTTGCACCTTTCCTTTCCCATTACCTTTATCACTAGGTTCAGGTAAATTCTTCCCACTTCTTGTAGACATAGGCATATTGATCACCCTCAAGAATCAACAAGTAAAAATTTTAAATTCAAAGCTTAAACTAGGGGGAAAGAAAGAAAACTAAGAGCAGCAGAAAAATACTGCTACTCCATTGGCAGACAGGGGCGGTCCTCCCCAACATCATTCTCATGAACCTGTGGGTTACCATTGACAAGAAACTGAACTGGTCTAGCCATATAAACACCGTGGCTTTCAGAGCAGGTCAAAGGCTAGGAATCCTGTGGCGTGCAACTCATCTCCTGACTCCCCAAAGCCTGTCCACCATCTACAAGGCTCAGGTCAGGAGTATAATGGAATACTCACCACTCGCCTGGATGAGTGCAGTTCCAGTACAAGGCAGCTCACTTGATTGATACCCCTTCCAAAAGCATCCAATCCCTCCACCATCGACGAACAGTTGCAGCAGTGTGTACTACCTACAAGATGCATTGCAACAACACACCAAAGTTTCTAAGGCAGCACCTTCCAGACCCACGACCACTGCCATCTAGAAGGACGAGAACAGCAGATATCTAGGAACAGCACCATTTGGAAATCCCACTCCAAGTCACTCACCATCCTGACTTGGCAGCATATCACCATTCCTTCATTGTCGTTGGGTCAAAATCATGGAATTCCCTCCCTAACAGCACTATGAGTCTACCTACACCTCAGGGACTGCAGCGATTCAAGAAGGCAGCTCGTCACCACCTTCTCAAGGGCAACTAGAGATGGAAAATAAATGCTGGCTTAGCTGGTGACATCCACATCCCGTAAATGAATAAAAAAGAAACCTCCTCTGGACCTTCTCCAATGCTAGCACATTTTTTTTTAGACAAGGTGCCTGAAACTGCTCACAATACTCCAAGTGTAGTCTGACCAATGCCTTATAAAGCCTCAGCATTACATCCTTGCTTCTGTATTCTAGTGTCTTGAAATGAATGCTAATATTGCATTTGCTTTCCTTACCACTAGTTCAAACTGCAAATTAAACTTTAGGGGATCCTACACAAGGACTCCCAAGTCCATTTGCACCTCTGATTTTTTAAATTTTCTCCCCATTTAGAAAATAGTCTATCTCTTTATTCCATCTGCCAAAGTGCATGGCCATAAACTTGCCTAATCTATATTCTATCTGCCACTTCTTTGTCCATTCTTCCAATCTGTCTAGGTCCTTCTGCAGACATCCTGCTTCCTCAGCAGTACCCGCCCCTTCACCTATCATCATTTCGTCCACAAACCTAGCCACAAAGCCATCAATTCCTTCATCTAAATCATTGACATATAACGTGAAAAGAAGCAGTCCAAACACCAACCCCTGTGGCACACCACAAATCACCGGCAGCCAACCAGAATATGACCCTTTATTCCCACTATTTGCCTCTATCCATGCTGGTTCCTTTCCTGTAATACCCTGGGCTCTTATCTTGTTAAGCAGCCTCATGTGTGGCACCTTGTCAAAGACCTCCTGAAAATCCAAATAAACTATATCCACTGACTCTCCTTTGTCTATCCTGCCTGTTATTTCCTCAAAGTATTCCTACAGATTTGTCAGGCAAGATTCCCCTTTAGAAAGCCATACTAACTTTGGCCTATTTTATCATGTACCTCCAAGTACCCCAAAACCCTATCCTTAATACTCCTTAATTATCCTGAATAATATACTCCAACATCTTTCCAACCACTGAAGTCAGGTGAACTGGCCCATAATTTCTTTTCTTTCGCTTCCCTGCCTTCTGAAGTAGTGGAGCGACACTTGCAATTTTCCGGTCCTCAGGAACCATTCCAGAGTCTAGCGATTCCTGAAAGATCATTACTAATGCCTCCACAATCTCTTCAGCTAACTCTTTCAGAACCCTCAGGTGTAGCCCACCTGGTCCAGGTGGCTTATCTACCTTCAAAGTTTTCAGCTTCCCAAGCACCTTTCCTTAGTAATAGCAACTGACACTCTTGCATTTTTGGCATTCTACTAGTGTTTTCCACAGTGAAGACTGACACAAAATACTTATTATGTTCACCATCCATTTCTTTGACCCCCATTACTACCTCTCCAGCATCATTTTCCACACTTTATATATCTGAAAAAAACTTTTTGTATCTTCTTTTATATTATTGGCTAGCTTATCTTCATATTTCATATTTTCTCTCTTTATGACTTTTCAGTTGCCTTCTGTTGGTTTTAAAAGATTCCCAATTCTCTGCCTTCCCATTATTTTTTTCTATATTATATGCCTTCTCTTTTGCCTTTGTGCTGTATTTGACTTCCCTTGTCACTATGGTTGTCTCATCCTCCCTTTAGAATACTTCTTCATCTTTGCATTGTATCTTTTCTGTGGCTTCCAAATTTCCCCCAGAAACACCAGCCATTGCTGTTCTGTCACCATCCCTGCTAATGTCCACTTTCAAATGACTTTGGATAGCTCATCCCTCATGTTCCTGCAATTCCCTTTCCTCCATTGTAATACTGATACATTAGATTTTAGCTTCTCCTTCTCAAACTGCAGGGTGAATTCTATCATATTATGATCACTGTCTCCTAAGGGTTCCTTTATCTTAAGCTCCCTAATCAAATGTGGTCATTACATAACACCCAATCCAGAATTGCCATTCCCCTAGTGGGCCCAACTACAAGCCGCTCTAAAAAGCCTTCATGTTGGCATTCTTCAAATTCCCTCTCTTGGGATCCAACACCAACCTGATTTTCCCAATCTACTTGCATATTGAAATCCCCCATGACTTTTGTAACATTGCCCTTTTGACATGCATTTTCTATCTCCCGTTGTAATTTGTAGGCCACATCCTGGCTACTGTGTGGAGGCTTGGATATAACTCCCATCAGGGTCTTTTTACCCTTGCAGTTTGTTAACTCTATCCACAAGGATTCTACATCTTCTGATCCTATGTCGCCTCTTTCTAAGAATTTAATTTAATTTTTTAACCAACAATGCCACAACCCCTCTGCCTGCCTGCCTGCCCTTTTGACACAATGTGTATCCTTGTATGTTAAGCTCCCAACTAAGATCTTCTTTCAATCACAACTCAAAGATACCTACAACATCATATCTCTCAATCTCTAACTACACTACAAGATCATCTACCTTATTCTGTATACAGCATACATTCAAGTG
Source organism: Mobula hypostoma (assembly GCF_963921235.1). NCBI lineage: Eukaryota > Metazoa > Chordata > Chondrichthyes > Myliobatiformes > Myliobatidae > Mobula > Mobula hypostoma. Next base: position 11,336,281 of record NC_086129.1, on the reverse strand, counting down.
TAACTCCTTCAGTCCTGTATTCATCACCCTTTTTAATTTTTCCCTCCTGTTGCACTTTAACTCATCACACCGACTGCAATTTTGCCCAATCATCTGCCTGTCCTTCCTCACATTCTTACTAGGCACTGCATCTAGTTATATACCAACTACCCCATAATCAACCGTATCACAACAGTTCCCATCCCCCTACCAAATTAGCTTGAACCCTCCCCAAAAGGTCTAGCAAACCTCCCCGCAAGGATATTGGTTCTTTTCATGTACAGGTGTAACCCATCCCTTTTTGTACAGATCAACTCTTCCCCAGAAGAGATCCAAATAATCCAGAAATCTGTCCCCTGCACCGATCCTTCAGCCACGCATTCATCTGCCAAATCATCCTATTCTTATTCTCACTGGCATGTGACACAGGCAGTAATCCAGAGATTATTACCCTGGAGGTCATACTTTTCAGCTTTCTGCCTAACTCCCTAAATTCTTTGTTCAGGACCTCCTCCCTTTTCCTACCTATGCCATTGGTACCAATATGAGCCACAACTTCTGGCTGTTCACCCTCTCCCTTTAGAATCCTGTGGACATAATCTGAGACATCTCTGACCCTGCCACTTGGGAGGCTACATACCATCCAGGTACCTCTTTCACATCCACAGAATCTGCTGTTTGCTCCTCTACTTATGGAATCCCCTGTCACTAGTGCACTCCTCTTCTCTACACTTCACTTATGAACTTCAGAACCAGACAGTGCCAGAGACCTGATAAGTGCTGCTTCCCCCAGTTGGCCATTTTGCCAAACAGTATCCGAAGAGGTATGCTTATTATTGAGGGGAAGAGCCACAGGGGTACTCAGCACTGGCAGCCTATTCTCTTTTCCTATCATGACAGTCACCCTGGTGCCTGCCTTCTGCAACTAAGGGGTGAATATATACCTGTAGCTCTGATCTATCACCTCCTCGTTTTCCTAGGTGAGCTGAAGGTCATCCAACTCCATTTATTTAAAATGGTCTCTAAGGTGCTGTGGTGTGGTGCACTTCACACAAATGTAGTTATCAGGGAGACCGGATGTCTTTCAGAGTTCCCACATCTCACACAAAATACTGACTAGAAATTTACTTTGGAACCCACACCTGTGCTTGCCAAAGCCTGTTGATCTGCAGCCTGACCACTCTAGCTTTTGAGATTTTGCCCTGATGCCCAAATATCTATTCAACAATGACATAAACATGTGCATTCTTCAAATCATTTGCTAAGGAATTGATGATTCCCTTTTATTTTTAAAAGAATAAAATATTCATCAAATGTGTAGAAAAAGATGAGAATCTAAATTGAATTTTTCAAAGTAATCTGATATTTTTGTCAACATAAAATTACAGTTAGCAGCACTATGCATTCGTGCAAACCACAAATATAAATAGCTGTTTAAAATGGCATGTTTTGATGTATAGCCTGCATTCAATATTGCTATCTACTTATTATTAATTACTTTTCATTCCTCATCTATTCAAGGCAACCAAGTACAATGGAACAGAAGGTGGAAAGTTTACAGCTGCCTCAAACTGAACGGGTGGAGCCTTACCTGAGCTGGTCTGTTTTCAATCTGGTATTCTGCTGTTTTCCAGTTGGATTGGTGGCATTGATTTTCTCCTGCAAGGTTGGTTGAAAATCCTGATCAAAACAAGCATTAAGGCTGCAGCATTTACACTCAATGGCCACTTTACTAGGTAACTCCTGTACCTAATAAAAGTAGCCACTGAGTACATGTTCCTGGTCTTCTGCTGCTGTAGCCCGTCCACTTCAAGGTTTGATGTGCTATGTATCAGAAATGCTCTTCTGCACACTGCTGCTCTAATGCATGGTTATTTGTGCTACTGTTGCCTTCCTGTCAGCTTGAACTATTCTGACCATTCTCCTCTGATTTCTCTCATTAAGAACTGCCACTCACTGGATACTTTATTGTTTTTCACACCATTCTCTGTAATCTCTAGAGACTGTTGTGAATGAAAATCTCAGGAGATCATCAGTTTCTGCGATACTCAAACCACCCTATCTGGCATCAACAATCATTCCACAGCCATAGTCACTTAGATCGCATTTTTTCCCCATTCTGTTGTTTGGTCTGAACAACAACTGAACCTCTTAACCATGACTGCATGTTTTTGTGCATTGAATTGCTGCTACATGATTGGCTGGTTAGATATTTGCATTAACAAGCAGGTGTACAGGTGTACATAGTAAAATGGCCACTGGATGTATATTCAGGGCATCTGTACATTTATGTGGACTGCAGCTAAAGTACATCTTCAAATTACCTTAAGTTGGCACAGTTCTGTGAAATGTCTCAAGAAATGCCAGCCCCTGCCATTCTGTAATTCAAATATTGGTTGAATTTTTTGAGAACAATTTGATCTTTAAAAACTGACCGAATGTCCAACATGAAATCCACTTCACCTACTGGGTGGCCAGATCTTCACTCGTGTTGCTTACTTCAACACTCTACCCCAGTGGTCCCCAACCTTCGGGCCACGGACCAATACATTGCCGCGAAGAATGCAGCGGTAGTAGGAATGCACCCAGTACATCTTTAAGAAAAAAAGCCGAAATAAACAAGTTAATTAATTAGGTGCCGCCCGGCATGTAAATGTTCGGCCCAGGTCGTGCCAGGTGACACCTAATTAATTAACTTGTTTCGTTTGGCTTTTTTTCTTAAAGATGTGCTGGGTTCGTTCCAACTACCGCTGCACCGCTGCATTCTTCGCGGCAATCTATCGGTCCGCGGCCCGGAGGTTAGGGACTACTGCTCTACCCCATCCATACCCAGAGTGAGAGGTGCTGGAAACTCTGTGCTTGGGGCAAATGGAAGGAATTATGGTGGTTGAGGTCAGAGTCCATCTCCAAGCCCATGACATCTATCACAAAGGATCCTCAACCTCTGGGACCTGTCCCTATCACTATCTTAGTACAATCAAAATCAGGCTTATTATCACTCTTCGATGACACAAGTTTGTTTTTCAGGAGCAGTAGAGTGCAAAGACATAAAACTACTATGAACTAATAAATAAATAAATAGCCCACAGAAAAGGAATATTGAGGTAGTGTTCATGGGTTCATAATCCTGATATCTGAAGATTATTTGAAGGTGTCATGATTGTTAAAGCATGGAAATATTTGTCATTACAATCTTGGTGATGACTGATACATTTCATTCATGCTCAGGACAAACCCTGTTCGGTTAATTCTATGTTAAAAAACATATTTTGTTATGTTGCTGCTGCTTGTGCTGTTCTGATGAACATTGTGAGCATGCTATGTTGGCACTGGAATGTGTGGCAACACTTATAGGCTGTTCCATACATCCTTAGGATGTGTTGGTTGTTAATGCAAATGACACATTTCACTGTATCTTTCCATTTCCATAAATAAATCTGATTCCTATTAAGCTACTCTCAGTCACCTGCAGAGTAATGGAAGGCATAATTGATGAGGCTTTCTATCAAAACAAGTTCAAGTTTATTGTCATCTGACTGTATATATATGCAACCAAATGAAACAGCATTCCTCCAGACCCACAATACGTTTATCACACACAGCACATAAAACTAAATATTTTCACAAGTAAGTTAATAGAATATAATACAAAATACATGTGAAGTGCACAGCACAGGTAAACAGTAAATGCCAATACTGATTATTAACTGATGCTCAGTTTGGCTCTCATCAGATTGCATAGCTCCAGATATCATTACAGACTTCATCTCCTATGGAAAAACAACTAGACTTCAGAGGTGAAGTGAGAATACGTGTCCTTGATTTCAAGGAAGCATCTGACCAAGCTGCACATTAAAAAGCCCTTGGAGAATCAGGGTCAAGGAAATCTCCAAGGGCTGTTGTCATACCTCCAAAGAAGAAAGTGATTGTAGTTACTGAATGTCAATTATTAAATATTGCTAGTGGAGTTTCTCAGGTAAATGTCCCAGGCCTAACCTCGGAGGGGCAGTTACCAAATGCATGAAATTGGGACTAGCTGAATGAACGAAATGGTCAGCATGGACTGGTTGGACCAAAGGGCCAAATTGACACTGCTTCATCAGTAACCTTTCTTCTCTCATAGGGTCAGAAGAGGGGATATTCACTGAGGAGCAGCAAGCAACCAGAGAAATGCCAGGCAATAACCATCTCAGAGAGTGTTAAGATTCCTACAGCACACAACAGATCTTTTGGCCCATTATACGTATGCCAACTGTCAAATACTACTCCATACTAATCCCATTTACCAGCTCTGGCCCCATATTGATCTATACCTTAGTGATTCAATTACTCTTTCAGATACGTGTTGAGTATGGTGAGAGTCTCTGCCTCAATCACTATTCTAGTACAATCAGAATCAGGCTTATTATCACTCTTCTATGATGTGAAATTTGTTTTTCTACAGCAATACAGTAAAGACATAAAATTAATATGAATTACAAAATAAATAAATAGTTCACAAATAATAATAGTGAGGTAGTGTTCACAGGTTCGTAGTCCATCCTGAAATCTGATGGCAGAGGGGAAGAAGCTGTTCCTGAACTGTTGAGGGTGAGTCTTCAGGCTCCTGTACCTCTTCCCCAATGGTAGTAATAGGAAGGGGACATGTCCCAGAGGTAAGGATCCTAAGTGATACTGTCATGGGTTTGGAGATGGATTCTGACCTCCATTGTCTTGATTCCTTCCATTTGCCAAGCACAGAGCTTCCAGCACCTCTCACTCTGGGTTGAGTATTGAAGTAAGCAACATGAGTGAAGATTTGATCACCAAGTAGGTGAAGTGGATTTCATGTGGGACGTTTGGTCAGTTTTTAAAGTTCTCAAAAAGTTCAACCAACCGTATCATTAAACTAATGTTTAGTATAGTGACATGGGACATGAAATGCAGGAATAATTTTGACATTGAAACTCTTCATTCAGTAATAACTTTGACTTAATTCTTTATAGGTTGACATTGCTTCTAGAAACGATGACCTAGGAAGTGCAAGGCAGTCATCCTTTATCGCCAGATTATTAAACCTGATAGCCACATTATCTGGAGTTATTATCTTCATTATAATCATAACTTACAATCTATATTGGTCATGAAAGTATTGCGCTAGTACAAACAGAGCCAAAAGTTTGTATCCTGCCCAATATACCCCTAAGCCATCGGGTGTTGGACCTCAGGCTTGACTTATAAGAGGACAGTGAGCTGTCAGCACCAGGAAGCAAACCCGAACAGCACAGCAGGACACAGGACATGGATTGAAATCTATTGTATCACTCTTGGAGCTCTCAGAGAGGTTCTGGGAGAGGAGAAGGCAGCTGGGAGAAAAGAGGAAGCCTTCACTGGAAGTGAAAGGGAAGGGTTCATTGGAAGAAATGGAAAACTGAAAAAAGTGGGGAGGCCTTGCCCGGTGGATATTGGGTGGGAGATGTAGTCTCTGGCAGCAATAATGGGTTTAGTAGCAATAGAAGAGGCTTTTCCACTGCCTATCCAGTTAAGAAATCCTGTTTTATTGAGTTATCGAGCATGAAGAACTACAGCACTGAAACAGGCACTCCTTTTTTGCTATTATTCTGCCTAGTCCCTTCAACCTGCACCTGAACCATAGCATTCCATGTCCCCCACCCCATCCATGCACTTTTCCAAATTTCTCTCAAATGCTGAAATTGAACCCACATCCACCATTACCACTGGCAGCACATTCCACACTCACACCTCCCTCTAAGTGAAGAAATTTCTCCTGAGTGAAGAATGTTTCACCTTTCACCCTTAACCCATGACCTCTAACTTCACACAATCTCAGTGGAAAAATCCTGCTTCCTCTATCTTCCCTCATCATTTGGCATACCTCTGATAAATCTCCCCTCATTCTCCTACACTCCAGTGAATAAAGTCCTACGATTATAAAATATAATGTATAATTTCAGATGGATGGCACTAATTTTTCCTAGTGTGGAAAGTTTTTCCAAAGGCTTTTTCCACTCCTGAAATGTGAGCAGCCACCTATACTCACAAGTTGCACTTGCACTAATAATATTTTTCCTGCATTGGATGTACACCTAAAGACACCCTTCCCTGTTCAGAACCGCTCCAGAGTACTGCCAAGGAATGTTTCAGGTCCAAATGCATCTTCTAGCTGAACCAGAGCAAGTTGAAAGGACTTCCCTGAGGAGATTGCAGCCCAACTCTAGGACTCAGCTCAGATAGGTTCCCCTTCATTTCATGGTTTTTCTACTCCCTACTTTGGCTAGGGGCAAGCTGCCGCCCCTCCATGGTTCATAATCCTCCGTTGATCAAGCCCTGACATCCGTCTCCTGAGTTACTCCAATAACTCAGGCCATGAGTGCTTCTGAATTAATCATTGGCAACGGCATTTGGCGTAAGGGTAGATCCAAGAACATCCTCCCCCCTCACCCATTGACCCAAAGAGAGTCTATAATCATACTTTCAGTAGTAGCTTGTAATATCCCCCAGGAACAACTGTTTAATTATTTATTGAGTTGTGGGCCATGTTTCATTAAATGCTGACCTCAGCTTAGTATTTGACTTCTCTACCCACCTTTACAGAACTTTGCACCTGGAAGTCTCTGTTCTTCTGCCTCTATCAAGTGCTTGGATTTCTGCTGTGTAATGAATAAACGTGCATAGTGTCATCAAGTTTACAGGCCAAAATTTACAGCTGTTCATTGCCTGTGACCTCTAGTTCTGCAGTGTCCTCAATTATTACTGTAATTACGATATCAATAACAGAAAATGTGAACACCCAGCACCCACGTTCACAAACTTCTCCCCATACAGAGAAATAGAGAAGGAAATGGTTGTTTTTATCTGTTACATCTGTACACTATAAGTTTCTGAACCATAATTTGAATTGTCAATTGTTTTCCTGGTTCTTGAGGTACAGTATTTTTTTCACTTTTATAATCTGTTGTTAGATGTACTGATTAACTTCAATCGCAGTTGTCATAAAATACACATTGTTTCATTTCTAAACACAAGAAATTCTGCGATGCTGGAAATCCAGAGCAACACAGCATGGAGGAACTCGGCATGCCAGGCAGCATCCATGGAGGGGAATAAACAGTTGACATTTCAGGCCGTTATTCTTCATCACACAAAATGTGATGAACTCCCAGCATGCACATTTACAAACTTCTACCTGTATAAGGCTGGAAGCCAAATGAACCACTTTAGACTGAATTATAGAACAGCAACACTATGCAGTGTTTGGTTTTGTGCTCTGTCATAAAACAATGCCCTATTAGTATTTAGCAGGTCAGGCAGCAGCTGTGGAGAGAGGAACAAGTTAACTTTTCAGGTTGATGAGATTTCTGAGTTCCTCCAGCATTTTCTGTGTTGCTTCATGTCTAGTAACTTCTTTTTCTTAATTTGAATTAACACCATATATATTTTAGGTTTCATTGTGTGCATGCATTTTATTCACTTATTTGTGGAAATATTTTATTTTATATACAGTGTGAAATATATGTATTCTGGGTGCACGATAGCCTGGAGGAACGTTATTTCATTTGGTTGTATTGTATATATGCACACTCAGATGACAATAAACTTCAACTTGAACTTGCTTGACATGAATTATCAGTGACTAGTTGTTAAGAAAGAAAGGATATGGCATTTTCTAACAGTTAATTTCAGATCCTTCACTTCCCTGCTAATTTATATTTTTACTTTTAATCCTCCATTCTGTTGATGGCAGGTCTTTTGGCCACTATGACCCTTTGGTACTGATGGTTACGTAAATGTTTCAACATCCAGAGGACAGGTCATAAAGATTATGTTTCATTCTCGTCTCAGCAGCATGAGGATTAAATCTGGGAATTAAATAAATTAACAATATGAGACAAATTCCAGAAATAGAGACCATGAGAATGTCCAGGCTGCTATAAAAATCCACATGCTTCACTGGTTCTGCTATCCAGCCCAAGAGATTCTGCTGATGCTGGAAATCTAGAGTAACACAGACAAACTGCTGGAGGAACTCAGTAGGTCAGGCAGCATCTACGGAAAGGAATAAAGAGTCGGTGTTTTGGTTCTGATGAAGAGTCTCAGACTGAAATATTGGCAGTTTATTTCCCTCTGTAAATGCTGCCTGACCTGCTGAGTTCCTCCAGCATTTTATGTGTGATACTCTGCAATCGGGCCTAAATTTGGCCATTAATCCAACAATATATTTCGAGGTAACCGTCTCATTTTGTTAGGTAACCTGTGTATAGCCTAATACATCTGGCAATGATTCTATGATGTTTAAATAATTGAATTGTAGCTTTTAATTAGATTATGAGAACACTCAGTCCTCTTTTATTGTCATTTAGATATGCATTAAGAAATGATACAATGTTTCTCCGGAATGATATCACAGAAAACAGGACAGACCAAAGACTAACACTGACAGAACCACATAATTATAACATATAGTTACAGCAGTGCAAAGCAATACCATAATTTGATGGAAAAACAGACCATAGGCACAGTAAAAATAATAGTCTCGAAGTCCCCGAGTCGATCGACTCCCGAGTCCCCGATCGCAGGTGGCAAAAGGGAGAAACTCCCTGCCATAAACCTCCAGGCACCATTAACTTGCCAATACCTTGGAAGCAGCCGACCCCAGCAGACACTGAGTCCATCTGTCGGAAAACTCCGAGTTTCCGACCAGCCCTCTGATACAGCCTCCCGAGCGCCATCCTCTGCCGAGTGCTTTCAACCTCTCCCTGGCCGCTGAAACACGCAAAGCCAAGGATTTCGGGGCCTTCAGCTCCGGAGATTTTGGTTACCACACAGTAGCAGCGGCAGCGAAGCGGCATTTCAGAGGTTTTCCTGATGTTCTGCTGTGCTGTCACGTCGGTCTCCGTCAAATCAGGATTGTGCACGGTCCCCTACTTGACAGATAACAGACATCACCACCGAAGTGGCCGCACGCGCTGTGGTCACACCGCCATCTTCTCCCCCCTCCCGGGAGGATTTTACCGTTGATCATTCTTTCCTGAGGAATGCATTGACATGAGAAAAATATTAATATAAAATATAATTAATCTACATGTTTTGTGTGTTATCTCTGCTTAATAATAAAGTGGCTGCCAAATGCTTGTGGCTTGTGCTAAGTGAGATGGAGTTTGTATTGGTGAATGGATCTAGTTCCTGTCACTGTTAGATTTACCAAGTCAGACACTCCCAGGATGGAATGCTGTATCTTTTAATTTACAAGGATGTAGCCAGGATGTGAAGACCTGAGTTATAGGGAAAGGTTGAATATGTTAGAACTTTTTTGCCCTGGAGTGTATGAGAATGAGGGGAGATTTGATAGAAGTATACAAAATTATGAGGGGTACAGATAGGCAAGAAAGCTTTTTCTGCTGAGGTTAGATGAGACTACAACCAGAGGTTAAAGGTTAAGGGCGAAAGGTGAAATGTTTAAGGGAATCCTGAAGGGGAACTTCTTCACTCAGAGGGTGGTGAGAGCGTGGAACCAGCTTCCAGCAGAAGTGGTGGAAGCAGGTTCAATTTCAGCATTTAAGAGAAATTTAGATAAGTGGCTGTGGTTCAGGTGCAAGTCAATGGGACCAGGCAGAATAATAGTTTGGCATGGACGAGATGGGTCAAAAAGCCTGTTTCTGTGTTCTATGACTCTACCTCCTGTCATTCTGCCAACATTGCTGTAACAGCTCTGTTTGCACTAGCTGCACTGACACCTGAATTAGATGTCTAGATTAGTTCCAGTTAGTACATTTCACAATGCACCCTTGCCACCTCTGAATTCCAAAAATGCTCTACTACTCCTCAAAAGCCAAAGGCTAAATCTAAAACAGATCTTATTAGCAAACCCATAAATGCATGATTAGCCTAACGTTTTACAGCACCAATGACCTGAGTTCAATCCCACCACTATCTGTGAAGAAATGGAACATTCTCCCCATGACCAAGCAACACACACAAAATGCTGGAGGAACTCAGCAGATCTATGGACCCCATGACCATGTTTGTTTCCTCCAGGTGCTAAGGGACATTTCTGGACTGGATGGGCAGCAATCTATTACAAGGATGTTGCCTGGTTCGGGGAGCATGCCTTATGAGAATAGGTTTCGTGAACTTGGCCTTTTTTCCTTGGAGCGACGGAGGATGAGAGGTGACCTGATAGAGGTGTATATGATGATGAGAGGCATTGATGGTGTGGATAGTCAGAGGCTTTTTCCCAGGGCTGAAATGGTTGCCACAAGAGGACACAGGTTTAAGGTGCTGGGGAGTAGGTACAGAGGAGATGTCAGGGGTAAGTTTTTTACTCAGAGAGTGGTGAATGTGTGGAATGGGCTGCTGGCAACGGTAGTGGAGGCGGAAATGATAGGGTCTTTTAAGAGACTTTTGGATAGGTACATGGAGCTTAGAAAAATAGAGAGCTACGGGTAAGTCTAGTAATTTCTAAGGTAGGGATATGTTCGGCACAACTTTGTGGGCTGAAGGGCCTGTATTGTGCTGTAGGTTTTCTCTGTTTCTATATTGCTGTGTATGTTGTTCTCCATCTTGTTAGGAAATCACCATTACTGACTCCAGGGTGTCGTGTGAAATACGATGAGTGGTATGACGATATCTGGACTCATGGAATAGAACATAAAATACTATAGAGTACAGTACAGGCCCTTCGGCTCATGATGTTACACCGAACTTTTAACCTACTCTAAGATCAATCTAACCCTTCGCTCTCACAGAGCCCTCCATTTTTTATCATCCATGTTCCTATCTAAGAGTTTCTTAAATACCCCTAATGTATCTGCCTCAACCACCACCCCTGGACATTGATAGGATGCAAAACTGGGCTGAGAAGTGGCAGATGGAGTTCAACCCAGATAAGTGTGAAGTGGTTCATTTTGGTAGGACAAATATAATGGCAGAATATAGCATTAATGGTAAGACTCTTGGCAGTGTGGAGGATCAGAGGGATCTTGGGGTCTGAGTCCATAGGACGTTCAAAGCAGATGCGCAGGTTGACTCTGTGGTTAAGAAGGCATACGGTGTATTGGCCTTCATCAATCAAGGGATTGATCAAGGCCGAGAGGTAATGTTGCAGCTCTATAGGATCCTGCTCAGACCCCACTTGGAGTACTGTGCTCAGTTCTGGTCGCCTCACTACAGGAAGGATGTGGAAACCATAGAAAGGGTGCAGAGGAGATTTACAAGGATGTTACCTGGATTGGGGAGCATGCCTTATGAGAATAGGTTGCGTGAACTTGGCCTTTTCTCCTTGGAGCGACGGAGGATGAGAGGTGATCTGATAGAGGTGTGTAAGATGATGAGAGGCATTGATCGTGCGGATAGTCAGAGGCTGAAATGGCTAACATGAGAGGGCAGAATTTTAAGGTGCTTGGAAGTAGGTGCAGAGGAGATGTCGGGTAAGTTTTTTACGCAAAGAGTGGTGAGTGCATGGAATGGGCTGTCAGTGACGGTGGTGGAGGCGGATATGACAGATTTTTAAGAGACTCCTGGACAGATATATGGAGCTTAGAAAAATAGAGGGCTATGGGTAACCCTAGGTAATTTCTAAAGTAAGTACATGTTCAGCACAGCTTTGTGGGCCAAAGGGTCTGTATTGTGCTGTAGGTTTTCTATGTTTCAATCATTCTGGTGCAGAATAAGAGCAGCCTATTGTGGAGCTGAAATGTTCTAGCACATAATGGGGGAAATCATTCTGAAGTAAAATGGGGGTGGCTTATTTATTTATTGAGATACAGTGCAGAATAGCACCTCCTGGCCCTTTGAGCCATGCAGCCCATGTACCCCTGATTTAATCCTAGCCTAATCATGGGACAATTTACTATGACCTATTAACCTATCAACCAGTACATCCTGGAATTGTGGTAGGAAACCACAGCACCAAGAGGAAACCCACACAGCCATAGGGAGAAGAGACAAACTCCTTACAGACAGTGGTGGGAATTGAACCCGGTCACTGGTATTGTAAAGCATTGTTCTAACCACTGCATGAGTGTGCCATCCTAGAGGACATGGATGGGAGGGGTAAGGAGGGCTACAATTTTGGCTTGCTGGAGCCAAATTGTGGGGAAGAGCTGCTCTGAAGCAAAATGAAAGAGAACCTTCCTTCGGCTGAAAGGGAGGAAACTGCTCTGTGGCACAGGATATGTGAGATCTGCCCTGGGGACAGAATGGATGATAAAATGTAATCATAGCTAGACAAGAAAATATTGCCATGGACAGTCCTGAGCGTATCAGCAAAAGGAGTGTTGGGAATAGGGCTAGCAACCCCATCCCATAAAAACCCAAAGCTACAGAAACCCCAAAGACCTCATCCCTGGAACAGAAAGGATCTTCACCTAAAAAATATATGAAGTCATGTGGTGAAAGCAGAAGCTACAGGACTGATCAACCTCTGGCCCAGGACTGAGGACTCTAGCGAGATACTGTCGGCAGCCTATACTCATTAGATGTGATGGGCTTAAGAAGAAGTAGTTTAGTAGGAACTCAGCAGGTCAGGCAGCATCTATGGAAATAAACAAAGAGCCAACATTTCAAGACCGTTCTTCAGGACTGGAAGGGAGGGGAAAGACACCAGAATAAAAAGTTAAGGGCAGGAGAGTAGCTCAAAGGTGATAGATGAAGCCAGGTGGTTAGGAAAGATAAAAAGGACTGGAGAGAAAGGAATCTGATAGAGAGGAGAGTGGACCATAGGAGAAAGTAGGAGGGGACTCAGGGGGAGGTAATAGGCAGGTGAGAAGAGGTAAGGAGCCAGAGTGAGTACTGCACAGGAACAGGCCATACGGCCCACAATGAGAGAGAGGGAATTTTTTTTAACCAGAAGGAGAAATTGATATTCATGCAATCTGGTTGGAGATTACTTTGCTTTGCATGTCATCCATACAGGTCATTTCATCACAATAGTACATGAAGGAAGTACAAAGTGAAAACGATGGCAGGTAAAAGAATAAAGTGTTACAGTAAAAAGCTTAAAAAGTTCAATTCTGAGGGAACAAATAGAAAGGCTATAATGGGGAGTAATGAGTCCAAGGAGGAGAAGCCGATTCCCATTGTATTAGCTATAAAAATGATTGTACTCATTAGTAATATTTATTTGCAACATCTTAAAACATATTAGGGAGCGTAGCGGTTAGCATAATGCTATTACAGTGCCAAGAACCCAGGATGGGAACAAGTGCAGAGAGACAGAGGGGTGTAAAATGAGGATAGAGGCAAAAAGTAGTAAGGTGAAAAGTAAAAGTGGCAGGCCGGCAAATCCAGGGCAAAAATCAAAAAGGGCCACTTTTCAACATAATTGTATAAGGGCTAAGAGTGTTGTAAAAGCGAGCCTGAAGGCTTTGTGTGTCAATGCAAGGAGCATTCGTAACAAGGTGGATGAATTAAAAGTGCAGATTGTTATTAATGAATATGATATAGTTGGGATCACAGAGTCATGGCTCCAGGGTGACCAAGGATGGGAGCTCACCATTCAGGGATATTCAATATTCAGGAAGGATAGACATGAAAGAAAAGGAGATGGGGTAGCATTGCTGGTTAGAGAGCAAATTAACGCAATAGAAAATAAGGACATTAGCCGGGAGGATGTGGAATCGATATAGGTAGAGCTGCATAACACTAAGGGGCAGAAAACGCTGGTGGGAGTGGTGTACAGGCCACCTAACAGTAGTAGTGAGGTTGGGGATGGCATTAAACAGGAAATTAGAAATGTGTGCAATAAAGGAACAGCAGTTATAATGGGTGAGTTCAATCTACATATAGATTGGGTGAACCAAATTGGTAAGGGTGCTGAGGAAGAGGATTTCTTGGAATGTATGCGGGATGGTTTTTTGAACCAACATGTCGAGGAACCAACTAGAGAGCAGGCCATTCTAGACTGGATATTGAGCAATGAGGGAGGGTTAATTAGCAATCTTGTCGTGAGAGGCCCCCTTGGGTAAGAGTGACCATAATATGATGGTATTCTTTATTAAGATGGAGAGTGACATAGTTAATTCAGAAACAAAGGTTCTGAACTTAAAGAAGGGTAACTTTGAAGGTATGAGACGTGAATTAGCTAAGATAGACTGGCAAATGATACTTAAAGGGTTGATGGTGGATATGCAATGGCAAGCATTTAAAGATCACATGGGTGAACTACAACAATTGTTCATCCCAGTTTGGCAAAAGAATAAACCAGGGAAGGTAGTGCACCCGTGGCTGACAAGAGAAATTAGGGATAGTATCAATTCCAAAGAAGAAGCATACAAATTAGCCAGAAAAAGTGGCTCACCTGAGGACTGGGAGAAATTCAGAGTCCAGCAGAGGGGGACAAAGGGCTTAATTAGGAAAGGGAAAAAAGATTATGAGAGAAAACTGGCAGGGAACATAAAAACTGACTGTAAAAGCTTTTATAGATATGTGAAAAGAAAAAGATTGGTTAAGACAAATGTAGGTCCCCTACAGACAGAAACAAGTGAATTGATTATGGGGAAC